>NC_089873.1:212420000-212792500 GCF_040182565.1 Anser cygnoides | reverse complement strand
GAAGACTACATCTATGGAAAACAACATGTCCTCCCGGAAGCCCAGTGCCCCCGAGTACTACATATCCCGGCATGCTCTGGGAAACCAATATGGCCTCCCGGAAGCCCAGTGCCCCCATACTCCCGGAATGCTCTGGGAAACCAATATGGCCTCCCGGAAGCCCAGTGGCGGAAGACTACATCTCCCGGCATGCTCTAGGAAAACAACATGGCCTCCCGGAAGCCCAGTGTCCGAGAACTACGTCTCCCGGCATGCTCTGGGAAACCAATATGGACTCCCGGAAGTCCAGTGCCGGAAGACTACATCTCCCGGCATGCTCTGGGAAAACAACATGTCCTCCGGGAAGCCCAGTTCCCCCCCCGAGTACTACATATCCCGGCATGCTCTGGGAAACCAAAATGGCCTCCCGGAAGCCCAGTGCCGGAAGACTACATCTCCCGGCATTCCCCGGACTCCCAACATGGCTGCCCGGTAAGCGGCTTCTCGAGAACTACACCTCCCGACATGCTCTGGGAAGGCAACATGGCCTCCCGGAAACCCAGTGCCCAAGAACTACATTTCCCAGCACTCCCCTGAAAATTGAGCCTAGCAGTTTGCCGTAGGACGCCATTGTTTTTTGCTCTGTTACATTCCCCGTTCCATTTTGTGTTTATGGAGGTTTTCCCGCCGTTTTGGGGTTTTCCCCTCAATTTCGGGTTTTCACCTCTCCATTTCAGGGTTCTTCCCCACAATTCTGGGGTTCCTTTCCCTAATTTGGTGCTTCGCCCCCCCAGTTTTGGGGTTCCCCCTCTATTTTGGGGATTCCCCCCCCCATTCCAATCCCCCCACAATTTTGGGGTCCCCCACCATCTTTTTTAGGCCTGCCACCCTAATATTAAGGCTCTTTCCCCCAATGTTGGGGTTCTCACCACAGTTTTGAGGTTCCTTCCCTTAAGTTGGGGCTTCGCTCCCTGAGATCTGGGGCTTTAACCCCAATTTTGAGGGTCCCCCCGAATTTTGGGGATTCCTCCCCAGTTCTGGGGGGGTCAACATTCAATTCTGGAATTTCGCAATTCCATTTTAAGTGTTCTTCCCCCCAATTTGGGGGTTCACCCACCCAATCTTGGGGGTTCCTCCCCTAATTTGGGGGGACCCGACCACTTTTGGGGGGACCCCCCAATTTTAGAGTCCCCCACCCTCCTTTTTTTGGGTTTCCCCCTAATATTAATAGTTCTTCTGCCCAATTTTGGGGGACCCCACAACTTTGAGGTTCCTTCCCCTAACTTGGGGCTTCAACCCTTCAATTTTGGGGGTCTCCTACCCTCTTAGTTTGGCCTTCCGTCCTAATATAACCCCACGGATCTAACCCTAACCCCCACCCCAAAAAACTCTAGAAACCCTAACCCTAAAAACCCTTTCAGCCCTAACCCAATAAAATTTACCACACTAAAGCCCTGAAGACCTACGCCTAAAACCCCTAACCCTAAAAATTAAGACTCTCAAGGCCCTAACCCTGGAGCCCCTAACCTTAAAAACAAACAAAAATTGAGACCTTAAAACCCTAACCCTAAATACCTTACCATAAATAAAACCCTATGACCCTAACCCCTAAAAACCCTATCAACACTAAAACCCCAAAAAACTTTAAAACCTTAACACACTAACCCCCAAACCCTAACCCTTTAACTCCAACCCTAACAACCTTAAAATCCTAACCCTAAACCCTAGAAACCCTAACCCTGAAACCCAACCCTAGTGCCTTAGCCCTGAAACCCTAAAACCCTAACACCTTGTTAAAAACACTCTGTAACCAATAACATAGGCTCAGGCAAGGATCTCAGTGAGGTAGCATTTTTATTCACGAGTGCAATGGCAGGCGTCCCACAAGCCACCTACTAGTTCCATAACACAGTTTATATAAATTTTTTTTTTTCCTCTCGGTGACCAGGACCCTCCCCAGTTTCCCAATTGACCGGGTAATCCAGGTTCACAATCTATCTGGTTCTTCACAGAAAATACACAGCTGCTGGCCTGTTACAAGTCAATTTTCTTTTTTTCTTGACTGTTTTCCTCTTTGAGGTGGTAATGTTTCTTACACCGTGATTTCCACCCAATTGCTCTAAGGATTGGGGTTGTCTGCATTTTACAAGGTTGTCTGGTAAGCTTTCTTATCACTGCAAGCATATCTCAATACCACCTTCCTTCCCTCTAAACGATGTAACTCTGTGCAAAAACATTTTTATTCCCACAACCTTGATCCCCTTACCCTAAAATCCTTATTCCCTTTAACCCTAACAACTCTAACCACAACCCTAACCCTTCATATCAACCCCCCAACGCTAATGACACTGACTAATGATCCAAACCCCAAACTGCCCCTAACCCCAGGCAACTGACAAAGAAACTGACGCATAGCTGAAAACTACAAAAAAGGCAAAACCCTGGATACACACCCCAAATCACAAACACGCGACCAAAATGCTACAGAAAAGCCCCAGACGCAGGCCCCAAGCACTACAGCTAGGCCCCAGAAGCTCAAGACACATCCCAAAGCCAAAATGCAAGCCCCAAACGCTACAGAAAAGCCCCCAAACACCAGACGCAGGCTGCAGAAGTCTACAAGCAGGCCCCAACCCACACCCAGACGCAGGCCCCAACCACACCCAGATGCAGACCCCAACTGTCCAAAAGCAGCTCCCAACTCCCCCCCCCCCCATGAACTGGACCCCACCCCACCCAGATGCAGGCCCCAGGCCCCAGACCCCACGCCCCAGACTCAGGCCCCGAAGGTGTACAACCAGCTCCCAATTGCCCCCCTCAAAGGGAGGCTCCAAAGCCCACCAGAGGACCCTAGAGTGTACAAGCAGCTCCCAACCCCCCCGGCACAGGCCCCAACCCCCCCAGACACAGGCCCCAAAGGTGTACAAGCAACTCCCCACCCTCCCCAGAGGCACGCCCCAAAGGTGTACAAACAGCCCCAACCCCCCAAGACCCAGACCCCTACAGCGTAGAAGCAGCTCCCACCCCCCCCCAAGGCAGGCCCTAACAGTGTACAAGCAGCTCCCACCCCCCCCAGACGCAGGCCCCAAAGGTGTACAAGCAGCTCACAACCACCCCCCCAGAGGCAGGCCCCAACCCCCTCCAGATGCAAGCCCGAAAGGTGTACAACCAGCTCCAAACCCCTCCCCCCAGACACAGGCCCCAAGCCCCCCCAGACACAGGCCTCAAAGGTGTACAAGCAACTCCCCACCCTCCCTCCCCAGAGGCAGGCCCCAAAGGTGTACAACCAGCACCCGACCCCCCCCCAGATGCAAGCCCCAAAGGTGCACAAGCAGCTCCAAACCTCCCCCCCCCAACCCAGGCTTCCAGAGTACGAGCAGCTCCCACGCCCCCCCAACGCAGGCTCCTATACTGTACAACCAGCTCTGAACCCCCCCACTCCCCAGAGACACAGGCACCAAGCCCCCGCAGAGGAAGGCCCCAAGGGTGTGCAAGCAGCTCCCAACACCCAACCCCCAGAGGCAGGCCCCAAAGCCCCATAGAGGGAAGCCCCTAGCGTGTACAAGCAGCTCCCAACCCCCTCCAGATGCAAGTCCCAAAGGTGTACAAGCAGCTCCCAAGCACCCCCGAGATGCAAGTCCCAAAGGTGGACAAGCAGCTCCCAAGCACCCCCGAAATGCAAGTCCCAAAGTTGGACAAGCAGCTCCCAAGCACCCCCGAGATGCAGATCCCTACATTGTACAAGCAGCTCCCAACACCTGCCCCCAAACGCAAGCCCATACTGTGTACAAGCAGCTCCCAACCCCCACAGATACAGATCCCTACATTGTAGGAGCAGCTTCCAACCCCCCCAGATGCAGGCCCTGACCCCACCCCCAGACACAGTCCCCAAAGGTGTACAAGCAGCTCCACACACCCCCCCCAAGACACAGGCCACAAAAGCCTAAATATATGCCAAGAAAGTATTAATGCAGGTGCCAAATGCTATAGACAGGCCCAAAAGCACAGGCACAGGCCCCAGATGCTCGAGGCCGAGACGTAACTTGGCTTTCTGAATTACTGGAAAGCGGCTTTCATTCTCAGCGAGGTGTGCGCAGGCTAGACAGGATGGGGCTTCAGGCACCTCTTCACCTGTGGAAACACACTGCCATCAGGCACTGCCATGCCAGACAAGCTTTTTCTGTTAAAACACCCTTCTCAGATGCCCTGCAGCATTCAAGTGACCTGCTTTGCTCCAATTCTAAAGACTGATGTTACAGCCCACCTTGCCTGTGGCACCTGATGAACAGAAGAGAAAGTAACCATACCGTTTGGAAACCGTCACTGCACGTGCCGCTCCTTGATGCTCTGTAACCTCTTCTCAAATCCTCAGCCACTTCTGTGTAGAGCCTGCCATGACACGTGCAAAGCAAGATGGATACCCTTCGCAGTCACCTTGCGCAACTTGGCCATTCTGCGCCAACCCCACTCACGACCAGCCTGCCCTTCTCGTGCTGCTCTTCAGAGTGCAGCTTGGCCCCTCTGAGTCTGTGCAAGGCACCTGCGAAAGAAAAAGAAAAGCATAGGCTGCGGCAGCATCCAAAGCCGCAGCACAGCTAGGACAGGTACTCTCACCTGCTCCCTTACTCTGCCCCCTCACCTGCCCTCGAGGCAGATGCTTCCATCTGCTCTCTTAAGCCAGCTACAACACCTCTGGAATATAAACAGGACTTTAACTGTATTTTGTGTAGTTAAGTAACTGCAGTGACAACCGCACCCCTAAAATAACTGCTAACGTCTGTTCATCGCTCACCTTGCCAAAAGCAGCTCTGGTCGTGACGTCCCAGGTTGTACGCTGTGTTTCAGCTTTAACAAATGAAAACAGTCAGAAGGTAATCATTCAGATGCCAGCATTAGCACCCATCCCTCAACAATACAAGGGACCCCATGGCTAATTTTATCACTTCAAAACAGCAGCCCCCTTGCCTCAGCACCTGGAAAGTAGATCAAGCCAGTCACTGGGTTGCCTACCGAGTCCTTCACAGTTCCAAAAGGAGCTCTTTCCTGTGACCAGTTCCTCCTAAGGTTTACACCTCTACTGGGGAGGGGAAAGAAATACAAATAAAAAAAATCAAAACCACACATGTGTGAGCTTTCAAAATTCAGTGACAGACCTCTCCTCTAGCACCACTCAAGCACTATGCAAACAGCTGCTCGCAAGCAGCTCAGGTCTCCCCCTCCACATTTGCCAAACACCACAGAGATGACTCTGTGCCAGCTGCCCTTCAGTACGTGCCCAGAGGCAGACCGGATGTCTTTGCCAAAACAGTCCGGACAATGTATTAGTACACCGATGGACCGCCACGGTAGCTACCATCACTAACTGCCAGGCAGGACAGCTCCAGGCCAAACACACACACACAGGCACGCTACAAACATTACGAACAAAACACAGAACACAGGGCGCAAAAAAAAAGAATGACTCCCAGAGGGAAGCCCTACAGCGACAGCAAGTCAGAACAGGTGCTCTGCAGCAGCAGACCCAAGGAGAGACTCAAATGTCACGACCTGCGACTGGAAGCAACTGCCAGAACTGGGATGATGGAGGCATAAAAAGCCTGCCTTCAAGGCAAGAGACCAGAATGATGGGGAGTGTAAACCCCAGAAGAAATCTCTTAGGAAATGAATTCCCAAGCAAGAGCTCCTGATGCGACCCAGATGACTTTTGCAAGAGTGAGGATGGAAACAGACGCGATCAGAAACCAAATATGATGCACAAGACCTGAAACACATCTGCACTTTAAGCTGCAACTGCAAGACAAGAAGTGCTCGGATCAGACCCATGATGACGAAACAAACATTTAGGACCTTTGGCACGGCTACCAAATTGCCTGTCTAGACAGTCCAGTGCAAAAAGCAAGGAGGATATCAAGACCCAAGGAGTGCATGACACAGAACATACGCTGCAGAAGCAGCGCTACAAGACAGATGGGAACTGTCCTGCCTGGCACAGACACTCACGCTACAAAATACCCCCTACTCCTTCTATTAGCCTGGAAACCCAGCCTCAAGCAGCCTGAAGGTGACCCAGCCTGAACCACCCTCACAGTGGCACCAAGTATATTCAGCCGGCTGGCTCCATGCTGCTCTGGCTCCCAGCTCCCATCAGCCACACCACATATGCAAATACCAGGTGCTTAGCTCTACCAACTTAGCTCTCAGATTGCTGGATGGTAAATTCCTTCCACCTCAAGAAATGCAAAGGCACTGAGAGACATCTTAGTCCATTGCTGGGCTTATCATCGTCTGCAAAAACAGCGTACCGGCATTCACTAGCACACCGGCTATGATGCCCACCTCCTCCGCAATGCTGACTACCACTGAAGCAACATACGGTAGTGCTCACCGGTTCTTCTCTGAGTCCAAGCTCCAACAGTACCGCCAGTATCACCCACACCACCTGGGAAAACAAAGGGATAAAATGATCGTTGTGTTCTCAAGTAACCACCCACCACACTGCTCCTCTATCCCACCCAGCCTCACCTCAGACCCTCAGCGGATTCTGAGGAAGGCCTGCCACAGCACCTGCTAAAACAGGGGAAGCACTTCAAAGGCTTGCCTTAATGGGACCTTGCTTAGGAACACTGACTGGGCTGACGACCCTCTTGTTTTTCCTCAGCACTCCACGATGCGGGGATTCACCCTCTCCAAGGCTGCAGGAAGCACCCACAAACGAAAAAAAAGAAAAGGCAGATCCTCAGGCACCTCACAGGCACAGCCTACCTGCTGCAATACCTCTCTTTCACTAGCTCTTTTTCTTCAGCTGCTCACATGCTCCAACTCGGCTGGGCCGGCACCACGCGGCAGCGGGGCGGGCCGCAGCAGGCCTGCGCCACGCAGGGAGCCACCTCCCCCACCCCCCAAACCAGAAACATTAGTCCAAAACCACAGAACCGGGACCCCAAACCACATGGAGCCAGGCTCCCAAACTGTACATGAACATGAACACACACAAGCCCAAGACTGAGGGCCATGATGGCTACCATCAAGAAATGTAGACAACGTCAAGCTCTTGAGAGAGATCAGCCTTTTGAAGTCCCAATGAAAGACAAGAAACACTTCATTACTAGTCCCATGCCAACAAGACAATACATTTAAGACCCATGATGTGGTGCTCAGCAAGCACAGCAGAAGCCAAGAACTATGGGAACAAGACCTGATAAATGGATACTATAGTACACAGAAACAAACATACACCATGGAACACATGCTGGAACTGCCCTGCCTGGCACACGCTAGGCTGCAAAGGATAAACCCACGGTCTCTTTACCCAGTTGTTACTGGATCCTGTTCCTCTGCTGCACTGATTCAAAAGCCGTCCCCACGCACATATCACACACACACACACACACACACCAAGGTACAACCCCACCCAAGACACAGACAGGGCATTTCAGGTCAAACTTAGCTTTCGGGACTGCTGGAAAGCAGGCTTTATCCTCAAGGCACGCGCAGGCTAGATGAGATGGGGCTCCAGGCACCTCTTCACCTGTGGAAACACACTGCCATCAGGCACCGCCACGCCAGACAAACTTTCCCTGTTAAAACACCCTTCTCAGATGCCCTGCGGCATTCAAGTGACCTGCTTTGCTCCAATTCTAAAGACTGACGTTACAGCCCACCTTGCCTGTGGCACCTGATAAACAGAAGAGAAAGCAAACGCAGCGCTTGGAAACCATCCCTGAATGTGCTGCTCATTGTCACTCTCCGGCCTCATCTCAAGTCCTCAGCCACTTCTGTGGAGAGCCTGCCGTGGCACCTGCAAAGCAAGACAGAGACCTTTCATAGTCACCTCGCGCTACTGGGCCATTCCGCTCCAACCCAGCTCATAACCAACCCCCCTACTTACGCAGCTCTTCAGAATGCAGTTTGCTCCTTTGAGCCTGTGCGAGACACCTGTGAAAGAGGAAGAAAAGCATAGGCCAAGGCAGCATCCAAAGCCACAGCACAGCTAGGACAGTTACTCTCATCTGCTGCCTTACCTCTACCCGCTTACCTACCCCGAGGCAGATGCTTCCATCTACCCTCCTAAGCCAGCTACAACACCTCTAAAACAGAAAAGAGGGGACACTTAGAGTGACAGTGAAAACCAGAAACCAACTTTACCTGCTACATCTGTTCATCGCTCACCTCGCCAGAGGCAGTTCTGGGTGCGACGTCCCAGGTTGTACGTTGTGTTTCAGCTTTAACAAATGAAAAGTCAGAAGATAATCATTCAGCTGCCAGCATTAGCACCCATCCCTCAACAACACAAGGGACCCCATTTCCAATGTTATCGTTTCAAAACAGCAGACAACTTGCCTCGGCACCTCAGAAGTAGACCAAGCCAGTCACCGAGCTGCCGAACGACAGCTTGACAGCTCCAGAAGGAGCTCTTTCCTGTGACCAGTTCCTCCTAAGGTTTATCTAGGACTGGAGAAAAAAAAAAAACACTCCACATCTGCGAGCTTTCAGGATTCAGTGACAGACCTCTCCTCTAGCACCACTCAAGCACTATGCAAACAGCTGCTCGCAAGCAGCTCAGGTCTCCCCCTCCACATTTGCCAAACACCACAGAGATGACTCTGTGCCAGCTGCCCTTCAGTACGTGCCCAGAGGCAGACCGGATGTCTTTGCCAAAACAGTCCGGACAATGTATTAGTACACCGATGGACCGCCACGGTAGCTACCATCACTAACTGCCAGGCAGGACAGCTCCAGGCCAAACACACACACACAGGCACGCTACAAACATTACGAACAAAACACAGAACACAGGGCGCAAAAAAAAAAGAATGACTCCCAGAGGGAAGCCCTACAGCGACAGCAAGTCAGAACAGGTGCTCTGCAGCAGCAGACCCAAGGAGAGACTCAAATGTCACGACCTGCGACTGGAAGCAACTGCCAGAACTGGGATGATGGAGGCATAAAAAGCCTGCCTTTAAGGCAAGAGACCAGAAGGATGGGGAGTGCAAACCCCAGAAGAAATCTCTTAGGAAATGAATTCCCAAGCAAGAGCTCCTGATGCGACCCAGATGACTTCTGCAAGAGTGAGGATGGAAACAGATGCCATCTGAAACCGAATATGATGCACAAGACCTGAAACAGATCTGCACTTTAAGCTGCGACTGCCAGTCAAGAAGTGCTCAGATCAGCCCTACGATGATGAAACAAGCATTTAGGACCTTTGCTGTGGCTATCAAGTTGCACATCTAATCCGTCCAGTGGAAGAAGGCAATGAGGATATCAAGACCTGAGGAGCACGTAACTTATGATGATCACATCAAGAAACATTTGATACAAAAAAAATACATGCACAGAAGAAATGATCTCTTTAGGCTCCCACTGCAAGACAAGAAATGCTCAGCTTCCGATTGAGCATCAGCATTATTCCAGTGAGGTCAAGTGTTCAACACCCTCAGGACGGCTTCCCCAGGGGCTGCCAAGCACCAGGAGCAACAGCACAGCACAGACAACACAGAACACAGACACCAAGCTGGAACTGCCCTGCCTGGCACGTGCTCAAGCCGTACCTGACAGAATCCCACCCCCCCACACACTCTGTCTGACCGTGAACAATCCTAAAAGGCCCCATCCACAGCAATGACTTAAAAGCACAGACCCTCGCCCTATGTGTGCATTCAAAACCCAAAAGCAAACATAGCACTTGCCCCACAACTTAGCTTGGGAATGATGGGAGGCAGGTTCCATCCTCATCAAGGAACACGAAGGCTAGCCAGGACATTGCTTCCGGCACGAGGCTCCTCTTCACCTGCAGAAATGGAGTGCCATCAGGCACTGGCACACCAGCTAAACTTATTCCAGTGAAACACCCACCTCAAAAACAAAACAGTAGTCCACTGACCTGCTCTGCTACTGAAGTCAGATTGACAAACTCGAGACAACTGCCCGCCTTCCCCTGCCAACCACCCCCAAACACACTGTTTATTTGCCCCTGGACTTAATTCTCAGTGGTCACAATCCATCCTCAAGGTGGACCACAGAGGCCAACTAGGATGTTCCCAGTATCTTCTTCGTCCCCAGAAAAGAGGAGTCACCCAGAGGTGGGACCAATAGACTACCAAATCAAAAACAATGCCCTTTTTCCAACTTTTCTCCACTCACCTTCCCGATCCAGGCTTAGCGCTTCCATGTACTGTGCTGAGCCAAGGTCACGCAGCTTAGACCAAGGAGAAAGAACAAACAAAAATGACAATCCACAAAAGAGTCTATACCCACTCCTCTTCTTTCCTCCCCTACCCCAACAGCCAAGAAGCCCCAGATCCACATTTCCCAACCCAGTACCAACGCTTCGCTCACCGAACATCCCAAGGAGATGCATCACGCTCCCAGCTCCTCTTGCGCTGCGAGCATCTCCAGCATTTCAGGAACTGGAACCGCTGACGCCTGGCGCGCCTCAGGAATGTGGCAGAAGATGTACTCTGCTGTCGCAAGGTGCTTCCAAAGCCTGCCCAACAGGCAAAGCAGACTAACACAATCCACTGACCAACTCAGGGCCCACATTGCTGTCTACTCACCCTCATGCCTCATTCAAGTGTTCGTGCCCATGCCCTGGGCTACAAGAAACAAAAAGAGAAGGTCATATCCGTGATGGACACGCAAACAGTACAGCTCCTTGCAGACGACTCAAACACAGAGATGAGAGCCAGAAAAAAAAAAAAACACTCTCAGGTCCACAAATGCCAAAAGGCCATGAATGCACAGCAGCCCCAACAGGGGTAATCACAAACTTATCCTTTACAGATGAGAAAGGTGACCCTGCTCAGTCTCTCCGTAATACTGCACTTATGCGGTCAAGCCCCTTGTGATGCGTACTGAAGCTCCTTGTGAAGCCTCTGGACAGTTATGCAAATGGCTTGATATACCTAGAGATTAAAAGGTAACTCAAAAAAAAGGAACCGTACCCCACCATTTCCCAAAAACAAGTTAGCCGGCAACACCTCCTAAGCATGCCTCTATTACGTGAATTCCAAGCACTTAAAAACTAGAAGGCTGCAACGTCTAAAGACTCTACAGCCACCCAAACCACAGGCATAAGCTCCAAAAATATAACAAACTGTCCCTAACCCTGAAAAAGATTACACCTTACATGCCTACTGCTGCTCTTTTCAGATACATGCTTACACAGAGAGCTTCAATTATACTTATCTCCTAAACCCTGCTCCATCACTTTGCCACCAAGGTTATAACTTTGATAATATTTGCCTTAATTCTGCAAAAATCATAAGGGACCCAGAACCACAAAGCAAACACACAAAGTAACACTGCCATCCTATCCGTAAACATGCTATAACAATTACTCACCTGAAGAAGAGCTGCATGCAATACAGGCACCTATTACTAGATTGGTTTACTCTAACAGATCCTACTAGTTGTTACCTCACAAAGATGGGCGTACCGGTCTCTACTTGGAAACGCATCGGTCCATAGACTCTTAACCACCTAAAGAAAGCTGCAACTGACTGAAGGAAAAACAAAGCACTTACTCTAAAGTGCAGCCCAGGCAGAATGAGCTCTCTGATGGGATGCCTGTGACTCAATGACCACTAGGCCCTGCCTGGAACCCAAAGCCAATCACCTAGGAAAGGGGAGGGGCAAAGCACAAGAAAGTAGAAAGAGGAGAAGCAGCAGCTGTGGTTTATTTATTTTTGCTTCAGCTTTGAATATTGAAAGCTTTACTCCTCTACAACACCTGTCTCAGGAACCAAACAGCATTCCAGTGACCTGCTTTGCTCTTATTCCAAAGACTATCACAGTCCGCCTTGCCTGTGGCACCTGATAAGCAGAAGAGAAAGCAACCACAGCAGCAAAAGCCACAGCACCCTTAGGACAGTTACTCTCATCCGCTCCTTTACCTCAGCCGCTTACCTACCCCACATGGCAGATGCTTCCACCTGTTCTCTGAAGCCACCTATAGCACCTCTAAAAGAGAAACTGGAATTTTACTCTATTGGATGTAGTTAAAAAAACTGCAGTGACAACCGCACCCCAAAAATAACAGCTACCTCTGTTCATCACTCACCAGAGTCACTCCAGAGGTAGCTCGGGTCGTGACGTCCTGTACTGCACACTGCGTTTCAGCCTGAACAAAGGAAAACACAGTCAGACGATAAACATTCAGCTGACAGCATTAGCACCCATCCCTCGACAATATAAGTGACCCCATATTTAATGTTTTCGTTTCAAAACAGCAGTCCACTTGCCTCTGTACCTGGAAGTTAGAGCCAAGCTCGAAAGGAATGGCCACCATCACCCATGCCACCTGGGAACACAGAAGGACAAAGTGACCACTGTGCTTGCAAGCGACCACCTGCCACATTGCTCCTCTATTCCAAACAGCCTCACCTCAGACCCTCAGAGGGAAACACCTGAATGTCTTCCCTTCGCTTCAGATCAGGGATCACCAGGCTGATAGAACTCTCACCTTCCCTCGTTGTTCTGTGACACGGGGATTTCCCTGTCCAAGACTTCATGAAGCCCCTGCAGAGACAAGAGAAAAGCACACCCTGAGGCACCTCACAGCCACAGCGTACCTGCTGCAATACCTCTCTCTTCCCAGCTCCTTTACTTCAGCTGCTCACCAGCTTGAACTGAGATTCTTCGCTCACAGAGCCGCGGCAAACTCTGCCCGGGCCACACAACACACACTGCACAAGCTACATTGTTTAAGACACAGGAGCTGGAACGTTCCTGCCCAACAATCAGTGGCATCGCACAGGAAGGATGCCGCACGCACCTAGAAACCAAACCTACCAGTCCTGAACAGCTCCCCTGCCAGACAATTCCCCACCTCCTCCTGCCAACCATGCTCAGCACACACACTATTTGGCTCTCAAAAGAAAAAAAAAAAGTAAGAACATACACAAAAAAAACAACTGAGCTCCACAAATGCCAAAAAGCCATGCACACACAGCAGCCCCAGCAGGGGTATTCACAGACTTACCCTTTACAGATGAAAAAGGTAACTCTGATACAACCCTGCTCAGTCTCTTGGTAATACTGCACCTACGTGGTTAAGCCTCTTGTAGTGCGTAATCAAGCTCTTTTTAGTCCTCTGGAGAGTTACACAAGTGGCTTCATATGTCTAGAGATTCAAATATAACCCAAAACCACAAGTGTATCCCACCATCCCAAAAACAAGTGAGCCAGCAACCTCTGCTAAATATCCCTCTAGTAAGTGATTTCCAAGCACTTAAAATCTAGAAATCCATAGACACCAACCTGTCCAAAGAACCCTGCAACTGACTGAAGGAAAAACAAAGCACTTACCCCGAAGAGCAGCCCAGGCACAATGAACTCTCTAATGGCATACCTGGGGCTCATATACCATTTGGCCCCGCCCAGCACCCAAACCCAATCACCTGGGAAAGGGGAGGGGCAAAGCACAAGAAAGCAGAAAGAGAGCAGGAGCAGCAGCAGCTATGTTTTTGTTTGTTTGGTTGGGTTTTTTTTGGTTTAGCTCCATAGCATGCAGACTGCAGACAAGAGAAGTGGGGTGTTTCTAGAAGCAACAATCCCCGTGCTTTTGCTTCAGCTTTGAATATTGAAAGGACAATATGACGCCAAGCAAGTAACTGAAGTTTTTTTCAACTGCAAGTAGCTCAAACCGTTGTTTTTATACAGGAAGAAAAATCTAGGAGCATAACAGATTACACACCAGAAAAAAAGATCAATTCCATGTAATAACATCACTCGCAGCATAAATCACGTACTTGAGCAGGCTATCTGAAAACCAAAAGGCTATGCTGATGGGTCAAAACACATGACAGGACACTGGATCCTGGCCCTCTGCTGCACCGACTTAAAACCCATCCCTACACTCACCAAGGTGCAACCCCAACCCAAACACAGACACACCATTTCAGGCTACACGGGATGGGGCTTCAGGCACCTCTTCACCTACCGAGGAAGACTGCCATCAGGAACTGCCACGCCAGACAACCTTTTTCCTCTACAACACCTTTCTCAGGAACCAAACAGCATTCCAGTGACCTGCTTTGCTCCTATTCTAAAGACTATCACAGCCCACCTGACCTGTGGCACCTGATAAGCAGAAGATAAAGCAACCACAGCAGCAAAAGCCACAGCACCCCTAGGACAGTTACTCTCAACCGCTCTTTTACTTCACCCACTCACCTAACCCCCGAGGCAGATGTTTCCATCTGCTCTCAAGCCACCTAAAGCACCTCTAAAAGGCAAAACGGATTTTTACTCTACTTTTTGTAATAAATTAACTGCAGTGACAACCACACCCCAAAAATAACTGCTACCTCTGTTCATTGCTCACCTTGCCTGAGGTAGCTCGGCTCGCGATGTCCTGTATTGCGCACTGCGTTTCAGCTTGAACAAAGGAAAACACGGTCAAAAGATAAACATTCAGCTGCCAGCATTACCACCCACCCTTCAACACCACAAGTGACCCTATATTTATTTTTAACATTTCAAAAGAGCAGTCCACTTGCCTCTGTACCTGGAAAGTAGATCCAAGCTCAAACGCGGCCACACGCAAGGCCGGAGGGGGGGGGACGGGGACGACATTTGGCAGCTGCCCGCAAGGTGGGGGGGGCACTTGGCGGCTTTGCTCTAACAGATCCTACTAGTTACTGCAAAAAGATGGGCTTACCGGTCTCAATTTGAAACGCATCAGTCCATAGGCTCTGACCCACCTAAAGAACCCTGCAACTGACTGAAGGAAAAACAAAGCCCCTACCCCAAAGAGCAGCCCAGGCAGAATGCCTGCCCTAATCATGGGGGAAATGGGAGGGGCCGCGCATGAGAAGAGGTAAAGAGAGCAGGAGGAACAGCAGCCCTGTTTTTGGTCTGGCTTAGGTCAACAGCGTGCAGAGTGCAGCACAGGCAACCAGCCTGTTTCTCCTGAAAGACTTACCTTAGCTTTGGTGAAGGAAACTGACCGGGCTGACAACCCTCTCACCTTTTTGCACCACTTCACAACATGGGGAATTCACCTCTCCAAGGCTGCATGAGGGAACGGCAGAAACAAGACTTAAAGCACACCCTGAGGCACCTCATAACCACAGCCTATCTACTGCAATACCTCTGCAATACTTATACCTCTCTTCCCAGCTGCTTTACCTCTGCTGCTCTCCATCTCCAAATCACTTTCTTTTAACTGTCACGCAGAGCGGTGGTCCTCCAGGTGCCATAGAGCGGCGCCATGATTTTTTTTTCTTTTGTAATTTCAAAACAGCTTCCCTTCAAAACAGCTTTCCACTTCCCTCTGGAAATGGACAGTACGTCAAGCCAGTCACCGAGTTGCCAACGCAGAGCTTCACAGTTCCAGAAGGTGCTCTTTCGTTCGACCGATTCCTCATAAGTGTTACCTACCACTGGCAAAAGCAATAAACAGACTGCAAACAGGCACTGCCACATTTGACAAACTTCATGTTTTTAATTTTATCATTTCAAAACAGCAGTCCACTTGCCTTTACATCTGAAAAGCAGATCAAACCAGTCACCAAGTTGCCGAACAAGAATTTGACAGTTCCAGAAAGTGCTGTTTCCTTTGACCGGCTCCTCCTAAGGTTTACCTACTGCTGGAAAAAAAAGAAAAAAAGACTCTGTGCCAGCTGCCCTTGGGTACTCACCCAGAGCTTGAGTATTCACCCAGAGACAGACCAGATGTCTTTCCCACAAGAGTCAGGACAATGTATTATTGCACTGTTGGACCACCACATTAGCTACCATCACTAATTGCCAGGCAGGACAGCTCCAGGCCAAACACACACATAAAAAGGCACACTACAAACATCATGAACAAAACACAGGAAAAGATTTACTTATACTATAAGAATTACTATAACAATTACTCACCTGAAGAAGAGCTGAATGCAATAAAGGCACCTACTACTATATAGATTAATCTACTTTAGATGACCCTACTAGATGGTACCTTAAATAGATGTACTTACCTCTTTCAACTTGGAAACGCATCAGCCCATAGACTCTGACCCACCTAAAAAAAAAAAAAAAACTGCAACTGACTGAAGGAAAAACAAGGCACTTACCCCCAGAGAGCAGCTCAGGCAGAATGAGCTCTCTAATAGGACACCTGCAGCTCACAGCATTAGGCCCCACCCGGCACCCTGCCCCAATCACCTGGGAAAGAGGAGGGGCAAAGCACAGGAAGGGATAAAGAGCGCAGGAGGAGCAGCAGCTGCATTTTTTTATTTGGCTTAGCTCAATGGTGTGTGGAGTGTTACTAGAAGCAACAATTCCTGTGCTTTTGCTTCAATTCTGATTATTGAGACAACAATATGACCAAGTAGGTAACTAAAACTTTTTTTTTGACTGTAATTAGTTGAAACCTTTCTCTACATAGGTAGAAATAATGTAGGAGTGTAACAGATTACAAACCACAAAAAAAGCAATTCAATGTAGTAAAATAACTCACAGGAGAAGTAACATACCTTAGTAGACTATCTAAAAAACAAAAGGCTATGCAGATGGGTCCAAAAAAGTCAACCCAATCAAGATCTGAAAAGGGTACAGACATTCTCAAAAGGAGAAATGAAATAATAGTGGCACAGTACAAGCTGGAAAGGATGCTGCCCAGATTTAAAAGATCTGTCGGACCTCAGGAGGGACCTGAGCAGAGCACGTAGGTCCTTGGAAAGTGGGGGGGGGGGGGGGGGGGGGGGGGTTAGGCAGGGACTAGGAATACTAAGTTGAGGAGAAAATGAGTATTGTGAGCCTGAAGTGTGTACAAGCATCCTAAAGAGGGCTCCTGAGAGGACGCGGAAACAAAGGGAAAGCTGCTTTCCTCTGAGCAGTCGTCCTTGATCTTCATGCCACAGACATTTGTTTCACATGCTCAGCGCATGAGTTTAGGGGCCCCCGTACATTGAAGGCTTCTTACCTCTAAGTCCTACATGGCTCCGCCTGCATTACTGATTTTTTTCGCCAGCAGGTGGGGGCAGAGGATGCTACCACCCTCATCGTCAGAACAGCTGACACAGCTTCCCAAACTGTTTTCTCAGTAATGGAAGCAGTGCAAACCACGTGGAAAACCACACGTGAAAACAGCAGAAACATGCACCCCGTGTTATCTCAGGGAGGAAGTAACTGCCCTGAGCAACGTGCCCTTACCCACTACGAAGCTGAGCGGCAATGTGAAAAACTACATTTCCCGGCATGCCATGGAAACCAACATGGCCGACAGGAAGATCGAAACCCAAAGACCACGATTCCCAGCATGCTGTGGGGCAAGATCCTCAGGTCACCTGACTCTGCAGATGCCCCGGAGCCAGCCCCTGGCTTCCTGATCTGCAGCCCGACACCCCCCCCCCCTCCCCCGAGGCTTTCCCTGCCCCAGCCGCTCCGCCAGCAGTATCACGTTTCCAGCAGCAGGTGGCAGCATAGGGCGACACACAACACTGCGCATGCACGCCGGCCACCCGCCGGAGGTACTGCTTTTTCACCAGCCGACTCCGTGCATGCGTGGAACCAGGCACGGCTTCTCATAATGTTTTCTTGTTAACAGAAGCAGTGGGATCCACGCAGAAAACCACACAGAAACAGCAAAAAGAGGTACCCCGGCCCACTGGTGGGGAGGAAACAACTGCCCTTCCTACCTGGCTCCGTGTTGCTCCCGGCTTGGAAGCCGAGTGGCAACGTGGAACTACATTTCCCAGCAT
The DNA here is from genome assembly GCF_040182565.1 of Anser cygnoides. Taxonomy (NCBI): domain Eukaryota; kingdom Metazoa; phylum Chordata; class Aves; order Anseriformes; family Anatidae; genus Anser; species Anser cygnoides. The sequence continues at coordinate 212,774,828 of NC_089873.1, read as the reverse complement.
ACCGCAGAAGCCAAAGTGGCCGACAGGAAGCGCGGAGCCCAAAGACCACAACTCCCGGCATGCTGTGGGGCATGAAGCCTGGCAGTTGCTACAGCGCTTGCGCATCTTCTCCGTCTGCAGTACCTCCCTTTCGCCAGCAGGTGGGAGCAGAGAGGGATGCGTCACTGCAGTGCCTCTTCGCCTACAGCACCGCTCGCTGTTCGGCCACCAGGTGACACCAGGCGCCGCCGCGCCACCCTGCTCCATGCATGGGCGGAAACAGAACGGCAGGCACGGCTTCCCAGGCCGTCTGCTCGTTAAGGGAAGCGGCGGGAGCCGCGTGGAACACCACACAAGAACGGCAAGAAAAAGCACCCCGCTCCACTGGCACGGAGGAAGTAACTGCCCATCCTAAATGGCCCCGTGCTGAGCGGCAACGTGAAACTACAGTTCACAGCATGCTCTGGAAACCAATGTGGCCGATCAAAAGCCCGGAGCCCAAAGACCACAACTCCCGGCATGCTGTGGGGCAAGACGCTCCTAGCCACCTGACCCAGCTGACGCCCCACCCCAGAGTCAAATCCCTGCTTTCTGATCCGCCACCTACTACTCCAGCCAACGATCCCACAGGACCCAGCCTCCCCAACACCCTTCCCTCCCCTCTGCCAGGGACGCCCAGGCCCTCCCTCACCTGCTGCTCCGCAGCAGCCACAGCCCAGGTCACGCTCGCCAATCACTCCCTCCGCGCAGACCAGCCCCAGCACACCTGGCCCAGGGAGCAAAGACAGCACAGGCCTACCCCCACCATTGCTGCCCTTGCCCCCCCCCCCGCCTGCAGCCTCCCCAGCAGGGTTGCCCCCACACCCAGATCGCTTGTCTGTGTCCATTGGCTCCCCCATGGACAATAAACACAGGGCCAACACCCCAGCCTCTGCCCCCTCCACACCCAGGAACCTGCACCCAGCAGCACAGCCACGGCCACTTACAGTGTCCACAAACACAGAGGGCAGCACAAGCCAGAAAGCAAACTTTATTAAACTCTTACGCAGGACTCCTGTGAGGGAGACTGCGGCAGAACTCCCTGCCCAGACATTCTCCCCTTCCCCTGGGGGGCTGCGGGACTCAGGCATCGAGCAGGTCTGTCCGTCTGTCTCAGCATCCATGCCCTGGGGAACAGCTGTCTCCTGCAGAAATGGGCTGTGAGGCACAGGAGGAGGAAGAAAGAGGAAAAGGGCACAAGTGGAATACAAGCAGCAAGAGAGGAACTGGGTGGACAGACAGACAGCAGGGCAGAGGGACAGAAGAACCACCCGGGGGGCAGGGAGCAGGACAGGGTTGATCGACAAGGTTGGACAGAGAGTCCAACAGGGGCACAATTGCAACGGCCAGGATGACCAAGAGTAATAGCAATTTTACTGACATCAGACAGCATTAGTTTGGGATGAAATCAGAGTTTTGGTTTTTGGATCAGAGATGACTCTGTTGAACAGTCTCTGCCTTTCCAGTATTTGAAAGGAAAAGGCATGAGGATAAGCACACAAGTATGAAGCTATTATTACCAACAGAGATGCTGGAAGTAGGCTTCTCCATATCGCTTTTGGTACTTGTGGAGTAATTGCCTTAAGTAACTAGGCAAATTAAACTAATATTCACATTTTAAAGAAAATGTACAGCATTGAAAAAGCTTTCAGGGTGGAGGGTAGCTGCTCTACCTAAGCGTTCCCTAGGCCTCCAACTTTACATGCTATTGCACTAGGGGAACTTGGTGTGCTGACTCTAAGGAACAGTACAGAGCGTAGAGCAGAGTGGAGACACCACGGATAGGCTCTGTGATGAGACGGGGACCTGATGCTCTTATGCGCACCAAGACTGATAAGCTGCATGTTTACCATCCTTGTGAGAAAAATCTCAAATAATTTTCTTCAGACAGGATCTTCTGTGAAGCTATTTTATTCGTGATTGCAATGGCGGGCGTCCTGTCAATCAGGAGCGCATTTTAGTAAACAAATCATAACCTTTTATTCCCTATTACCAGACGCCTGATCACCTCCCCTGTTTCCTCATTGGCTGAGTACTACAGGTTCACAAGCTACTCGACGCTCCTCTATACCATGTATGTACAATTTTTCTGTTTTTTCAACCCTTTAATTTCTCCTTTCTTATGTTTTGAGAACTTGTGATCTTTGTTTTACTGTTCTCACACTGCTCATCTTGTTTTTCTCAGGCTTCTACCTTATTTTGGAACAGTGAGGCCTTCTGCTGTCCACTTATCTACAGGTGACCCATTCGGTGATAAACTGGAGCTGATTGATACAGCGGTGCACTAAGGGTTAAGAAGAAGGTTACTCACAGGCATAGAGTGGTAACCAGGCTAGAATAAGAGGAAGTGGGAACCAATAAGAAGTTGCTAGGCTCGGACAGGCCTATAGAGGGCTATGCATGATCGAAAGGAATGCACCAATCAGAAGTCTGTAACTACGCACGCTAGCCGCATGCAGTGCATGTAGCTGGCTCAGAAAGCTATATAATATCTGGCATTGGAACAATAAAGGGTCTCCATTTCTCGACTATCTTGGAGTCTGTGTCCTCATTCCCTTCACTTACCTACTTAGCATTTCTCCTTATTATGACTACACAATTACCTTGGAACACAGAAAAGTAATTCTCTACTGCAAAACACAACTTTGTTTCTCACACCCTGAGCCAACCACCTGTCATGGTTTTGACAGAAGGCTGTACTCTAGTGAACTTTTGCTCATTATATCATCATTATAATACCAAAACACACCTCCATCCCAAAAGCTCCATGCCTCCGAGCTGCGACCACCCCTCACTGAGCACACGCTCTGAATTTCTCAGACCCCTATACCTTTAAACAAAAGCAAGAAAACTTTACAAATCATAACCAAGATTTGCCTGACTAGAGTCACTCAAGCTCCACCTAAAAGGGACAGAAAATAATCACAGAATCATAGAATATCCCGAATTGGAAGGGATCCACAAGGATCATCGAGCCCAACTCCCGGCATCACACAGGTCAACCCAAGAATTCAGACCATGTGAATAAGTGCACAGTCCAAACACTTCTTAAACTCCAACAGACTTGGTGAAGCGACTACCACCCTGGGGAGACTGTTCCAGTGCTCAACAACCCTCTCAGTGAAGAACCTCTTCCTGATGTCTAGCCTGAACCTCTCCTGCTGCAGGTTGACACCATTCCCATGGATCCTATCACTGGTCACTAAAGAGAACAGATTGGTGGATAATGTAAATTGGATTAGTTGACAGGCTGAGCCTCTCTTCCCCCCGCACTGGGATGTCGTGGGGTAAGATTTGAATGTTTGGTTGTACCAGGCATCTCCGTAGAAACTCAGAAATCTCTAGAGCCTTTGTGCCTTTTAATGCGTTAACAGCCAGGACGAGTACCTGTGTATTTCATGTGTGCTCGCTTGCTTTTGCGGACAGTGAATTTATCGCCGGCAATTCCAAAGAACCTGTGTCCCTGTTGCTGTAATAAACTGCCCTTCGTTGCATTGTTCCTAGCCGTGACAGTTCTCATTGAACACAACTAGAGCGAGGGTGTGCTACGTTATTGGTGAATCCGTGACCGTGGTAGTTCAGTACCCCGAATCCAACCAGACCCGTAACAGTTAGTCAGCTACGCCCCTTAACGTGACAGTATTTCATAGGGAAAAACATTAAGCCTAAGATTTCTCATCCCTAAGGCCTTAGGGGGGCAGGCAGAGAAGGAACCAGAGATGCTTAGTTTGTCTCCTGAGAATCGCAGCTTACAGTTACTCCACATCTTCTGGTCTCACGGGATGAGGCAGAGGTATAATTAATTCCTTCTCCATCTCTCTGGAAAGAGTTTTCCTCCTATCTGTGACAAAGGAGAAAAATGTTATGGTCGTGGAAGTTGTTATACAAAGCCACACTCAGTGAATTCACTATTACAGTTAAGATCGTTTTTAATCGAAAACACCTCAGCAGCAGTGTTACCACTGCAAACATAGCGTTGCACAAAAATTCAACTCAAGATAAAGGAAAGGGTGAGCTAAAAGGACAAATGACGTGACCGAAGGCAACTGCAACAACCATCTGGTAGATGGTTGTCCACAGCCCTTGGATTCCATGGTCGTCTTTCCTGCCAAATGAATCCTGGAAGAACAAGAAAAGATACACAACATGTCCACAAAAACTTTTGGGGAGGTTACTGAAAAGAAAAACAAAAAAATAGAAACAGCATGCAGCTAGTACGTCAGTTTTGTTAATAGAGTAACATTAACATACTAGAAATTTCCACATTCTATGTAGCCCCAAGGTGGTGCTGGGTACATCCACTGATACTAATGGGGTGGCACAATGTAAGAGATAGTTAATAGACAAGGTACACCTGAGGTGCACAGATTGCATATTCCATGCGACAAAAAAGGCACAGCTTGGCACCCAGTTTGGATCAGCTTGCGTATGAGTCTGCTGATATGTGAGTATATACAGCAAGCACAAAAGTCTTTTACTCCACAGACTCAGTTTCATTTATGTATATACATACATATACATATGTGTATGTATCTCTCCTCTCTCTCTCTCTCTCTCTCTATATATATATATATATAAAAACAAACAAACGTTGGGAACTTCATAACCACTTGAGTAACAATCATTAGCTATGCCTACGCTGAAAGTCAGGACTATGCCTAAGTGATTAAGTAAACACGGAGCCTTATCTGTGAAATGCTGAAAATGCCCCATAACCACTGGGGGGCTTATGCACGGTGTAAATAATTTTTGCGCAAACATGCATCTTAATACACAAAGAGGAGGGGCGAGGCGGACAAAGGTTTTAGGGACGTGTCAAGACCAGAACAGCCACTGGGCAATTGCTCAGATGTGCAAAGCTCAGCTAAAACTCGCACAAATCCACCGAGGGAAGGAGGCTACCTACTTGTCTGTTTAAAATAACCTCTACAAAGAACGTATTACAAAATCAAAAACGAAACCGTCATCCAGCAAAGCAAACGTCTGGAATACAAAGGGCTAAAACTGACAGCTGAGGTTTGATTCTTTAGCAATGTCAAAGGTCTTCAGATCCTACCTGACTTCTCCTGGATGGTGGCGTTGCAGCACAGAAATGAGGGGAGCGGGAAGATCGCAACAGGCCAAACGCGGTGCTGGGCTCCTAAAGGAGCTGGTGGGATAGCACTGACGAGAGTGAGACAGGCTGTCAGCCTTCTGCACGAGCTGAAGAAGAAGAGTGCAAGTGTCCGAAGAAGCTGTTTCTTCTCATACTTCATTTAATACACACCATCTTTAAATCCAGGGCATCTTCTTAGGGAACAGATAAAGAGGTAGAGTTAGCAGCTCCAGGGACGCTTCAGGGTCTTATTTCTTTCTATAGTTAGCTGCTATCCATAAACCCAGACCAGTTAAAATAGAGTTATATTAAAAATTCTGGATACTAACAGAAGTATGGGATTTAAAAAACAAAACAAAAACACGCTTGCAAGGAAAAGAGGTTAAATTATCTCATTCATTTCCTAATTCCCCTGCAGACTCTACGCTCAGCTCCTCTTAACTCACCTATCCAAACGCAGGGCAGATGCATCAGTTCTCATCATTCTTGGTAAAAAGAGGACATTTTCACGCTTGCTGTCAAATATCATCTCTTTCCAGCACACTTTCCTGCAAGCTATGCTAATTCCTCCAGGCTTTTTACTATATGCTAGAAACTTCACTGTTTTATCTTAATGACCATCTCGGTGGGAGTCACCGACCTGCTGTCTTTGATTCTGCTGTCTTCACAAATACAAATAAAACAGTACTTCAATGACGCTCTGTGACAAACTAGGTGACACACGCATCGACCTCTTACATAAGGAAGGAAAGAATTTGTAGACAACATCCAGAATGTATTACTTTGTTAGATATCAGAGTGTGGGGCAGAATGACAATGCTACACAAGACCATGCCTATGCTCCCGGGATCGTACACAGTTTGCTGGAATACAACAAACAAAATAATAAAGTAAGGTCACTGTGTGGAACTAGTTCACTCACTCCATTATTATTGTGAATGACAAGAATATTTTAGTAAGCGTTCTTTTAAATCCGTAGAAAATTTTGGATTTATCTCAATTTGGCTTCATGAAAACTGAAACTTGCAGTGCAAAGATCATTTATAAAACCTTCAGCATCTGAGCTTTTTAGGCACAGATTTGGTCACCTTCCTGGATAATATGTGGCTCTCTCCGCCTTCTCCCAACAAGAAAAAAAGCTTAAAGACCACAAACTGGGATTTCTGGGAGGTGTGACTCCATTTGTCACCTTACCTAATACACACTGTTTCTTCGCTATGCTAAACTTCCACCATGACTGCATAATAGAGTCTCACTGCTAGTGTTTCTGTCTGAAAGTTTGACAGACTTTCCCAAATTGGATTAAAAGCGCTTTTACCGTTGTGATGGACATCAAAGTCAACGATGTCTCTTGTCGGCTGTGGAGTCCTGCTGGCACTATCACCAGCTCTCACACAACCCCATCTAGCTTTTGGGGTCCACCCCATCCGTCCTCAGCGGTGGGAAGTTCTTCCAGAAGCAGACAGACCGTTATTTGTTCCTAGGTGGAGCTGAGGCTCTGTAAGGCTTTGCTTTTTTTCTTCCCTCACTCCCCCTTTATTTCCAAGCTTAAACTTGCATCCAGCGGCAACCTGCGCCTCCCGGCGTGCACGGCCCGGCCCCGGCTCGGGGAAAAGACCAACCACGCACCCCGGAGCCCATGTGGCCGCCCGGCAACACAGAACTACAGCTCCCAGAATACCTCGGGACGGAGCAGTCCATCCAACCCAGAGGGGAGTCGGCCAAGCGCACACAACTGCCCCCCCCCCCCGCCCTCTACTGCGCCCGCCCCCCCCCCCCGCGCCGCTCCGCCCCCCTCTCCCCCAGCCCTCCGAAGCCCCGCGCAGTGCAGACCCCGCTGCATGCCCGGTCCGGTCCAGTTCGGCGCGGCGCCGCCCCCGCCCCGCACAAGGGCCGTTTCCGCAGAAGCCGCCGACCGCGTGGCGCCCCAACCGCCCGCCGCCTCGCCCCCTCCCGGCCCGGCCCGGGGCGGCACCGACCACCAACCTCGTTGCGGCACCGCGCCTCGGCGGCCCGGCCCGGCCCGACAGTTTTCACCCATACTGCCGGCAAGCCCTGCACGGCACCTCCGCCCTGGGTTCCTCCGAGCCAATCACGGAGCGTTTCCGCCCTGAGTGAAGGCACGCCGTGACGCCACCTCCGCCCCGGGTTTCTCCAGCCAATCACGGAGTGCCTCCGCCTTCAGTGAAGGCTCGCCTAGACGTCACTTCCGCCCTCAGTTCCCAGCCAATGACGAAGTGATTCTGCCCTCAGTGAAGTCTCGCCCCAACGGCACATCCGCCCTCATGGTCCAGCCAATCACGGAGCCGCTTTGGCCCTCAGTGAAGGCACGCCCTGACGTCACTTCTGCCCTCGGTTTCCTGCCATTCACACAGCGGCTTCTGCCCTCAGTGGCTGCCGTGTAGACCTGGCAGCCGCCCCAAAACAAAAAACAAGAAAAAAAGAAGAGGTAGAACTGGTGGCCGCCTGAAAGAAAGAAAAAAAAAAACACGGGTAGACCTGGCAGCTGCCCGCGGTCCAAAAATGCCAAAAGGCCATAAATGCTTAGAAGTATGCATTTATCATACTACATAGCATCTGCCCTGTAATCCTGCAAAAATCATAAGGGACCTAGAACCACAAAGCAAACACACAAGGTAACATTGACATCCTATCCACAAACATGCTATAACAATTACTCAGCTGAAGAGGAGCTGCATGCAATAAATGCACCTACTACTATACAGATTGCTTTACTCTAACAGATCCTACTAGTTGTTACCTCCAAAAGAAGCATGTACTGGTCTCTACTTGGAAATGCGTCAGGCCATAGACTCTGACCCACCTAAAGAACCCTGCAACTGACTGAAGGAAAAACGAAGCACTTACCCTAAAGTGCAGCCCAGGCAGAATGAGCTCTCTGATGGGATGCCTGTGACTCAATTACCACTAGGCCCTGGCTGGAACCCAAAGCCAATCACCTGGGAAAGGGGAGGGGCAAAGCACAAGAACCTAGAAAGACAGCAGGAGGAGCAGCGGCTGTGGTTTTTTTTTGTTTTTTTTTTTTCCTAGCTTAGCTCAACAGCATGCAGAGTGCAGACGAGAGAACTGGGATGTTTCTAGAAGCAACAATCCCCATGCTTTTGCTTCAGCTTTGAATATTGAAAGGACAATATGACCAAGCAAGTAACTGAAACTTTTTCAACTGGAATTAGCTCAAATCTTTCTTTTACACAGGAAGAAAAATCTAGGAGCATAACAGATTACATGCCAAAAAAAATCAATATAGTAACATCACTCTCAGGAAAAATTAACGTGCATGCGCGGTGCCGCTCAGCCTGCAGTACCCGCTCAAAAACAGCAAAAAACGCACACCACGCTGTCTAGGGGAGGAAATAACTGCCCAGAGCAACGTGCCGCTCCTGGCTTGGAAGCCGAGCACTAACGCAAAACTACATTTCCCGGCATGCCCCATGAACCGGCATGGCGGACCGGAACCCCAGAACCCAAAGACGACAACTCCCGGCATGCTGTGGGGCACGACGGCTGGCCACCGCTACTGCGCATGCGAGAAGCCTCTCCTCCTGCGGTACCCACTCCTGGCCAGCAGGTGGCAGCAGAGAGCGCAGACCGCTTCTGCGCCTCTGTGCCTGCAGTACCGACCTTCGGCCAGCAGGTGGCACCAGGTAGCCACCCGGCGCCCGTGCCGAGCCAGCCTGCTCTGCTCAAGCGCGGAGTCAGAGCTGCAGCAACAGCTTCCGAGACTGTTTGCTCGCTAAGGGAAGCAGCGGGAACCACGCGGAACACCACACGAAAACGGCAAGAAAAGGCACCCCGCTCCACTAACGCGGGAGGAACTGCCCTTCCGAACTGCGCACGTGCTATTGTGGGCTCGAAAGCTGAGTGGCAATGTGAAACTACATTTCCCGGCTTGCCCTGGAAACCTGCGTGGCTGAGCGGACGCTCGTAGCCCAAAGACCACAACTCCCGGCATGCTGCGGGGCACGGTGCTCACAGCCACCTGACCCTGCGGATGCGGATGCCCCAGAGCCAGCCCCGGAGCCAGCCCCGGGCTTTGTGACCCGCCCCCAAACCCGCGGCCAGCCCTGCTCCCCCGCCCCGCGGCTCCGCACCCCCGCCAGAGGCTTTCTCTGTCCCAGCCTCCCTGACACCCTTGCCTCTCCCCTGCAAGCAGAAGCAGCCCTGGCCACGCTTGCCAACCACTCCGTCCATATAGACCAGCCCCAGCACACCTACCCCAGGGAGCAAAGACAGCACAGGGCTACCCCACTGCTGCCTTTGCTTTCCCCCCACTCCCCTGGCCCAACAGCCTGCAGCCCCCCAGCAAGGTGGCCCCCACACACCAAGGAGCAGTCCGCATCTATCAGCCCCCACAGCCTCACCTGGGGCCCTGCTCCAGGAACTGGGTACCAGCCTCTGCACCCTTCTCCCCCCCACCCCACTATGGAACCTGCACCCACCAACACCGGGATGGCCACTTACCCACGGCCACAAACACAGACAGCGGTGCAAGCCAGAAAACAAACTCTTTATTAACTCGTGCGCAGGACTCCCCAGAGGGAGGCTGTGGCAGGGTTCTCTGCCCATACATTCTCCCCTTCCCCTGGGGGGGGGGGGGGGGGCACAGGGCTCCAGCATCGAGCAGCTTCACTCCCTCTGTCCATCCATCCCGTAGGGAATAGTTGCCTCCTGCAGCCATGGGCTCTGAAGCACAAAAGGAGGAAGGGCAAAGAAAAAGGACACAAGCAGCGAGAAAATGGACAGACAGACAGCAGGGCAGAGCGACAGAACCACACAGGGAGCAGGACAGGGATGATCAAGAGGATTGGACAGGGAGCAGAACAGAGGCACAACTGCAATGGCCAGAAAGACCGAGCAATGGACAAAGGAAGTCAAAGGCTGAACATGGGGGTCTAGTGAGAAAGGAGGAAATAGGGAACAGCACGGGGAGAGAGACAGAAAAGACAAGGACAGGAAGCAGAACAGAGAGGGACCAGAAGCGAGAATAAACACAGGGACAGGGAGGGGTGTATCAGGAAACACCAGGGGCAGGGGAAGCAGGACAGAGTGACAGAGAAAAGTAAGCAAAGGAACAGCTGGGCTATGCTTTGAGGCAGACAAAGATGAGGAAAGGGATGGGAACTGGGACAGAGGAATAGAGGGGGGGGAGGCACGAGAAAGAGGGGGAGAGAGAGAATCACGGGGGGTTTGGGGTGCAGAGAAAGGCCAGCACAGGGACATGGGGTTTGCCTGGGAAAGGGGACAGGGAGCACAACAGATGGACTGAAATAGAGGGGTGGAGAGCAAGGAAGCACAATCGAAACAGTGGAGCGGAACAGGATGTAACAACACAGAAAAGCAGAGGTAGACAAAGTGGGAAAAAACTGACAGAAAGAAATTGAGAGATAAATAGAATCATACAATCATAGAATATCCCGAGTTGGAAAGGACCCATAAGGATCATTGAGTCCAACTCCTGGCTCCACACAGGTCTATCCAAAAATTCAGACCATATGACTAAGTGCACAGTCCAAGCGCTTCTTGAACTCTGACAGGCTTTGTGCTGTGACTATGTCCCTGGGGAGCCAGTTCCAGTGCGCAACAACCCTCTCAGTGAAGAGCCTAAGGAGCAGGAAAGAAAGATTGAGAAAAATCAAATACTGCTGGGGCAACAGGACTGAGAGATGGAGAACTGAGAAGTTCTTAGAGGGAGTGGGCAGGGGGAGAACACCGGAGCACTGAGACTGAGGGGTCTCAGAATGGGACAGAGATGAGAAAGGAGAGAGCAGTGTGCAGCAGAGTTGAGACGGCAAAAGAGCGTCAAGGGAAGGGAAGAAGGACAGGGGCACAGAAAGAAAAAGGTGAGCAAGCTGGACAGAGGGCTTGATGGCACGATGGCAGAGGCCATGGGACAGAGACATGCAGACGGGTAGGACAAGGAGCGGAAGGACCACAAGAACAAAGAGCAGGGCAGATGTGGGTAGTGACACATTAGCAGGGGAGAGTTGGTGTGTAATTGAGAAAGACGGAACGAAGGACAGAGTGGGGAAAAGAACGACAAGGACAGAGAAAGAAAAGCCTAGGATGAGCAGAGAGAGGAAGGGGAAGTGGGGGAGGGGAGCAGGATAGAGAGAAGAAAGAACCTGGGAAAGGCAGCAACACAGAGGAAAAGGGACAGGGAGCAGGACGCAGTAAAACATGCAGATGGGAAGTGGGCCATACAGAGAGCACACAAGCAGGACAGGGAAGAGGAATGAAAAGCAGGTCAAACAGACAGACGGGCTAAGAGGAGACGGGACAGGGAAGGGTTGCAGATAGAAAGGGGAGCAAAGGCAGCCTGGGATGCAGAACAGGGGGGACACAGCCCCAGGGACCTGGTACTTTCCGCAGCTCCCACTCTGGGCGCCGCCAGGAGGATTTCACGGTTCAGACGCTTCTCGCTCGCTCTCTCCCCTGGCTTCCTCCTCTGTAAGAATCTGGAGGCTCAGCTGTCACCCAACCAAGAGAATACACAGGGGTGCATCTGCAACAATGGTAGATGGTTGTCCACAGCCCTTGTATTTCATAATCTTTCATACCAAATGAATAGTGGAAGAACAGAAAAGATACACAACGTGTCCACAAAAGCCTTTGTGGAGAATACTTAAAGGGAAACAAAAAATTGAAATATTAAGCAGCTAGTACATCAGTTTTGTTAACAGAGTAACATTAACATACTAGAAATTTCCACGTTCTTTACCCTTTACCTTGAAAATGTAACCCAATTCTGTCAGTGTTGACCATTACCATTTTTTAAAATTTTCATTTGGACACCTGAGAAAAACATTTTAAGTCCCTGTTATCGAGGGAAAAGAGGGAAAAAAAAAAGAGGGGTGAGGGGGGAAGAGGCACAGCCATTCCTTTCCTCAATAATGTGAGCAGAAAGCTCAGGCACTCAGCAAGAACATGCTTTGAAAGATGAAACAGAGAAGTAACTGCATGTTATTTAATCTTATCTATAGAATAATATGTATTTGTACCTGCTAATTTATTCATCTGCCTGTTTATTTTGCTACAGATGCTACAAAATGTATAAACCTCATGGTAACATTTTGTAACTGATGTGATCTTCAAAAGGAATATCTATCTAAAAGAGCAAACAAAATCCCATTCATTGACAACCATCTGAACTTTTATCCTATAAAAACTGTCCTAGAAACATTCCCTGGGATGCTTAACATCAGAATCTTTCCATTCAACTTGAGGCAGAACAAGCCCTTACTGTGGATATCTTCATCTGGCTCTCCACTGCTAGCAGAATAGTACTCTAATACTGTCCAGTACACACTGTAGCCTACTTGCTTATAAATATGTACTGCAACCTGATTTGATATTCTCACAAAGAGATCAATGAAAAATCCACCCTTTCTTTCAGAAAAAAATAAATAAGACACGGTAAGAAAGAAAAGCTGAACATAACGGGATGTGGTCCTTTACCAAGGGACAAATCCAATATTGGTCATGTGACCAAAAAATACTTGTGCCGATCACTACACCAGCTATCGGGACAAGCCAAACACACACGAGCCTCAATTTAAAAAAATACATTAATTTGTATTATATGGAAATAACAACCTACAGTTTAGATCCATTTAGATTGCATTGGCTTAAGGACTGCCTCCTTCTAAATGCATGGGGGGGGGCCTGGGAACCAATATCAAAAACCTGTTGCCTAACAGGATATAACCCTTCTCCTAAATAGCTAAGTTCTTCAAAGCATCATACAATTTTTGGATTTTACCAGCCATAAGGAGATTGTCCTACTGGCATGAGTTGGGGATGTTTCCCTGTTTGTTTATTTGACGCTGAAGTAAATTTTCTGCAAGTACAAGTAACCCAGGCTGTTAAGGAAAGTAAGCTAAGGTACTGTCTGCAGCATAACATTTGTACAATATTGTACCCGAGGGGACCACTCAAAGCCTACAATTAGAGAACTAATACATAGGGAGCCCTTGGAAACACAGTTTATGTTTTGCAAAGCTCTTTTCCTATTGAGAAGACCTTTTATTCAGTGTCTTTACTGAAATTTTGGCTACTTCCTATTCATTTTGGCAAGTTAACCCTCGTAGAAACCAAGAGATTTTAATCTGCAAAGCATCATTTATAATTCTTGTTCTACGACTACAGGGAAGTTCAATCTGGACACTGTTGAATAGAAAAGTCTGGGTCTGTTTCATGCAAATCAAGTACCTAAACCACGGACAGGAGTCTGCAGAAAGAATACTTTAAAAAATGAATTTCAAGAGAGGTATAATTTTTAAGAAGTATAAACTTTTCCAAAATTTCTTCCAGGAGTTCCATCAACACGACAGCTATACGAGCTGTTGAAATTCACATGCAACAGAGAGAGAAGTAACATGTCCATGCCATTCTTCTCTAGCCACAAAGTCTTCTGCTTTACCCATGATGGAGAACATCAGCACCTTTAAGATAATGCATCCCCAGCTATACATCTTTACAGAAGAGCCAAGCAGTATAGCAACAAACACTGCAACGACTGTGGTAAAAGTTGAACCAGGGATGTCTCTATTATCCCTCTAGGATACAGCAACTCCATACAGTTATAGGTCAAATGCCACAGCTTCAATGGCAGACAGACAAGGACCTCAAAGGTCACATTTCTGTCTGCGTACCGAATTCTGTTGGAAAGACCCCCAGCCACTCAATTCCCAATCAAATTTGCCACAGCCAGTGCTTACCCAGCAAATTTGCTTTCTCTTGCTGTTCAATATGTGCCTTAGACCTCTTTTATGGCACACAGTTCAAGCTAAACTCTTTGGACATAATAAATAGATAAAAAGAAATTTCCTCACAAGTTTTTCTTGACCAACCACAACTACCATACTGGAAAGCCCTACAAGCATTTGTTTATTTCTATGATAATTTTTAAAGCTGAAGTGGGACAAATTTTAGCCTCTCGTACCAAAGACTGAGCAACAAAGAGACAGAGTTTGACAGGCCAACTAGTTCTAGTTCTAAGAAGTTACTACAATTTTGCAGGCACTACACAGCTTTCCTTTGCACTTCCCAGCTCCGAGCAGTTCACAGTCCTGCAAATTCGATTAAGCCTTTGAGCCTGGGGCACACAAAGATTAAGAGCACACTTGGAGTTCACCTCAAGGTTGCTGTCAGGACAGACAGGCTGCTCTTTCTCCTGGGAAACCTGTAACTGCAGCACATCAGCTGCAGCTTTTCTCATTTTACACAGTGTGTCACCTTCGCTCATCAACAAACCTCACAGGAGTCCTAGCGGCGGGGAGCTGCTTCTGCCATGGTGAACTGCAGAGAAAGAAGAGAACTGTTTTTCAGAAATAGGGAGAGGAAAACCTCCGAGACACAGTACAACAATCAAATGCACCAAGGACCTGTTCCCAACCACTGCAACCCCACCCCTCCCAGACAGATGCTCCCAGGAGGCACCCCCAAAGGCTCTCGCTCGTCTTACCGCTGGCAACCACACAGGCAGCCTGCAGGAGCCCGTGCCTCCCGACGCGCACGACCTGCCCCCAGCTGAGGGAAAGACCTCCCCGCAGCCACGTGCCCTGGAAATAACATGGCCGCCCGGCAGCACAGGACTACAGCTCCCAGCATGCCTCGAGATGGAGCAGCCCACCCAACCCCGCGGGGACTCTGCCACACACACCACCCTGCCACCTCTCGCTGCTCGTTCCTCCCCGTCCCCGCCGCCGCCTCAGGCCGCTTTTTCCCCCTGGCCGCCAGTCCCCCTAGCATGTCTAGTCTGGCCCGGCCTGGCGCGGCCCCCGCCCACACAAGGGCCATTTCCCCAGAAACCGCCGACCACACGGTGCTCCCGACCGCCGCCTTGCCCTGCGCGCCATCTCGGGACGGCCCCGACCATCAACCTCGTCGTGGCACCCCGCCTCGGCATCCCGTCCTGTCCTGAGCCGAGCCCGAGCCCAAGCCTGGCGCGACTCCTGCTCCAGAGAAGGGCGCTGTTATCTTGCCGCGGGCAGGAACACTACTGCGCATGTGCGGCGCCGGCCCTTCAGTGCCGCCCGCCTCTCGCTGCTGTTGAGCCGGCCAGCTCCGCGCATGCGCGGAAGCTGAGCGGCAGGCACGGCTTCCCGGAGCAGGGCTGATGTTGAAGCTAAAAAAAAAAACAAAAAAAAAAAAACAAAAAAAAACACACTTAAAGCTTTATGCGTTTTCACAATTTAGGGCAGAGGTTGCCCCTTTGTTGTTTGTTTGTTTTTTGTTTGTTTTTAAGAAGGCCCCAGTACGTTTGGTCATCTCTTAACAAAGCTTGTAGCTTACTATCTGGTGGTATCTTACTATCTTTTCTAGCCTAAGGGAAAATCAGCCCTACTATAAAGGTAAAAGGACTTTCTCTTTACTTGTTTGGAAGCAACCTAAATAAGTTTCTAAGTGCTTTCTGCAAAATACAAGCTACTGGAAAACTTAACCACAGAACAAGAAATTACTGCTGCAGAACAAAATTATGCAGGGCTGAGGCACACGCCCACTGTTTAATCCCAGTCCTTTTGGGAAAACCCAGTAGAGGCTAATTGATGCTAGACAGGTGTTGTGGTTTAATCCGGCCAGCAGCCAAGCACCACAAAGCTATTCACTCCCCCTCCCCCCTCCCTCTCTGGAATGGGGGAGAGAATTAGAAAGAAATGAAAGCCTGTGGGTTGAGATAAAGACAGTTTATTAGGACATAAAATAAAGGAAAATAATAGTAATAATGATAATAGTACTACTAATAATAACGTGTACAAACCAAGTGATGCCCATTGCAATTGCTCACCACCTGCTGACCAATGCCCTGCCTATCCCCAAGCAGCCAGTCTCCCCACATGAATTGTTTAGCATGACGTCAGATGGTATGGAATACCCCTTTGGCCAGTTTGGGTCAGCTGTCCTGGGTCTGTCCCCTCCCAGCTCCTGCTGCACACCCAGTCTGCCTGCTGGCAGGACAGAGCGAGAAGCTGAAAAGTCCTTGGCTTAGTGCAAGCACTGCTCTGCAACAATTGAAACATCAGTGTGTTATCAACATTATTCTCATCCTAAATCCAAAACACAGCACCATACCAGCTACTAGGAGGAAAATTAACTCTATCCTAGGTGAAACCAGGACAACAGATAAACTTTATAAGGGAGTGTATGTTATACTTAAGAAACACCTTTCAGTTTGCATCCAAGGTCCAAGTTGCCCGTGTGCTCGTGTTTTGCTGGTGACTGCCACCCAAGCTGACTAGGAAAGTCACAGCCCTTTCTGAAGGTGTTTAAGAACTTGGTGCAACTTTTTTCTCAAAGCACAAATACCTCCATGACTTTAAAGCATATTCCTAAGCATGGTTTCATTAAAACATTTTCAAAATTAAGAATAACAGAAAACATGGGCATTTATCAAAAGGTTGTGGGCTAGCTGCCCCAGACGTCCCTGAGCACCAGGCAGACCCTTGCTCACTTCCCCTTCCAAGCCAGGTGGGGGAAGAGAATCAGAAAGGCGAAAGCAAGAAACAGCACGGGTTGAGGTCAAGACAGCTTAACAGGTACAGCAAAAGCAAAGTAAAGTAAGGAGTCCAACATCCACCCCAGCCCCCCATCTTTTACTGCTGAGCAGGTCCTTGGGAAGTGTGTGTGGTGGGGAGGATAAGGCAGGGACTAGGAATGCTAAGTAGAGGAAAAAATGAGTGTTGGAGGCCTCAAGCATGCACAAAGAGCGTAAGGAGGGCTCCTGAGGGGACAGGGGAACAAAGGGAAAGCTACTTACCTCTGAGAAGCTGTCCTCAGTCTTCATGCCACGGATGTTTGTCTTGCATGCTCAGCGCACAAGTTGGGGGTTCCCATACGTTGAAGGCTTCTTCTGAGAAGTACTCCCAGGCTTTCTTTCAGCAGATGATGGCTTTCCCAGGGACTCGCCACCCCACACAGAGAGATCCCTGCCCAGGCAGTCACAGCCTGCGACGCCACGTGCATGCAGCTGTTATCAGGAAGACAAGTGACTTTACAGCCTGAACGGCAAACAGCAAGCATTTCTTTACGGCAGATTTCAGATCATCATCTCCCTCCATAGGAAAGGGAAAAGTTGCTCCTGTCAGTTGCTCCACCTCTCCTAACATCTCCCTCCCCCCTGCATCTTTCCCTGTGTATTTTGCTGCTCTCGGGTCACTGCCCACCTCCACCTTCCAGAGCAGCTCCTTCTCATCAAGTTCTCCTTCCACGTCCTGTCCCCGTCCGCTCCCACAGTACTCTTAACGGTGACATCAGCTGTCACTTGAAGCTCCTTCCCACTCGGTACCCGCTCTGCAGCTCTCCCTATTGTGGGAATGGCAGACACCCCTGCAGGACATTCGTAACCAACAGGCTGAAGAACACGTTAACCAGAAAGTTTTTGACAAGAGATTACAGAAAGAGTCGCACCTCCATGCAATGCATCCCCCTTTCCAGAGATACACAAAGACATCACAGGTGACCTCTCTGTAACTTTTTCAAATTCAGCAAGGGTTTGCAGTGAGTATAACGAAAAATAACATTAGAAAGAGAAGACCAGTAATCCTGACAAGTTCCCTAAGTCCAAAGAACTTGCCCAATCAACCCCAAACCATTCACTAGAGTAACTTGTTAGTCCGTTTATTTTTGAAAGCCAAATGAGGAGGTGCGCATTCTACTCTTTCCCATCTGTGTTCTTGTTCTGGCTTAACCTGGCAAGTGGCTAGAGCAAATAGCACCGTGGGAGACTTGGGAAGAAAAAATAGTCAAAGCTCATGAGTTCAGATAAAGACAGTTTAATTGGACAGAAAAGGCGGGGAAGTAATAATAAGGATGTTGCTGCTGCTGATGGGATGTTACAAAGCAAGCGACGCACAATGCAATTGCTCGCCACCTGCTGACAGACACCCAACCCACCTGAGCCAGCCCAGGCTTCCTGACCTGCAGCACAGCGCCCCCAGCCCCACGCCTGCTCTGTAGTCCCGCCCCGCCCCCCCGGGGCGTTTCCTGCACAGCCGTTCCGCCTGCAGTACCAGCAGGTGGCGGCATAGGGCGATGCGTCGCTAGTGCGCATGCGCACCGGCCCTCCGCCGGCGGTACTTTTTCTCTGGCTGCCTCTGCGCATGCGTGGAACTAGGCACGGCTTCTCAAACCGTTTTCTCCTTAAAGGAAGCAGCTGAAACTGTGCAGAAAACCACACGGAAACGATAAGAAAAGGTACCCTGCTCCACCAGTGCAGAGGAAGCAACTGCCATTCCTACCTGTCTCCTTGCCACTCCTGACTTGGAAGCCGAGCAGCAGCGTGAAACTACATTTCCCAGCGTGCCCCGGAAGCCAACGTGGTGTACCGGAAGCCCGGATCCCAAAGACCACAATTCACGCCATGCTGGGGGCATGAGGCCTGGCCACTGCTACAACGCATGCGCGGCGCTTCTCCACCTGCAGTACCGATAACTTGCCAGCAGGGGGGAGCAGAGAGACGCTCCGCTACAGCGCATGCGCATCGCCACTGCCTGCAGTACCCGCATTCCGCCAGCAGACGGGAGCAGAGAGCAAAGCGTCACTGCGGCTCCTCTCCGCCTGCAGTACCGCAGTTCGACCAGCAGGTGACATCAGACGCTGCGGCGGCGCCGAGTCAGCCTGCTCTGCGCATGCACAAAAGCGGAACGGCAGGCGCTGCTTCCCTGGTTGTCTGCTCGTTAAGAGAAGCAGCGGGAGCTGCGCGGAAAACCACACGGGAACGGCAAGAGAAGGCACCCCACTCCACTGGCGTGGAGGAAGTAACTGCCCATCCTAGCTGTCCCAGTGCCACTCCCGGCTTGGAAGCCAAGCGGCATCGCGAAACTACATTTCCCGGCGAGCTCCGGAAACCAAAGTGGCCGACCGGAAGCCCGGAGCCCGAAGACCACAACTCCCGGCATGCTGCGGGGCACGGTGCTCACAGCCACCTGATCCCGCTGATGCCCCGGAGCCAGCCCCGGGCGTTCTGACCCGCTGCGCCCCCCCGCCACGGCCAGCCTGGCGCCCCTACCTCGCTCCTGCTCCGCGGCTGCCCCCTACCGCCGGCTGCTTCTCTGCCCCAGCCGCCGATCCTGCGGGCCCCAGCCTCCCTGACACTCTCCCTTCCCCTCTTCCTCACCGGGGAACCCCAGCCCCCCCCCTCACACCTGCCCCAGGGCACAAAGACAGCACAGGCCTAACCGCCCTCCTTCCTTCACCCCGCTACCCTCCTGCCCCGCTGGCCCCATAGCCTGCAGCCCCCTGGCAAGATGACCTCTACACCCAGAGGGGCCGTCTGCATCCACGACAACACCCCTCCCGCGGCCGCTGAAAACAGGGTCAACCCCCAAGGCCCTGCCCCCTCCGCACCCACCCTGCTACGGAACCTGCACCCACAGACATGGCGATGGCCACTGGACACAGGGCTACAAACACAGATGGGAGTGCAAGCCAGAAGGCAAACTATTAACTTGTGCACAGGACTACTGGGAGAGAGGGAGGCTGCAGTGGGGCTCCCTGCCCGTACATTCTCCCCTTCCCTTGGGGGGCCACGGGGCTCGGGCATAAAACAGCATCCCTCCCTCTGTCCATCTCTGCATCCATCCCGTGGGGAACCATTGCCTCCTGCGGCCACAGGCTGTGACGAGGCACAGAAGGAGGAAACAAAATTAAGGAAAAGGGCACAAGCAGGACACAAACAGCGAGAGAGAAAACAGACAGACAGCGGGGCAAAGGGACAGAAGAACCACCCAGGGGGCAGGGAGCAGGACAAGGATGATCAAGAGGGTTGGCCAAGGAGCACAACAGAGGCACAACTGTGACGACAAGGACGACTGAAAGTAATAGAAATTTTACTGTTACTGGCTCAAGACATTTTTGGTTTGGGGAAGTAAAAAACAAAACGCACCATAGCAGAGATGACTGTTTAACAGTCTCTGCATTACCAGTATTTGAAAGGGAAAGTCACGAGGACAAGTGCGAAAGTATGCAGCTATTACCAACAGAGACACCAGAAGTAGGCGTCTCAATATTGCTTTTGGTATTTCAAAGGGAAAAACATTAAACCTAAAATTTTTAATCCGTAAGGCCTTGGGGGGGGCAAGCAGAGAAGGAACCCAAGACTCTCAGTATGTCTCCTGAGAATCCCAGCTTACAGTTACTCAATGGCTTGTGGTCTCACAGGATGAGGCAGAGGTATAATTAATTCCTTCATCTCTCTGGTGTGACTTTTAGAAATGTTCAAATATGACCTATGACACATTCTGTTTCACTTATTTAATTATGCTTGGCTGCATATTTCCAATGGCTTTTTAACTCAGTGGCTTCACTTTACTTCCAAGTCAGCTCTGTGCAAACTTACGTCCCTTTTCAACACAGCACTGGTCCTCATTTTACCTCTAAGGGCTACAGCTACCACCACAGAGCTACTTCTGGGACACTTCATTTGCAGCAAAACAAAGAATAAATAAAATTAAAAAAAAATCAATTAAGTATGCATGCTTGTCATAACTTTACCTCCTAAACCCTTCTCCTTAGTCCACCTTTACAAATGCATTCTGGATAGAAAACCTTTGTGGTAACATTCTGTTCTTGGATCTGCAAGCAAATAGCTGTCTCACCATGATGCAGTGGCACTGTTCAGTCCTGTTTGGTCCCAATTAGTGGCTGGTCAGAATATTTCTGAGGCTCAGTGAGACGGGCTTTGGGTTCAGGTATGTCCCAAAGGAGAAGCAGTTCCCACCACCACCAATAAGCAACAACTCCTTTTCATTTGGCAGAAAAACACTACTATGATTATGCAGCATTAATGGCCACTCCAAATGCTCCTGAAAAGAAAGAGGAGATTTTGAGTCCTTAGCCTGAAACAGAAGCCTGTGTAGTCTGGGGGACACCAGCCAGTCACATTCTGGAGAGGTACACAAAGGTCAAGATGGGGAATTGGACATAGAGGAGTAGGATGTCTGGACAAAGTACTCAAAATTCAGAATGGGAATGAGAACTAGTAGCTTCTCTAATGACTCAGAAATCTAACATCTTAGGGTGGGACTTTTTTTTTTTTTTTTTTTTTCCATACTAGGGAGCAAATGGAAATGGAGTAAGTTCACCACTTAGGCACCTGGTAAATTCTGGTCCAATTATTGCTTCCACCAATCTGGATCAGACTTCGGAAGTAATCTTTGAATATACAGGACTTCAACAGATGTATACCTCATACAGTGCTATAGAGATACTTCATATAGATACCTTCATTAAAAAGTTAAGGACAATCACAATGGGTGACCATTTAGTCAACTACACCAACTACAAATATGGACAAAAACAGATTCCTAGAGAAGAACGTAAGAGCAAGGAAACCATGATGTACTCTTCTAAGATACTCCACTCACTGAACAACTTGCAGTTCAGTGGTTCTGAATGAGAGAATGTCTTCGTACTCTCCAGGCCTCTATAATTACTGGATAAGAAAATCACCAGGAGTAGTCACCATGGATTCGCCAAGGGGAAGTCATGCTTGACCAACCTGATGACTTCCTACAGTGAAATGACT
This sequence comes from Anser cygnoides, assembly GCF_040182565.1. Taxonomy (NCBI): domain Eukaryota; kingdom Metazoa; phylum Chordata; class Aves; order Anseriformes; family Anatidae; genus Anser; species Anser cygnoides. The sequence goes on along the minus strand of NC_089873.1, from coordinate 212,753,172 downwards.
GGCCTGGTAAATGAGGGGAGATCAGTGGATATTGTCTACATGGACTTCAGTAAAGCTTTTCACAGAACCATAAAATAATAGAATGGCTTGGGTTGGAAGGGACCTCAAAGATCATCTAGTTCCAACCATCCTGCCATAGGCGGGACGCCATCAACTAGATCAGGTTGCCCAGGGCCTGGTCCAACCCGGTCTTGAACACCTCCAGGCATGGGGCATCCACAACCTCTCTGGGCAACCTGTGCCAGTGCCTCACCACTCTCTGAATGAAGAATTTCCTCCTAACCTCTAATCTAAATCTCCCCTCTTTTAGTTTAAAACCATTCACCCTCGTCCTGTCAACATCTGATTGAACAAAGAGTAGCTCTCCATCTTTTTTATAAGCCTCCTTTAAGTACTGAAAAGCCACAATGAGGTCACCCCCCAGAGCCTTCTCTTCTTTAGGCTGAACAGCCCCAGCTCTCTCAACCTATCTTCATAGGAGAGGTGCTCCAGCCCTCTGATCAACTTTGTGGCCCTCCTCTGGACCTGTTCTAACAGTTCCACCTCCTTCTTGTGCTGGGGGCTCCAGACCCGGATGCAGTACTCCGACTGGGGCCTCACAAGGCAGAGCAGAGGGGGACAATCAGCTCCCTCAACCCGTTGGTCACACCTCTGTTGATGCAGCCCAGGATGCAGTTGGCCTGCTGTGCTGCAGGCACGCACTGCTGGTTCATTTTGAGCTTTTCATCCAACAGAACCCCCAAGTCCTTCTCTGCAGGGCTGCTCTCAATGAGTCCTTCTCCCAGTCTGTACTCCTGTCTGGGATTGCCCTGGCCCAAGTGCAGCTCCCTGCACTTAGACTTGTTGAACCTCATTAGGTTCATATGGGACCACTTCTCCAGCCTGTCCAGGTCCCTTTGGATGGCATCCCTTCCTTCTATCGTATCAACCGCACCACTCAGCTTGGTGTCAACTGCAAATGTGCTGAGGGTGCACTCGATCCCACTGTCTATGTCATTGAAAAAGATACTACATAGTAGTGGCCTCAGGACAGACCCTTGAGGTACACCACTCGTCACTGGCCTCCACTTGGACATAGAGCCATTGACCACTACTCTCTGGGTGTGACCTTCAAGCCAACATCTTATCCACTGAATGGTCCACCCATCAAATCCATACCTCTCCAATTTGGAGACCAGCATGTCATGTGGGACTGTGTCAAAGGCCTTGAAGAAGTCCAGGTAGATGACATCGGTCAGTCTTCCCTTGTCAAACAATGCAGTCACTCCATTGTGGAAAGCCACCAGATTGGTCAGGCACAATTTACCCTTGGTGAAGCCATGCTGGCTGTCTCAGATCACCTCTTATCTTATTTTGATACTATCCCCCATAAGATTCTCACAGACAAGCTGGTGATGTATGGGCTAGATGAGCAGATAGTAAGGTGGACTGAAAACTGGCTGAATGGCCAAGCCCGGACAGTGATGATCAGTGGCACAAAGTTCATCTGGAGGCCAATAACTAGCATTCTACCACAGAGGTCAACACTGTGTCCAATCCTATTTAACATCTCCACTAACGATCTCGATGATGGGGCAGAGTGCATCTTCAGCAAGCCTGCAGATGGCACAAAACTGATAGGAGTGGTAGATACACCAGGGGGGCATACTAGCATCCAGAGGGACCTGGACAGGCTGGAGAGATGAGCTGACAGGAACCTCATGGAGCTCATCAAGGAGAAGTGCAAAGTCCTGCCCCGAGGAGGAACAACCCCAGGCCACAAGACTTACTGGGGGTCACCCACCTGGAAAGCAGCTGTGCAGAGAAGAACCTGGGGGGTCCTGGTGGACACTAAGTTGAACATGAACTAGCAATGCATCCTTGTTTCAAAGAAAGCGCCAGGTATCCTGGGCTGCATTAGGCAAAGAATTGGCAGCAGGTCACGGGAGGTGATCCTGCACCTCTGTTCAGCACTAGTGGGGCCACATCCGGAGTGCTGGGTCCAGTGCTGGGGCCCCAAGTACAAGAGAGACATGGACACACTGAAAAGAGTACAACATATGGCCACAAGGATTCTAATGAGAGTATAACACCTCTGCTATGAGAAGAGGTTGAAAGAGCTGGCATTGTTCAGCCTGCAAAAGAGAAAGCTCAGGGGAACCTCATCAGTGTCTATAAATACCTGAAGGGAGGATGCAAAGATGTTGGAGCCAGGCTCTTTTCTGTGGTAGTGCCAGGACAAGAGGCAGTGGGCACAAACAGAAATGCAGGAGGTTCTGTCTGAACATCAGGAAGCGTTCTTTACTATGCAGGTGATGGATTGCTGGTGCAGGTTGCCCAGAGAATTTATGAAGTCTCCTTCCTTGGAGATAATCAGAAGCCAAGTGGACTTGGTTCTGGTGACTATAGGTGGCCCTGCTTGAGCAGGGTTTGGACCAGATGACCTCCAGAGGTCCCTTCCAACTTCAGTTATTCTGCAATTCTATAACATGGATGCAGAAAGATCGGTAGCTGTTTTTGCTCATGAATTGTTTGGCTTGACTTAGGCGCAAATCTGTAGGCTTTAGAACCTACCAGTTCTGTTCTCAAGTACTGACAGTATTGTGTAGCGTATGTAGATTGGTCCCGAGTCTTGAAAGACTGGAAACGTTGGTTTTCTGTGCAGTACTGGATACTATTAGTATTACTGCTTTTATACACGTGTTAGAAGGTGACGGCGCCAAAAGTTTTTGGCTAGTAACTCTCTACATGCTTAAAGTAGCCATGCACAGAGTTACCATGGTCACATACATTACAGAATCATACGAGAGATGTCATATACATTAAATTTTATCTTATATTTTTTATATAGCTCTATTATTTTAGATAAAACTTCATTACCATTGTACCATCATCATTGCTATGGAAAAAGCTGCAATGTCAGCCAGATGTCTTCATACTGCCTATCATAAAAAACAAATCTGTTACAAATTTCAGTTTCATCTGTACATGTGGATCCTATCCTTGGTTTCTCAGGAAATCTGTTACATTATGTAAAAGAAAAATAAAAGCTTTTAAAGCAAGAGGAGCTTTCTCCAGCCAGTATTATCACAGATGAGGGCTACTCACACAGACAGGTTCAGATTTAGGCAAGTTTTGCCCAGACTATGACAAAATCCTGCTGTGTAACAAGCACACTTGTATGACTGAGACGAGATCAGGTCCTATGTTTGAGAGATTAAGGCTTATGAGAAGCAGCTGAGGGAGCTGGGGTTGTTTAGCTTGGATAAATGAAGGTTCAGGAGAGACCTTATTGTACTTTATATTTACCTTAAAGGAGATTGTAGCGAGGTTGGGACTGGGCTCTTCTCCCAAGCACCAAGTGGTAAGATGAGGGGAAATAGCTTCAAACTGTGCCAGGGGAGGCTTAGGTTGGATCTTAGGAAAAATTTCTTTACAGAAAGGGTTATATGGGATTGGAATAGGCTGCCCAGAAAAGTGGTCGAGTCACCATCCCTAGAGGTCTTCAATAAATGTCCGGATGTAGAACTTAGTAGCATGGTTTAGGGGTGGACTTGTCAGTACTAGGTTAAAGGTTGGACTAGATGATCTTTGAGGTCTTTTCCAAGCTGAATGATTCTATGATTGTTTTCCAGTGAATTACAGAAAAGAATCACAGAAAAGTTGAGGTTGGAAGGGACCTCTGGGTATCATCTAGTACAACCACCCCAGCTCAAAGTAGGCTCAACTACAGCAAGTTGCTCAGGACCTTTCCTAGTCAGGTTTTGCATTATCTCCAAGGATGGAGACTCCATACTCAGAAGAACCTGTTCCAATGTTCAATCACCCTTACAGCAAAAAGTTGTCTTATATTTAATTGGAGTTTCCAGTACTTCCATGCTGTTTTCTTCTTGTACTTCAGGCAGCAGCTACAGCACACAGCAATTTCCACTGTGAAGTTTTTAGTGAACTAATACCACAGACCTCCGTAAAGACTAACTGAGGCTCTGGTTTTATCTATTCTCATCATCCACTGACATCCTGAAATTGCTATGTTTGTGCACATCTCAGTTCTGCTCCCAGTCTGAAATAGTGCCGCTCTCTGCCCTTCTGTCTTTTGCACACTCAGACTCTCCCTCTCTTAAGACGATTATGTTCTCAAGGCTGGTCAAAGCACTTCAGAATTTGATTCTACAACAAACAGGTAGAATCTCAAATTCTACCACTCACAAATTTGACTCCTTTGCATTCCCTACTCCATTTCAAGAAAAGGCCCTGAAGTTACCACCTTCCTTCACACAACACTGTTTACCCTGAAAGAAAAAATTCAGTACCTACCACATTAATTGCGTAGTCCAAGCAGAGACCAGTTATTAAGTCAATGACGGTGATGCCTGGCACAGAGAATGAGTGAAGCCACACTCCGCCAACAAGCAGAAGTTTTCCATCATGCACGTGAGCTGTATGTGAATACCTGTGAGTTCAAAATTAGATTAACTCCATTAATAATGAGAGACAGCAAGAGGCAGGCCAAGGATTCACTGCTGAACACCTTCTACTTACCTTGGGATGAGAGGAGGGTGTGTCTCTACTGTCTGCCACTGAAAGCCGTGTTCAGCCTCCCTCAGAAAGAAAACTGAACCTAAGGGCTGCTCAGCTGCTCCCAGACCTCCTGCAATTAGCACTCCTCCTTTCCAACTACAGGCACTGTGAGAGTGACGGCCTTCTGGTACTGGACCCTCAACAGGAATCTAAGAAAACATAAGTCCAAGCCTGAAGGTTGCCTCTCTTCCCATTCTGTCTCCTGTGGGATATAATATTCCTTTCCTTCCTGCCATAGGATAGGTACAGCTGGGGAGGGGAACAGACTGAATAAGCACAATCGTAGAATCAGAGAATCAAAGAATCATAGAATGGCTTGAGTTGGAAGGGACCTTAAAGATCATCCAGTTCTGATCCCCCTGACATGGGCAGGGATATTACCCACTAGATCAGGTTGCCCAAAGCCTCATCCAGCCTGGCCTTGAACACCTCCAGGGATGGGGCATCCACAACTTCTCTGGGTAACTTGTTCCACTGCCCCACCACCCCAAGTAAAGATTTTTCTCCTAACATCTAATCTAAATCCACTCTCTTTTAGCTTAAAAGCATTCCCTCTTGTCCTATCATTATATGCCTGAGTAAATAGGGAAGAATAAAAAAACCCTCAAGCTGCACACATGGGGGTTTCCTCTAAGGATGGCTACATAGAAGTGTTTCCATCTACGCTGTCTTCAGTATTTCTCTGGCTCCTATTTAATATTGTTCAGCCTTTATAGAGTTTTATTTCTGCACATTTATTAGAAGTAACTTTGTTTTCCTTCTTGCACGCTGCTCTCTGTTCAAGACACACCTGTGAACCTTAAGTTTACAAACACATGGATTATAGAATCATAGAATCATTAACGTTGGAAAAGACCTCAAGATAATGTGGTCCAATGATCACCCTACCACCAATGTCACCCACTAAACCATGGCCCTAAGGACCAAGTCCAACCTCTCCTTAAACACCCCCAGGGACAGTGATGCCACCTCAGCATCCCATTCCAATGCCTGACTACTCTTTTTAAGAAGAAATGTCTCATTTCCAACCTAAACCTCCCTTGGCGCAACTTGAGGCCATTCCCTCTCGCCCTATCACTACTTACCTGTGAGAAGAGGCCGACCCCCAGCTCCCCACCCCTTCCTTTCAGGCAGTTGCAGAGAGCAATAAGGTCTCTCCTGAGCTTCCTCTTCTCCAGACCAAACACCCCCAGTTCCCTCAGCCGCTCCTCACAGGACTTGTGTCCCAGGCCCTTCCCCAGCTTCGGAGCCCTTCTCTGGACACGCTCCAGGGCCTCGATGTCCTTCTGGTAGCGAGGGGCCCAAAGCTGAACCCGGCACTCGAGGTGCGGCCTCACCAGAGCAGAGCCCAGGGGGACGAGCACCTCCCTGCTCCTGCTGGCTGCACTACTCCTGACACAAGCCATGATGCCGTTGGCCTTCTTGGCCACCTGAGCACACTGCTGGCTCGTGTTCAGGCAAGCATTAATCAACACCCCCAGATCCTTTTCCTCCGCACAGCTTTCCAGCCACTCTGCCCCAAGCCTGTAGCGCTGAATGGGGTTGTTGTGGCCAAAGTGCAGGACCCAGCACTGAGCCATGCTGAACCTCATCCCTTGGCCTCTGCCCATTGACCCAACTTTTCCAGATCCCTCTGCACGGCCTTCCTACCCTCCGGCAGATCGACACTTCCCCCCAACTCGGTGTCATCTGCAGACTTACCGAGGGTGCACTCAATTCCCTCATCCAAATCATCAATAAAGATATTAAAGAGGATGGACCCCAACACCGACCCCTGGGGAACACCACCTGTGACTGGTTGCCAGCTGGATTTCACTCCGTTCACCACTACTCTCTGGGCCCAGCCGCCCAGCCAGTTTTTAACCCAGCAAGGAGTGTACCTGTCCATGCCATGGGCTGCCAGCTTCTCCAGAATACTGTGGGAGACCGTGCCAACGGCCTTGCTGAAGTCTAGGTAGACTACATCAACAGCCTTTCCCTCATTCACCAGGCAGGTCACCCAGTCATAGAAGGAGATGAGGTTGGTCAGGCATGACTTGCCCTGCAGGAACCCATGCTGACTGGGCCTGATCCCCTGGCTGTCCCACACATGCTGTGTGATTGCATTCAAGATGACCTGTTCCGTCACCTTCCCTGGCACCAAGATCAGGCTGACAGGCCTGTAGTTCTCCGTGTCCTCCTTACAACCCTTCTTATAGATGGGTGTCACATTAGCAAGTCTCCAGTCATCCGGGACCTCTCTGGATGACCATGACCGCTGATAGATGATGGAAAGCATCCCAGCAATCACATCCACCAACTCCTGCAGCACCCTCAGGTAGATCCCATCTGGCCCCATGGACAGTCTAGGCGAAGCAGCAGGTCTCGAACTGTTTCCACCTGAACTGTGGGGGATTTCTTCTGCTCCCCATCCCAGACTTCTAGGTTGGGAGGCTGAGTACTCCAAAGATAAGTGATCTGGTTAGTAAAGACAGATGTAAAGAAGGCATTAAGAACTTCAGTCTTTTCCTTATCCTCAGTAGTCATGTTACCCTCTATGTCCAGTAAAGGATGGAGATTCTCCTTGACCCTCCTAAGGCAAAGCTGGTGATTAGTGGTTCAAAGCAAAAAGCAAGACAAAATACTGAGCTGCAGGACAAACGTGCAGAAAGAAAACCTTTAGGGCAAGCACTAATGGAAAAAATATCAAGGGGTTTAAAGGAATATCATAACAAATAAACTGTGAAGAAAATTTAAGAGGCCATGTGGTCCATCCCTTTATCCTATGGCTGTGTAACTGTAACTAACTATTAACTGTACCTATGATCATCTGGCAAGACAGTCATCTAATAATTTCTGAAAGTCTGCAGTGACAAGAATTTCTTACCTCTTTTGGCAGTCTATTGCAACACTTCACTATCTTCACAATTCTTAGTTGTGCACAGTGAAGCACTCTGCTCCCTCCCCTCCTCTGAGTACTGGCACTACTGCAGTCTTCAGTGTTTCCAATGCTCCCATCTCCTTCCTCAGCTGTCAGCATGCACTGCCTTCTGGCTTACACCACCCTGTGTAGTCCTTTGATGCAAACACTTGAATCTTTGTGGTTTAGGTCTGGTTATCCCCAGTCCCATCACCATCAGCCAAGAGGGATTCCCACCTGGCACAACGATTTTTCTCAATAATCAGCTTTGGGTGTTATGCAAGGGTACTGCTGAGATTAAGAGCACTGAATAGAATGGAAGCACCAATTCACGTGTCTTACAGGTAACATTCCTAGTTATATACCTCACCATTTAGCTCAGGTCTTCCACAAAGGCATCATATTACTCACTCACGTTTAGCTTGTGATCTATTATTATGGGTAGCTCACCCTATAATTGTGCTATTCACTATTTCTAAAATACACTCCATCTTTAAAAAGCTAAACCAAAAATGTTGTGTTAGTTAATAAAATAGACCAAAAATCTCCAATCGCTAATCCATGGGCCATTAAGAAACTCCGAGCATGGCTTTGGAGAAGGCCAGCCTGGACTTCACAACAATTCTAAGAGGGAAGAAATTAAGAACATGAGGATTTGTGATACTTGGAGTGGTGAGGTGCCAGTGGGACTACACAAAACTTGTTAAGGAATTTTTAGGGAAAGGGGATTGTTGGAGAACAAACATGAGAAATAAATAGAAAAGGGTCTGGTTGCATGTAAATAGTTACTGACCAGCACACGTGCCCTGTGCCCGATCACCACAATCTAGCTTACCTCGTGGTTAAATACTTTCTTAACTATCTTTTTTGTCATCCCATTCTCTACACCACACACCAGAGTGATGCAAGAACTAGGTGTCTTCAACTGCAGAGGCGCACATTAGAAAATATGGGGCCAGCAAAGCAAATGGAGTCACAGCAACGGTGAAGGACTCCAGGGCCTTCAGTGCTAGCAACTAGAAAAAGTGAGGGTCTTAGCATCAGCAGTTGGAGGGGCCACAAATCTAGTGAGCACCTTCATGGCTCTCAAAGGCTTTGTGTTCAGACTGCTAGATACTGGCAGGGACCAGTGAGAGTGAATTTGGAACCACAAGCTGGATTCAAACAGGGGTTGTAGGTACCCCTGGCCCTGCAGTATGAGTGTGAGCCTCAGGCAGCAACTGCAGCAAGTGAGGTTTTTGGCTTCAGCTAACGGGACAAGACCACAGGTCACAGGACTTGTGTATGTCCCAAATGCAACTACACGGAGGAACCTGGGTAACTGAACGAAGTCAGAGTCTCAGCACTAGCTGCATGAGTATGACCAGGGCTCATGTGCCCAGATGCCAGCTGATGGAGAGGGAACCAGTGTGTTTCTATCTTTCCTGAACCACATGTGCATGGGATGCACACACCTCTGATTCACTAGCAAACTTTCAGCTGGTCCAGCCAGCTGGTCTAGCCAGCCTCCCACCTCTAGCAGGAGGTCTAGTGGCTTAGGCAGAGGTAGTAGACATGGTGGTATTCAAGAGATCAATGACTGCAGGGTGCCTGTGAGGTAAGTGCACCCTCAGCAAGTTTGCTGATGTCACAAAGCTCGGAGGAATGGCTGATACCCCAGAGGGCTGTGCTGCCCTTCAGAGGGACCTCGACAGGCTGGAAGGTTGGGACAAGAGGAACCTCACGAAGTTCAACAAGGGCAAGTGTAAGGTCCTGCACCTACGGAGGAATAACCCCAAGCACCAGTACTGGCTGGGACCTGACCTGCTGGAGAGCTGCTCTGCAGAGAGGGACCTGGGAGTCCTGGTGGACAGCGGGCTGACCATGAGTCGGCAATGTGCCCTTGTGGCCAAGAGGGCCAACGGTATCCTGGGGTGCATTTGGAAGAGTGTTGCCAGTGAGTCAAGGGAGGTGATCCTCCCCCTCTACTCAGCCCTGTTGAGGCCACACCTGGAGTATTGTGTCCAGTCCTGGGCTCCCCAGTACCAGTGGGACATAGAACTACTGGAATGAGTTCAGAGGAGGGCTACTTAGATGATGAGAGGACTGGAGCACCTGTTGTATGAGGACAGGCTGAAAGAACTGGGCCTGTTTAGCCTGGAAAAGAGAAGACAGAGGAGACCTCATCAATGTGTATAAATATCTGAGGGGAGGGTGTCGAGAGGATGGAGCCAGTCTCTTTTCAGTTGTGCCCAGCGACAGGATGAGAGGCAGCAGGCACAAACTGAAGCACAGGAGGTTCCAGCTCAATATGAGGAGGCACTTCTTTACTGTGAGGGTGACAGAGCATTGGAGCAGGTTGCCCAGAGAGGTAGTGGAGGCTCCTTCTCCGGAGATATTCAAAACCCGCCTGGCTGCTATTCTGTGCAATGTGCTCTAGGTGATCCTGCTTGGCAGGAGGGTTGGACTAGATGATCTTCAGAAAGCCCCTTCTCACCCCACCCATTCTGTGATTCTGTAAGATGTAAGTGTGCACAAATGTTTGCTAGCAAATTTCAAGCTGTACTAGCTGGCAATCAGGAGACTCACAGAGCAGGTAAGAGAGCTCAGGATCCGGGCAGGCATCTCAGATGTGCAGAGGGACTGTACTGATACTTGAGGGAACTGCAAATGCACACATGCCTGTCAACCTACAGAGTAGAGGCATGTGTGCTCTGACTAGTGAACTTCCAATCCTTATCAGCCAAAGAGGAGGGAGGGAACTAAAGGCACTTGACTATCTGCATTTCATGTGAGTCCTGGTAATGTTATACATGGGTGTTGTTGAAAGCATCATCTTATCTGTAGCAGTCAGTGTAGCTGGCCATGCCAGTGCATTCTATACGTACACATATCTATGTGTCTCTGGGATATAGAGTCAGCTTCATTACCGGCTGAACCTGCACACAGGAAAACAGCTGCCATGTCTATTAGCCTGGGACAGATACATCCCAGGTCTCTGGGAACACTGGAGAGGATTCCAGTGGCCAGTAAGGAGGAATTTCCAGGCCCAAAGCTGCTGGAAGTGACCGCTACTTCTAACAACTGTGAACAGAATTTCCTCCATGCAGTCTGGAATCATGCAGTCTACCATCTGCTTAAGTACGGTGATACCACTGTGATTTAATTGAGCTTCCAATAGAGCAGCAGTTACTATTCCCCAGGGCCTCCCTATGTTCTTACCACAGTGCAGGAAATCTCTGGAGTGTGCAGGAAATACCAATCTCCTAGCACTGGCTGCGCAGCAGAGCGGCCTCCATACATAAAGAGGTACTTCTCACCTGCAGAAAAACAGAATGAGGGGGAAAGAGAAGTTAGAATTTGCAATGTCACAAAAGCAAAAATTTCTGTTTGCATGGAAGGAAAGCTGAGCTGAGATAGCTGGTCATGCAGCTGTATACACTGTTTATACAAAGACATACAGCAACTTTAACATTTCACAACATTTCCAAATTTTAACAATAAATGCAATAAATTGTTTAATAGATACAAGCATCACTCTTTTATCTAGTTTGTTTTTTTTAAAAAAGCACTTGTAGGACTAAAAATATTTTCACTGAGATGCCATATACTTTGTGTTTGTGATCATTGAGAACACCCCAATCACCCACTTACATTATGTACTGTCTGAATGTTTAAAGTCTGAATGTAATTCACACAACACAGTCACAAAACCAAAAGGAACAAATGTTTTTAAATACAAATAATGGAGTTAAGGAATGACAATTCAGACAATGGAAAGATGACACCTCTAGAAAACCCTAAGAACATAAATCATAGCAACACAATGACATGGATTGACAGAAAACAACAAAAGAGATGAATCCTCCTAAGGCAGCAAGAATGCATTTTTTCATAGAAAAGGGAGATCAAGGTAATTTAAGTGTGTTGGAGAATCCGGAGAAGCCTCAAAAAGGACGTACAAAAGGTGCACTAGTAGTCTGGGTAGATGTCAAGAATGTGCATCACATTTTCATAATGGACTGTGCAAGTAACACAACTATTGATCAATTACTTTTGCTGAAAAGCAAAATCAAGGCAAAATAAGATGACACAACACAATCTAACAAAGATAAAAGCACTGTATTATTCATAACATTTTACTTATCCATTTAATTAAACACTGCCCCACAAATTCAAAGTATGCTTATACTATAGACTAGATTAAAAACTGCTTAGCAATTCCCCTGGTGCTCTCCTTCAGTAACACCTTGCCAGCTAGTAGAGAATGACATAGCTTAAGAAAGAACAGCTTTAATCTCCTGAATTCCACTCTCAGTCTCACCACTGACTAGCTAACAACTGCTCTAGTTTTCATCCATTACAGTCATTATCTTTACTAGAGAAACCTTCAGTGTGCCATTGCTGGTCTTGATTCTACACCTCACAACTAATGAATAGTTATCAACTGCTAACAGAAGTGCAACATTTCTTCTGAGGCACTTCTTCCAAAAAAAAGAGCTAGGGATCCTATTCCATAATGCTCTAAAATTAAAACACTGCTCTTCAAAAAGGAAGTCCTGAAACTTTTTTCTGGCACGATCGATCATGAATCACTTCAGCCATAAACGATCTCAAAGAATCAGTCTTCCAAAACAAATTAAATACCTAGGTTTAAATTCTACTTACCACTGGGGATTACGTGGCATATGTAATCAGAAATTATCACATTTCACGTTTCGAGAAGAGCCCTTTTTAATTTCTTTTGTACTTTAGAGGGTACTCATTCTGTGATAGTTGTGTTAAAACTAGGAGTGTGTGGTGGTTTTACACTGATGGGCAGCTGAAATCCACCATAGCCACTCTTTCACTCCCCCTCCTCCTCAAAGCAAAAGGAGAAAATATGATGGAAAGGGCGGAAAGGTTGAGATAAGGATAAGGAGATCACTCGCCAGTTATCACCATGGGCAAAACAGACTCAGCATAGGGAGGTTAATATGATTTATAACCTATAACTTACAGGCTAGAACAGTGAGAAACTAAAAGCAAACTGAAACACCTTCCCCCTGTATTGGGTTTATGTGGCAAGGTTTTGGTAGCAGGGGGCTGCAAGCGTGAGAAGAGTCCAGAAGCTATCCCATGTCAAATAAGAGCCAGTTGCAGCCAGCTCCAAAAAGGAATCTGCTGCTGGCCAGAGGCGAGACACTATATGATGTTGTTTGTGCCCCTGTGAGAGCATGTTTAAGAAAGGGAAAAAAACTCCTGCAGAAAAGCAGCCCAAGAGAAGAGTGAGAAACAACCATGCAGACACCAAGGTCAGTGCAGGAGAACAGGAACTACTCCTGGTGCTGGAGCAGAAGTTCCCCTATGGCCTGTGGAGATGCCCATGGTGGAACAGGCTATCCCCCTGCAGCCCACGGAGTGGCGCAGATGGTGGAGCAGCATGGTGGAGCAGATTTCCATGCTGCAGCCTGTGGAGGAGGCCACGGTGGAGCAGGTGAATATGTCCTGAAGGAGGCTGCGGCCCATGGAGAGCCTCTGCCAGAGAAGAATCTGTGCTGGTGCTGTAGCCTGTGGAGAGGAACCCATGCAGGAGCAGGTGATCTGGCAGGAGCTGACACCTACGGGGGACCCCTGTTGGAAAAGTTTGCTCCTAAAGGATGGACCCCATAGTATGGACCCATATGGGAGCAATTCTTGAAGAGCTGCTGCCTGTGGGAAGCTCGCATATGATCAGTTCGGGAAGGACTGCATCCTGTGGGAGGAACACCATGCTGGAGCAGGGGAAGAGAGTGTCAGTGAGGGAACAGTGGAGAAAAAGCATCATGGAATGACCGTAGCCCGTTTTCCATTTTTACCTTTGAATATTACTTCAGTTGTACTGTGTCTCCAGCGCAAAGCAAATGGTTCAGCAGCAGGCTGCAAACTTACAAGCTCCACTGTATTGTCATTTGGATCCAAGTCGTTACAGGTTTTGGGGAACTTTAGCCACAGCATTCCCAAAGCTGCACATGGGGATGTTCGTCCTCCTACCACCAGGGCCAGGCTGCTTGAGAGACATGACACAGTATGGTACAATCGCTCATCTGTAGAGAGAGAAGACATCACAGTTCACACCGATCTTCCATGAAATTCAGAACCTTTGCATCTCTTTGACTGCCAGTGTAATTGCACTCTGACATCACTTTCCACTAGACATTATTTCATAGCTAGCACAAAAACATCCTCCTTATCCTTGCCATCGATACCCAACTTGTGATACTCACCCCATCTTTTATCAGGATTTTCCTTTTTCACACATCCAGCCTTCCAGTAGCCTGCATGCTTAATTAGCACATGAAAATTTCTCATACGACAGTGCTGTCCATTCTCCTCCCCAAAGCCTCCAGTGGTTAGAATTACATTGGGTTTGATAAGAGCAGAGTGGTGACCGTAACGTCTCAAGCCAGAAGTTTCAGAGTGCACTTCACACACCAATGCATTGATACTCCCAACCATCCTGACAGGATCATGATGATGAGGAACTGAAGGCAATGAGAAACAAAGCATGTTAAATTTCATACAAAGAAGCAACACCCACACTTAAAATGACAGATTAAGCACATCTATTCAGCTTTTCAAAAAGAAAAAACTGTAAAGCAAGTTGATACTGCCAATTGACAATCTGACATGCCCTAGAAATCAAGCTGTAATGATTTACACTACCCTGTGTCAACTTGTCTCTAAATTGGAGACATGGATTTAATGGATGGACCACTAGGTGGGTAAGGAATTGGCTGGATGGTAACTCTCAAAGAGTTGTGGTCAACGGCTCAATATCCAAGTGGAGATCAGTAACGAAAGGTGTTCCTCAGGGGTCAGTATTGCGACTGGCACTATTTAACATCTTTGTTGGTGACATGGACAGTGAGATTGAGTGCACCCTCAGCAGCTTTGCAGATGACACCAAGCTGTGTGCGGTCAACATGCTGGAGGCTAGGGATGCCATCCAGAGACTTCGACAGGCTTGAGAGGTGAGCCTGTGCAAATGTCACGGAGTTCAGCAAGGCCAAGCGCAAAGTCTTTGCAACTAGGCTAGGGCAATCCCAAGCACAAATACAGGCTGGGTGGAGAATGGAATGAAAACAGCTCTGAGGAGAAGGACCTGGGGGTGTTGGTTGATGAGAAGCTCAACACGAGCCAGCAATGTGTGCTTGCAGCCTAGAAAGCCAACCATATCCTGGGCTTCATCAAAAGAAGTGTGGCCAGCAGGTCAAGGGACATGATTGTCCCCCTCTACTCTGCTCTTGTGAGACCCCTCCTGGAGTACTGCGTTCAGCTCTGGGGTGCCCAGCACAAGAAGGACATGGACTTATTAGAGTGAGTCCAAAGAAGGGCCATAAGGATGATCAGAAGGCTGGAGCACCTCCCCTATGAAGACAGGCTGAAGGAGTTGGCTGTTTAGCTTGGAGAAGAAAAGGCTCTGGGAAGACCTCATTGCAGCCTTACAGTACCTAAAGGGGGCAAGAGAGGGACTCATTATCAGGGACTGTAGGAAAAGTAGTAATAATTTTAAACTAAAAAAGGGTAGATTTAGATTAGATATTCAGAAGAAATTCTTTACTCTGAGGGTGTTGAGGCAGTGGAACAGGTTGCTCAGAGAAGTTGTGGATGCCCCATCCCTGAAGTGTTTAAGGCCAGCTTGGATGGGGCTTTGGGCAACCTGGTCTAATGGGAGGTGTCCGGGCCCATGGCAGGAGGGTTGGAATTAGATGATCTTTAAGGCTCCTTCCAATCTAAGCCGTTCTATGATTCTATGATTCTTTTCCAGCCCTTTCTGCTCCCTATAACACAGATTTTAATCTTCAGATGCAGACAGAACTGCTTGTGGTGCTGTACTGCGAACAAGACCAGTGATCTTAACCAGGTTAAAAATAATCTTCTTTCCACTCTGAAAAAGGAAGCAAACAGCCAAATGCAGGAATTTCTTGGACTGCTACTGCTGCCAAGTCTTTTTTATCATGGAAACATGGAAACACAGCCTTGGTCTTGGCTTTACTCCTGCTGTACCACTTTTCTCCCATTTAAAAAAAAAAAGCAACATACAGAAGAACATTTCAGAAACAGAAATGCTACATACACAATTCCACCCACAGGAGATAACAAAACAACAACAACAAAAAAACTTGTGTTACACAGTCCTGAGTGCTGTCCTGGACTGTTTTGATGGTGCACTAGCTATAACATATAACAACCTATCCTGGAAGAATAGAATGGCTCAGAGAGCCATGTATGGAGGCAAGTGGGAATAAATTGAAAAGACAGAGTCTGGTGGATCCCCAAAATAGGAGGAAGAGCAGGGTAGCCTTGTGTTGCAGCCATCTATAAACAGAAGGAAGAACTGTTAGGACTGTAATGTTCAATAAATTATCAGAATGAAACTGATCAGAACCACCAGCCAGGACACGGCTCTGGCTTCGCTGAAGACTGTGAAATCATTGTGATGAGGATGGAGAAAGCTAATCAGGTGGTAGCATCGCATTCGTTCCTTACAGAATTTTACTGTCTCCTAAAATTCCTCACAGGGGCCTGCATGAGATAAAAGACTATAAAAACTAGTCAGTATGTACCTGTCATACTGGATAACAATGGAGTCCAGGAAGGTTCCATCCCCTTTGATGCAGTCAAGACAAAGTAATGAGAACATTTCAGATGCCATTCCTGTAGAAAGCCAAAGAAACAAAAACAAACAAGGGCTCCCAAGAATCTCAGAGCAAGTGGCAGTAAGGATCTAAGAATGGCCAGAGTGATAAAGTCATAAATCAACCTGGCTTAACAGTGTTTCCAACAGTGGCCAAAATAAAAAGCCTAAAGCTGAATCTGAGAAAGAACAAGTATGTATACAGGAATATCTTCCCCTCTCCCAAAAATTTACAGCCCAGGGCTTTTCTGTTTTATCAAACAGCCCCTGGATTTCTCATCCAGGAACCTATACAGTTGCTTTTTAAACTCACATAAACCTCCTTCACCTGTAACATACTACAGCAAGGAATTCCACAGCTTCATTACAAATTGCATGAAGAACACGATTTTTTGGAACCAGCTTCCTTTTATGCTACCCAGTTCTGATCATAAAAAAAGACTGCAGGTTGTATACCAGCGGAATTAAGATTTCATAAAGGTCATGGAATGTAAGTGATTCCAAAGAAATCACAAATGTTCAAAGGTGCAACATGGTCTCTGACGGTCGACAATACCTAAATATGATTTACAGTTTCACCGTAGAATCACTCAAAGGCAGAAGCACAAGCAGAGTACTGTACTGGAAGTTAGCAGCAATGCCAAACTACACCCTGGCTTTTGTGCACATTGAGGAATTGAATATGTTCATTCCCAGAGGACTGAATAATTCAGCCAATTATGTGACAAGACAGCACAAACATGAATTTAAAAGGCCAAAAACCCCACAAAATACTTAAAGGGGAAGAATACACTATTCGTCTCTAGGAAAATTATTCCAAAAACTAGTCACCCTCAGCAGTAAGTATGTATTTTGCATTTCTAACCTAATTCTATCAAGCTTATTGCCAATAAGACCTGGATCTGAAAGGTTAATTGTAGAGGTCTCTGCTTATATGTATCTTACTCTTATGCAGAATGTCTGATGTGGACTTGTAAACCTCCTCTGTAAGGAAATGGTAAAAAGTCTTTACTTTCTCACTGTATGAATATTTTCCTTGATCTACAATAATTACTGTAGACATTGCTACACCACTTTGCAAATCTGCCAGAATCTTTCAGTCAATGTTTTTGTTCATGCAGCACAGCAGATCCTGCGTGGTGGCAAAATAAATGCAAGTACATTAAGTTGTTTTCATACTGTGTGCTATTAAATTTCTAGAAAGAGTTATAAATAGAGAACCACAAGGTTGAAAAGGAAACTTCTAGTAAGTATCCTACACAACATTTATCTCAAAGTTATTCATTGTCCTTGTCCTATCTTCTCTCCGAGACTTCCAATAGTTGCAAATTTGCCAGCAGTTAACACAAAAATGGCACAGAAAATAGTCATAGTTGAATTTCAATTATAGGAACGGCATCACAAAATCAGACCAAAAGATATCTGAAGATAGTAAACTGTATTCAACAACGACAAATGGTAGTTGACTAGGAAAATGCAAGAGAAGCACATACTCCACCCAGGAAAGCTCCCAGACATTTGCAGGTCAGGAACCTTACACCAGGTATATTTTTTTATGTATTTAAATAATCCTCAATTGATTTCTTTCATTAAAAGAATTGCCCCTTGAACCCATGTGAACTTTTAGTATATACAGCATCCCTTACACCACCAGCTACTTTGCTACGCTAAGACTGTCTCCTCAGATCACTCACTGAGGAAGGAATAAGAAGCTTTTCTAATACAGAAGAGAGTTTTCTTCCAATGTTACTTGAGAAGGATTACCTCATATTCATCAAAAGGCTCCAGAGCCTGCACTCTTTGTTGTTCATTTTCTGGAGTACAACAGGTGAAAAACTCATTCATATCCATGACACTGCACTCAGTCCAGCCCTAAAACAGAAATCCCTCAAAATCATTACTTCTGGAAGAATAGAGACTCACTTCCCACAAGAAAATAAAGACCTTAAATAAAGTGCCTGCATGAGCCTTTAGGACTGTCTAGCTGAAACAGCAGCAGCCCAGATTGCGATGAGAATAGACATCTTGCCTGTAAAACTCTGAAAAACTTAATTACATTAAAAGCCTCAGAGGAACCCATCTTGCCTTAATTCCATACCAGAACATAGGCTGCAAGTTGGTGCAGAGACCTTCAAATGACTAGCCATGTTTACCAGAAAGGTCAGTGGCTTCGCCTTGTCCCTGTTTGCTTCAACCCATAGGTGGCCCAGATGATGACTTCCAAAATAATTTAAAGTTACCATCTTAGGGCTACTAAGATGATGAAGGCCTTAGAGGAGAAGACGTATGAGGAGCAGCTGAGGTCACTTGGTCTGTTCAGCCTGGAAAAGATGAGGCTGAGGGGAGACCTCATTGCGGTCTACAGCTTCCTCACAAGGGGGAGTGGAGCAGCAGGAGCCGATCTGTTCTCTTTAGTGACCAGTGATAGGACCCAAGGGAATGGAGTTAAGCTATGTCAGAGGAGGTTCATGCTGGATATCAGGAAGAGGTTCTTCACTGAGAGGGTGATTGCACACTGGAACAGGCTCCCCAGGGACGCAGTCACGGCACCAAGCCTGTCAGAGTTTAAGAAGCATTTGGACTGTGCTCTTAGTCACTTGGTCTGAATTTTGGGGTAGACCTGTGTGGTGCCAGGAGTTGGACTCGATGATCCTTGTGGGTCCCTTCCAACTCAAGATATTCTATCATTCTATGATCTTTCCCAGGTAAATCAGGTTTCATGTGTGCCCTAGGGCTGCAGGTACTTACTTTTTCAAAAAAGCGCCTCTGCTGAGCCTCACAATCAGGGTATTGTGACAAAGAATGAAGTGCAGAGTTCAGCTGGCTAAAATGCTGCTGCATGACACGTCCAAAGGGGTCCTCAGGGTGCATCTGCTCATACAGCAGAAAGCATGCCTGAGAGAAATGCTCTGCTGCCCACTGAATCAAGGCATCTGACCTGTCAGGCAGATGTACATAAGAATAATTAAATAATTGTGGGCCCAGTTATTATATGGCACATGCAATACATCTTCCTGCAACATCATAAAGCATGCTATTAAGGCATCCTGACAGAGATAATTTACAAAAGAGAAACCTGTGCTGGGGACCTATGAACATGTCATCCTCCATGTGTGAAGAAATAAATCAAAAATCAATCATTTGAGGCTTTTATCTTTTTTTTTTTTTTTTTTTTTTAAAGAAAATAAAAAAACATAGAAGGTTCACAGAGTAACAGAACAACTGAGGCAGCAGGTACCTCTGGATGCATCTGCTCACATCCCTGCTCCAACAGGGCCACCCAGAGCTACTCATCCAGCACCATGTCCAGATGGCTTTTGAAGATCTCCAAGGAGATTCCACAGCCTGTCTGGACAACCTGTGCCAGTACTCCATCACCTGCACAGTAAAGAAGTGCTTCCTGATGTTCAGACAGAACCTCCTATGTTTCAGTTTGTGCCCATGGCCTCTTGTTCTGATGTCATCTGGAAATATACTACCACATCATACATATGATATAAGGAGCTGTTTGGGACTTGCACAGAATCCATGAGCTTTAGTTACAAGACGGCAGGTCTCCCAGCCCAAGATGACTTACAATGAAGCTGCTTATTCCCACTTTACCACCTAGCTAACACAGGATAACTCAACTGACCTGCTGTTTTCCATATAGGTGAGCACCACCTCTGCTATGAAAAGGGTGGGGACTTCATTGTCCAGTCCTGCTTCTTTTAGGGCTGTACTCAGCTTAGACAACTCTGATAAATCCACTCCCAGTAATTTATAATCTTCTCCAGAAAAGGTGGTAGTGACTCCTATGGGACAAAAATGATACAAACTCACTACAGTGTTCATGCAGTACTGAAAACAAAAAGGACAAACAGGAAAATCAGCTCCACCAGCAATCATTTATAAGGCTGTGCCCATCAACTCAATTTCTCTGCAACATATACAAGAAAACCCCATAACTGAATGAACCACAAAGGGATTGCGTCAAGAAGCGTCAGTAAGAGACCCATTAAACTCAGACCTAAAATTCCATTATTCCTAATACAAAGTTCACCTACCAATTTCCAATAGAATTATATTTACTATTACAATAAAACTTTATTATGTTTACTTTAATAACATTTTTATATTACCACTATCGTTCAGAATCAAGAGCTCTCATTTATGGACCTTTCAGTTCAGGCTAAGAAAGTACCATTGCTTTGTCACAATTTGAACGTTTTCCCTCACAACTATAAGAATATTCTTAAATTTAGTTGTGGGTTTGGCGTTTTTGTTTTGGTGTGTTTTTTTTGTTCTTTTATTATTACTATTTTAAAACCAAACTTCATTTTTGTAAAATGGTACTGGATTCTGAACTAGGACATGCTAACTCTCTGCAAATACTAGGACTAGTCTTATAGATCACTGTTCTCAGAAATAACTGTCAACTCACATTATCATGGCATACCTTTGTACTTCATAAGAATATAAGCTATATGCTGGTTGAACCTTTTCAACCAAAACCAAATCATAAACTAACAAGTTTGTAAAGTAACTTTAGAAATTGCCTGCTCTATGCCTCTATACTAGTGCAATCCAACAATTACACCTGTCCTGAGAGCTGCTAATTTACACTGTTCTCAAAGGCATCCATTAATGGAGGTTAAATGGTCTTCATAAGCATCCCATGCCAGTGTTCCCTGTTATTTTCTTCTAATATCTAACTTGCCTACCCTTCACTTCTTGTCCTCTGGACACAGAGAACAGGGTATTGCCATATGTTTTGTCAAGTGTCTTTTACTTCAAGTATCTGGAAAGTTACTGGTATGGACAGAATTCTTTTCCATAGGACGTTGTAGATATTAAAAATGAGGATGGATTCAAGAGGAAACTGGACCAGCTTATGGAAGAGCTACTCACTAAGACGTGTTCAACTGCTCATGGGAGGCAGGAACTTGTGTTCTACTTAACTCGGTAGCTGTTCTCCATCTGTATTTAAACTGCAGATCACAGTCTAAATGTAGTGGCTTGCATATGTCTCTGTTGTATTTCATTCCACGTTTTCCAGAACATACTTCAGTCCTCAATCATTCTCCTGACCTATCACAGAGCATGCAGCAGTTTGCCATTGTTTTTGTATTGGTAAGCTCAAAGTTGGACATAGTACTTCAAAAGATGTCACAGAATGAAACTGAGCTCTTCACAAACCCATTGTCAGCCATGCATCTTCTAGTTATCTCCCAATGCTTACAAATGGTTTCTTTGTTCCCTTTTTTTTTTTACCCAGAAAATGAACATATACAACTTCCTAGTTCCTCTGACATCATGCCTAACTTTTAAAAGGCTGAAGCTTTGTTTGTTTCTTCTGAACATTTAGTATCCACAACATGTTCCAGAAGTATCATACCTAATTGTTCCCCTTCAGTATCTCCCACAAGTGCTGATAACTCTTTTGCTGTTTTGATCAGAGTAGCTTTCTGGCATGCCACATTTGGGAAATCCACCTCATACATCACAGTGTGATGCAGAAGACCCATGTCTTTCAAACGGAAGTACAAGGAGTCAAAGCCAGCACCTAAAGACAGGATCTGCAGATAAAGTATCAGAAAAAAAGTTATATTCAACTCTAGCAGCACCCTGAGCATCTACCTGTGAAGAATATTCAAGTTCAAGAACGCAACCTGTTGAGTGACGAAAACAGGCAATCTACCAAAAGAGGTAGTACATTGTATAGATATTGTCCCCTCCCAGATATTGCTGTCAGAGTGATAAATGGAGAGCCAGTAGTGACAGTCAGATTCTCTGTGCTCTTCCGGGGAAGGATCACAATAGATGCACTAATAAGCTAAAAGTGCCGAGATGCAAAAAATATTTTTCACAAGTACAGTGGAAACTACTAGTATACCCAAAGAAACTGTACCTGTGTCCTAGGATAGCTTTGGGTCTTCAGCAGAAAGTCTTGAACACAGTGATCTACAGCACGGGCACGGATATAATAACCCCTGTGGAATGAAATTCAATTATTTCTCCAACACTGGCACCCTCTGGCACCCTGTTTCAAAAAACTTACCTTCTCTCTCAGCTTCTCCATGCCTGACGATTTTGTCATATCTAGACCTTGATAATATATACAGAACTCCAGTATTCAGTGTCTTAACCATCAAGACTACGGATAACGCAGAGAAAACGTGTAGATATCCTAACTGGACCTGTTCCATTTTGCATGCATAAATATTCAACGGGTGAAAAGTATGAATCCAGATGGTTCGGTTGCTTCCCTACAATGTGGGTGGCCAACATATGAGCGCCTTCTCCCAAATCAGACAGCATAACAATATGAAACTAACTCCTTTATATGCCCTGTTGCTCCTCCAAGCCATCAAATCCCTCACTGGAATCGTGACACCGGGCACCCCCGCACCGCCCGCTCCTCACCGGTGGACAAGCGGCGCACGCCGCCGCCGCCGCCCCGCCAGGAGCGGCAGGAACCGGTCCTCGATGTAGCCCCGCTCCGCCGCCGAGCACTTGCTGATGGCGCTGCTGCCGCCGGTGCCCTGCACCTGCCGGGACAAGGACACCGCGCTGGCGCTTCTGACAGACTCGGGCGCTTCCCCGCCAAGGCCAAGAGACACCCGGGCCCACCGGGGCGGGGCGGTGGGGCCGCACATGGCCAAGCAGCGCCCAGGGGCTCCGAGGACTGGGCAGCTCTCACCGGCGCCGCCGAGCCCCAGCCTCTCGCCGCCCGGGTCTGCCTCCCCCCTCCCCGAAGCCCGTCCAGGCCCCGCCGGCCGGGCCGAGGTCCCGCCTGCGCGGAGACATCCCGGGAGGCATGGCCCCGGCCGGCGCACACTCACGGCGGCGTCGCGCGGGGCGCCCGGGCGCCCGCGGCCCATCCCGCCCGCACCGGCCGGCAGCGCCGAGCCGCTCGAGCGCGCGCTGGGCGCAGGCCGCGTCGCAGCGCGCGGCGCGTCAGGGGCGGGACGCTGAGCGTGGAGCGCGCCCCCTGGCGTCCCGGCCCGCCCCGCGGTCCCACCCCCGGGCGACCGGCCTGGAGCGGCGGCCCCCGTGGGACCGCGGTCCGGCCCGACGCACTGCCTCGCGCTGCCGCCGCGGCGCTCGGCGGATCGCGAGCGCGGTCTCGTACCTGGCTCCGGTAGCGAGGGAGGGCCGGAGGCACGTCGCCATGGCAACGGGCAGCCTCCGCGCGGTAAGCGGAGGGGCGGGGGGAGCCGCGTCAGGAGCAGGGTGCGGCGCTTCCCGGGCGGGGCGCCGGGCTGCCCGCCGGGCGCCGATCGCCCTGGCGGTGCGGAGGGCTCTGAGGCTGTCGATCTCCCTGGCGGGGCGTGGAGCTCTCCGGAGCAGGACGCGGAGGTGCCCGGGCTCGCCGGGCTAGCCGTGGCCGCGCACGGAGCGCTCTGGCGCGCTGCTGAGCTTTCCGCGCGGGGCGGTGAGCTCCCCGGCGGGGCGCAGAGCTCGCTGGAGCGGTGCGGAACTCCATGCGGCGCTTGAGTTGGAACTGACACCGGCGACTGCACGTGTTTTGGGACGTGTTTTGGGGGCTCACAATCTGGCAGTCTTCACGACAGACAGGCAAGGGCACGGGGGAGTCTGTGGTAGAGGAGGTGAATATTCCATGTTGTTTCTCTTCAGGGCTTGCGCTAGGAGTTCTAGAAGAGCCACGGTAGCCTGAGCTGTTAGGTGTCACGAGTACTGTGCTTGCATCCTATTCAATATCTCTCTCTCTAGATCTGACTCCACAAATTAGTATATTGTGCATTAAATTAGTTAGAATCTGAAAATGTCACTTTTACAGAGAATGATCAGTATGCATATTTCTGACTGGGTCCCATGTGCCAGCTCAATCCTCAACCCACTGTTAGCATTTTATCAACAACCACGTGTAAATTTTTTTCTGAGGTTTATTTTATTAGTGTTACCTCTTAGGTGATTCCTGGCATATTCGAAGTAGCCCGTAGCTCCCATACTTGTGTTTGTATTCTAGAAGTGTGCACAGTTTCTGCAGAGATCAAGGCTTTCCTTCCCTCCAGGTTCCCTTTTTGGTAGCTGTTCATCATTTCGTTGGGCTTGTCATGTTTCTAGAATCTGGAGATGATATTTTGAATTAGTTGCAGTTAACACTCAGAGGGAATGCTAGCCCATCCTGCTGGCACTTCAGGTCCTGCAGTATTTCTAATTCTATAGGCATCCTGAGAATGATGATGGAAAAAAATGCTTGGCAGCAAGTTGGGGAATGGCTACTCAATTTACTGCATCCAGCTGTCCCAGGAAGTCCTTTCCAGTCCTATGTTTCTATATCCATAATCTTCTGTGCAAGCTCTGTGAAAAGACACTGAAACATGAAGTGGACATCTTGGGTTTAACACAAGAAGACAGACCCAAATAGCTCTGAGGGGTACGGGGACTGGGAGGTTAGTTTCCTGTCCTTAGGACAAGGTACCGCATGCATACTCCATGAGGGGAGGCTCTTTATTGGATTTCTGTGGTGAAGGACAAGAAGATGGTGTGCAGCCATTCTTGGGCCTTTGTGTCCAAACCCCATCTGCCACAGGTATAAAATCCTGTAATCACTCTTAATTTTATCAGGCTCTAGTTTAGAAGCAACTGGGATTTTTGCTTCTATCTCTTTCTTACTTTGCAAAGATGTTTTAGAGCCTGATCACTGTAATAGCTAGAAAACTCATCCAGACTTCTTGTTGCATGTATTAATAGCCATCTTATATCCATCTAGATTCACAGTTAGTCTTAATCTGAAATGGTTCCTTTACCTTTCTGGCACAGACTCCAAGTGTACAAGCAGACTAATTTATCACCACTTGGTCTGTGTTTTGCCAGACTAAGCTTAGCTAAGCAAGTTCTGTTGGTGGGAAGTAGAAGGCTTTTAAATGCATTTCTGAGAGGGGGTGGATGCTGTGTGCAGAGGGTGTGCTGCCATAGCACTGCCACATCTTTGGAGATCCCTTCCAACACCTACAATTCTGTGATTCCCTCTGGTTTGGACATCTTTGCAGGCTGACACGGGGGAGGGATAGCGTGGGCAACCTTCCCCGCCTGCTCTCTCCTTCCACTCCTTTGAGGATTCCCCTGGGGCTCTGCATGACATTCAAAGCCTGTGAGGAATGCACAACCCACCCCCTTTAACATAAAACACATCGCAGAGCAGCACAAGCATCTCGGGGCCCCATGCTGCTCCCACCCCCAGCCAGGCGGGCGGTCTGAGGAGAGGGGAGCACATAATGAAAAGCATTTGCTGCAGCAGCTATCTATAGTCTTTTGTTTGGGAGCAGGCAAGGGACAGGCGTGGCCCTGCCTGCCTGACCTCAGAGCTGACGTCAGAGAGCCCCAGATGAGTAACTGAGTGCTCTATAGGGAGAAGCACGGCCAGGATATACGAAGCATAAGTTGCAGGGCATCAGCATCACCAAGAAAAGAGGTAAATGGGAGGTGTTGTCTCCCACAGAACGGTGCACGATATCGACATGAGTCAAGGCTCTGGCGTCAGTTCTAGGTGGTCCAAAGACATTGGGGCCTCTCCATGGACTGACAGCAACACAAAATATGTGCTTCTGATCTACAGTGAAGCATTTTCCCTTATTTGTCCTGCCATTTTAATCACTTGGATGCATGCTGCAGGTTATCAGTTGCAGCACAGTCTCTGTGTCAGCTTGCATCTGCGAAGCAGATCTAGGAATGGTAAAATGGTTACACATCTGCCTTGTGCTATCCAGTAGGACTGTGCATGAACAATATTGCTAGCTAAAATACTTGATTCTTACATTACCTATATTGTCCTGTTGCTCCCAGTCACTGCAACAGGGAAGGGCTGGGCTCATCTGCTAATCTAGGGCAACATGATAAGATCCTGGAGAACATATGGTATGAATCTCGGATCTCAATCATTTTATTATAATGTAATATCACGGAGAGGTCTCAGCAACAGGGCAAGGCCTTGTCAGGCTAAGGCCAATATGGCAAAATTTAGAGACCATAACTTCTAACCGTAACTTCTAAGTCCTATACGTATACACATGCAACACTTGAGCATACAACGTAAATACTTAACAAAATACAACTGGGTCATCAAAGACAATGATTAACAAAACAAGCTACAATCACAGGAGCCAACTCCTAGTCATTTTTAAGAATTTCAAAAAAGAACCAAAACAGTACATTGTAATCCAAAATAATCTGCTGCCAAGGAAGATACTGTGATTTTTTTCACTGTAGTGCTCAGCGAAATCTTTTCTTCAAAAAGAATTATGGAATGAAGTTCAGAAGATACCAGTAGATACTAATGACAGAGACGATGAAAAAGGAGAGAAGAAATAGTTATCCTATGTCTTGTGACAAGTTAAGAAACACACGGGACAGTTATGAGGGCTCTTAAAAGACAAAAGAAGTAGTGTACTTTATGGCCTTGTAGAAACTGCAGTAGAGAAGGGGGAACTAAGGTAGAAATGTAGCTATACTAGCATGGAGAGAGAATATTTGCAGCAGTGTTATAATGGACGAAGATTTGTGAATTGACAAGGAGGGTGAAAAGAACTGGCTGAGGAGATGTGAGGACAAAGAATGTTAAGGTATGGTTTTGTTTTTCTTCTGTTTTTGTTTTGCAGAGATCTTGGACCAAAGGATCTTGGGCAATTACAAGTGCACTGATATTTATAGGATGAAAATGGCATATCTTGTGAAATTGTTGTACCCTTAATACAGTATCAGCCCTGGGCAAAATGGTGGAAGGTTGCTACACACTGTGAGAGGGAGCAATGATTGTCATTAACTATACAAGCGTTATACATTTCTGAGCAAGATAATAAGTGTGTTTGTAATGCCAGTGGAGATATGTTGATATGCTAGGAGGTTTGCTTCCCTGTTTTATTCCCATGCAATATTGTGGTCTTTTAAAATATCCTTTCTAATAATTTAGAACTTCATTAAATTATATTGTCCATTCCATACTGAAGGACAAAAGCTTGATCTCAGGCAATGCTGTGGTCGAGTTTTTCTTAAAAAATACCTAAGCTGTCTGAAAAATGTCTATCACATCAAGTGATACTGACCCCCCACTCTGTCTTTTGTCTTCTTGGTGGGAGGCACTCCTCATCTCGTAACCCACCATTAGAGTTCCTATACTACCTGCTGCTTTCACCATTTTAAGTAATACGTTACCAAATATGTCTGTTGTATTTATATTCGGTGATTCTCTGGACATTTTGTGAATAAACATGGATTGTGGCAAAGCACCCATGATACTTTTGATAAACTAATATGGCATTTTTTGCTGCATTCCACTTATGTTTATGCTATTCAAAGACCTTATCACACCTTCTCAATTTGCTTTCTCTCTCTAAACAGCTCAAACTCATTTATTGCCAGGTGTGACGTTTTTCAAAAAGGTATGAGCAAGATTGGACTCCAATTTCTGTTTAGGGAAGTTTCAGAAGTAACCTTTCTGCCTTTGTTTACAGCCCTGATGTATGGGGGTGTTGCTCCACCAGCCGCTTTAATCATCAGACCTGAGCATCTCCAAACTCACTTTGTATTTTAGAGACAAGGACACTGCCTTGTGCTTCTCTCCAAGTGCAAAAATGAAACTGTCTGTTTCATAATTTCTCTGGTGATTTGAAAGCCTTCAAGTATCTGGCTGTTACATTGTTTCCTCCTCAAATCTCTGTATCAAATTTTCCCATCTGTAGAATGGAGATAATAACAATTTTCTTACTTTAAAGGTGGAGAACATGAGAAAAAAATAAAGGAATTTTGGCTCATTAGAGACAGATACAGGATTTCAATAAGGTATTTGGCAGTAGTGTATGAAGACCAACTTCTTTGTGCAGGTGCTAAGGGAGCCAACTAGGAAAGGTGCCCTCCTAGATCTGTTGCTGGAGAATAGAGAGGATATTGTGGGGGACGCGGCAATTGGCAGACGTCTTGGTCATAGTGACCATGAAGCATTTGAGTTTAAAATTTTTGGTGGCAGGAGGAAAACTGCCACCAAAATTTCAGCCCTGGATATGGGGAGAGCAGACCTTAGGCTGCTCAGGGAACTAGTTAGCAAGGTCCCCTGGGGAGCTGCTTTTGAAGGCATTGGTGTTCATCAGTGCTGGTCAGTCTTTAAGCCCTGCCTCGTAAAAGCACAGGATCAGGCAATTCCAAGATATTGGAAGTCAAGCAGGCGGGGCAGAAGGCTGGCTTGGCTGACCGGGGATCTTCTTCTGGAGCTTAAGCAGAAGAAGGAAGTGTATGGCTGCTGGAGGTAGGGTCAGGCAATGTGGAAGAAATACAGGGATGCTGTTTGCGTTTGTAGGGGGAAAATTTGTGCGGCCAAAGCCCAATTAGAGTTGAAGCTGGCCAGGTCTGTGGGAGACAATAAAAAGGTTGTTTTTGTTTGTTTTTTAAAAATGTGAATAGAAAAAGGAGGATCAAAGAAAACATAGGTCTGCTACTTGATTGGGAAGGTTACCTCACAGACAAGGACATAGGCAAAGCAGAGACGTTTAATGCCTTCTTTGCCTCTGCCTTCAAAGCCGATGATGGGCTTTGGGACCCTGGGAGCCCTGAGCTGGAAGACCATGGCGGTGGGAATGATAAACTCCTAATTGACCCTGAACGTGTGCAGGATTTGCTGCTCCACCTGCATCCATACAAGTCCATGGGTCCAGATGGGATTCATCCCAGGATGCTCAGAGAGCTGTCTGATGTCATTGTGGGACCTCTCAATTATTTTTCAATGATCTTGGGAATCTGGAGAGGTCCCAGTAGACTGGAAGCTGGCAAATGTACCAATTTTCAAAAAGGGTAAGAAAGAAGACCCTGGTAACTACAGGCCTGTCAGTCTGACTTCAGTACCTGGTAAAATTATGGAGAAGATTATTTAGAATTATATATATATAATTATATAATTATAATTATATAGAAGATTATATTATTGAAGTACACCTGGGGGACAATGGAGTCATTGGTCCCAGCCAACATGGGTTCACGAGGGGTAGGTCCTGTTTGACTAACTTGATTTATGATAAGATCACCCGTCTTGTCGATCAAGAGAAACCAGCTGATGTGATCTTTTTGGATTTCAGTAAAGCTTTTGACACTTTCCCATAGGATCCTACTCAACAAAATGTCCAGCATACAGCTAAACAAAAACATTATATGATGGGTGAGCAATTGGCTGACGGGCAGGGCTCAAAGGGTTGTGGTAAATGGGGCCATATCAGCCTGGTGGCTGGTCACTAGTGGGGTCCCCCAAGGCTCCATTTTAGAGCCAGTTCTCTTCTATGTCTTTATAAATGATTTGGATGTAGGGCTAGAAGGTCTTTTGAGCAAATTTGCTGATGATACTAAACTTGGAGGAGTTGTTGACTCTGTTGAGGGTCAAAACGCCTTGCAGAGAGATCTGGACAGATTGGAGAGCTGGGCAGTCACCAACACATGAAGTTTAACAAGAGCAAGGGCTGGGTCCTGCACCTGGGATGAGGCAACCCTGGCTATACGTACAGACTGGACGATGAGACGCTGGACCTGCACGGAGAGATCTGGGAGTTTTGGTTGATAGCAAGATGAATATGAGCCAGCAGTGTGCCCTGGCAGCCAGGAGGGCCAACCAAATCCTGGGGTGCATCAAGCATGGCATTGCTATTTGGTCTAGGGAAGGGATTGTCCCGCTCTACTCTGCGCTGGTGATGCCTCACCTCGAGTACTGTGTGCAGTTCTGGGCATTACAGTATAAAAAGGACGTGAAACTATTGGAGAGTCGCCAGAGAAGGGCTACTAAGATAGTGAAGGGCTTAGAGGGGAAGACATTTGAGGAGCGGCTGAGGTCACTAGGCCTGTTCAGCCTGGAAAAGAAGAGGCTGAGGGGAGACCTCATCGCAGTCTCCAGCTTTCTCACGAGGGGGAGTGGAAGGATAAGCACCGATCTGTTCTCTTTAGTGGCAAGCGATAGGACCTGTGGGAATGATGTCAAGCTGTGGTTCAGGTGGGAGGTTCAGGCTGGATATCAGGAAAAGGCTCTTCACCAAGGGGGTTGTCACGCACTGGAACAGGCTCCCCAGGGACATAGTCACGGCACCAAGCCTGTCGGAGTTCAAGAAAGTGTCTGGACTATGCTCTTGGTCATATGGTCTGAATTTTTGGGTAGACCTGTGTGGTGCCAGGAGTTGGACTCAGTGATCCTTATGGGTCCCTTCCAACTCGGGAGATTCTATGATTCTGAGAGCTGATGAAACACTGAGCAGTGTTTTTAAACTTTTGGTTTAAAATATGTTTCTGTATGTAACAGCGGATAATTGTCATCATCAGGGTTATTTCAATGGGAGTCCCACAAAGCAGTTCATGGTTACAGAGTGGTAGCTGTGTCCTGGAAAGCAGGAATTAAAGGATTTATTGATTGCATTAGATGACCAATAGAATATGAGTTCTCAGTTTGATGATATAACTAGATAATATAGCTAGACCAAAATCTATTTTGAAGAGTACATAAAAAGGGCAATGTCACAGAATCACAGAATCTTTGAATAGCTTGGGTTGGAAGGGACCTTAAATATCATCTAGTTCTAGCCCCTCTGCCATGGGCAGGGACACCTTCCAGTAGACCAAGTTGTTCAAGGCCCCATCCAACCTGGCCTTAAACTGTGGTGGTTTTACTCGGGTGGGCGGCCAAGCTCCACCGCAACTGCTCTCTCACTCCCCCTCCTGAAAGAGGAACGGGGAGAAAATACAGTGAAAAGGGCTCAAGGGTTGAGATAAGGATGAGGATATCATACAGTAATTATCGTGACGGGCAAAACAGACTCAGCATAGGGAGATAGTAAGATTTATTGCTTATTACTGACAAGCTAGAGAAGTGAGAAACAAAGGAAAGAAACCCAAAGCACCTTCCCCCCCATCCACCCTCTTCCACCTCCTCCCCCCAAGCAGCACAGGGGAACAGGGGAATGGGGGTTATGGTCAGTCTATAGTGCTTCTTCGCTGCTGCTCCTTCTCGGTCACTCTCGTCCTCTGTGCTGTGGGGTCTCTCCCACGGGATGCAGTCCTTGGTGAACTGATCTGGCGTGGGCTGCCCACAGGCAGCAGCTCTTCAAGAACTGCTCCAGATATGGGTCCGTACCACGGGGTCCATCCCTCAGGAGCGAACTTCTCCAACCTGGATCCCCCACGGGCAGCAGCTCCTGCCAGGTCACCTGCTCCTGCGTGGGCTCCTCTCCATGGGCTACAGGTCCAGCCTGGAATCTGCTCCAGCAGGGGTCTTCCACAGGCCGCAGTCTCCGTCAGTGCAGGTCCACCTGCTCCACCATGGTCTCCTCCACGGGCTGCAGCATGGAACCCTGCTCCACCATGGTACTCCATGGGCTGCAGAGGGACATCCTGCTTCACCATGGTCCTCACCACAGGCCGCAGGGGACTTCTGCTCCGGCGCCTGGAGCACCTCTCCCCCTCCTTCTTCACTGACCTTGGTGCCTGCAAGGCTGTTCCTCACTCCTTGCACTCTCCCAGCTGCTGTGTGATGCAGCGTTCTTTTTTCCCTGTCTTAAATATGCTCTCACAGAGGCGCAAAACAACATCACTTCTTGGCTCAGCTCTGGTCAGCAGTGGGGCCCTTACCAAATATAGGGCAGCTTCTAGATCCTTCTCACAGAAGCCACCCCTATGGCCCCCTGCTACCAAAACCTTGCCACGTAAACCCACTACAACTTGCAGGGATGGGGCACTCATAACTTCTCTGGGCAGCCTGTTTCACTGCCCCACCACCATCATAGTAAAGAATTTCTTCTGAATATCTAATCTAAATCTACCCTCTTAGTTTAAAACCATTCCCTCTTGTCCTATCATTATCTGTCCAATTAAAAATTTGTTTTCCATCTTTTTTATAGGACCCTCTAAGTATTGAAAGGCTGCAATGAGGTCTCACTGGAGCCTTCTCTTCTTCAGGCTGAAATATCATGTACAAAGGATGATTGGTACTACTTATGTATATTTCATTGGTGTAATGAAATATACATTTCCCACAGCATTCTCCTGAAGAAACTGGCTGCTCAAAGCTTGGACGGATGTATGCTTCATTGGATTAAAAACTGGCTGGTTGGCTGGGCTCAAAGAGTTGTAGTGAATGGAGTTAAATCCAGCTGGAGGCAAGAGTGGTGTCCCCCAAGGCTCAGTATTGCGGCCAGTTGTCTTCAATATCTTTATCAACGACCTGAATGAGGGGATGGAGTGCACACTTAATAAGTTGCAGACGACACCAAGTTAGGCGTAAGTGTTGATCTGCTTGAGGGGAGGTGGGGTCTGCAGGGGGACCTGGATAGGCTGGGCCTATGGGCTGAGGCCAACTGTATGAAGTTCAACAAGGCCAAGTACCGGTTCCTGCACTTGGGGCACAACAACTCCATACAACGCTACAGGCTGGGGAAAGAGTGGCTGGAAAGCTGCCTGGCATAAAGGGACCTGGGGGTATTGGTCGATAGCTGGCTGAATATGAGTCAGCAGTGTGCTCAGGTAGCCAAGAAGGCCAACGACATCCTGGCTTGTATCAGAAATAGTGTGATCAGGAGGACTAGGGAAGTGATTGTCCCTCTTTACTTGGCTCTGGCGAGGCTACACCTCAAATACTGTGTTCAGTTTTGGACCCCTCACTATAAGAAGGAAATTGAGGTGCTAGAGCATGTCCAATGAAAGGGCAACGAAGCTGGTGAAGGGTCTAGAGAACAATTCTTTGGAGGAGTAGCCGAGGGAGCTGGGGTTGTTTAGCTTGGATAAAAGAAGGCTCGGGGGAGACCTTATTGTACTTTATATTTACCTTAAAGGAGGTTGTAGCGAGGTTGGGACTGGGCTCTTCTCCCAAGCACCAAGTGGTAAGATGAGGGGAAGTAGCCTCAAACTGTGCCAGGGGAGGCTTTGGTTGGATGTTAGGAGAAATTTCTTTACTGAAAAGGTTATACAGCATTGGAATAGGCTGCCCAGGAAAGTGGTTGAGTCACCATCCCTAGCGGTCTTCAAGAAACGTCTGGATGTAGAACTTAGTAGCATGGTTTAGGGGTGGACTTGTCAGTACTAGGTTAAAGGTTGGACTAGATGATCTTTTCCAGCCTGATGTCTTTTCCAGCCTGAGTGGTTCTATGATTCTATGAATAATTGCTGGCATAATGTCAGTGTTCTGAGATCAGCACTTAAACCCATTCTGGTTTTAAGTCGTAAGGAGTTCTGGTTTGAGACCTCCCTTTTAATCAGAGAATGAAGGCACACAGTCTCTTTAGTTTTGAAATGATTGTAAAGTTATCTTTGTATCCACAGTGGGGCTTTCAGAAAGTCAAGTCTGATCTGGATTTGGACTGTGAGTGAATTTTGTCAGTGTTCTAAGTACGATGCCTTCCATGTTCCTCTAACAGATGACTATTTCTTGCCAATCTCCTGATGTTTCAGGAAGCAGCATGTTGGCACATTTTCCATCAGAAACGGTGTTGCTTTCCCCACTTCAGATCTTCTCATCCACATGGTGTTAAAACTAGAATCACATTCACCAATTTCTTTATAAGAAGATCAGATGAACTGCACTAGCAAAGGAAAAGTATCTCTCCAGTGTCTTAAGCCCCATTTCTTCACCTTTCCTTTATCAGCTTCACTATTATCTTTGCTCCCAGGAACTCGTAACCTAACACACATCTAGCCATTTTCCAGGAGTCTCTGGTCCATGAATTTGGCCTTGTTTATAGCATCTGAACCAGGATGTCATCACATTGGGGCCCCACACATAGATGGCAAGGGAGGAAACAGTATAAATTATGTTAGGCCCTGCTTTCTTGTGGTGAGATCTCTACTTGCCAGAAACTTCTGGCCTTTGTTCTGAGCTGGGAATGGTTTTCGCAATGGAGAGGGAGGCACTTTCTATTCTGAGTGGAGAAAGCAATACCAGGGAAGGTTTTAATTATCTCTCATCAGTACAAAGCAACCAGCCTGCTGTACTATTGCAGGAGTTGATGAACAGTGCAGTCCCAGTCCAGTCCATTACAGCAAGAAGGGCTGCAGGAATGGAGCATGTTCTTACCCCAAGAGAAAGGGGTCTTTGCTGGAGGATGAGTTCTTAGTAAGACCCAGAACGGACCTGCTCCCAGGAAGAAAGGACTTCCTCTCTCAGGCTTGAAGCAATAGAGAAGCAAACACCAATTAGAAATGGAAGGGAAGCACAGTAGGCTTTTCTCACCTTTCTTCCATCTCTCAGCTGAGGTGACATGACATTCTGGTATTGTCCTTCTAAGACATCCTAAAGACTAATGTACAACCTGGGCTACTGCAGTTCATAACCTAGCAGGGAATGTTTCAAGCATGTGGAAGATGCTCTTGTCTTCATTTTCATGCCTTGCCTTGCAACTATCCTGTTTTTCTTCAGTGTAGCCTGGTGGTCAAGCACTTTGGGTTCCTGGTATGAAAATTATCTGATCAGTATTTTTCAAATGCTTTGGGGGGGAGCGTTTTGTTTACATGCTGTTCCTACTTTTTCATTCTTCCTATGCTAATTCTCCATCTTGTTGCCATTATCTGTTAGTGGTTCACATTATCTTTGCTAGATCCTTTCTCTGCTTTGTTTTTGCTTTCCCATTGTAATCTGTACTGTCAGACGCATTAATTTTCTGTAAATGATAAACAAGCCTTACATTTTGCTTTTTTACTTGAGAAATAAAGAATCAACAATAAGCACAAAACAGAAAACCTGTAGTTGTGTGGAATGGAGGGGAAGGATAATGTTTCTCAGAATTACAGGCTTCTAAAAGCTACATATTGTTCATTCTGTCACATTATTATGGTAGAGGATCCCAAAGCCATTATGAGTCCCTATGTTTTGTAGGTGACTGAAATTGGATATGCTGTCTTGCTTAGTATGGATCTGCACATCAGATATGACAGTCCTGGGAAAGTACTAGAATCATAGAGTCATAGAATCATAGAATATCCTGAGTTGGAAAGGACCCACAAGGATCATTGAGTCCAACTCCTGGCACCACACAGGTCTGCCCAAAAATTCAGACCATATGACTAAGAGCACAGTCCAAACGCTTCTTAAACTCCAACAGGCTTGGTGCTGTGACTACGTCCCTGGGGAGCCTGTTCCAGTGTGCGACCACCCTCTCAGTGAAGAACCTCTTCCTGATATGCAGGATCTTTGGTTTAACTTAACACGATTAGCATGATGCCTAGAGAAGCTGTGGCTGCCCCATCCCTGGAGGTGTTCAAGACCAGGTTGGACGAGGCCCTGGGCAACCTGATCTACTGGGTGGCATCCCTGGCCATGGCAGGGGAGTTGGAACTAGATGATCTTTAAGGCCCTTCCAACCCAAGCCTTCTTTGGTTCTATAATTCTATGATTAGTAATGTATATAATATGTTTATAATATAGAATCATAGAATCATAGAATCATAGAATATCCTGAGTTGGAAGGGAACCTTAAGGATCATCAAGTCCAACTCTTGACACCGCACAGGTCTACCCAAAAGTTCAGACCATGTGACTAAGTGCACAGTCCAATCTCTTCTTAAATTCAGACAGGCTCGGTGCAGTGACCACTTCCCTGGGGAGCCTGTTCCAGTGTGCAACCACCCTCTCTGTGAAGAACCCCCTCCTGATGTCAAGCCTAAATTTCCCCTGCCTCAGCTTAACCCCATTCCCGAGGGTCCTGTCACTGGTGTTAATGGAGAAAAGGTCTCCTGCCTCTCGACACCCCCTTACGAGGAAGCTGTAGACTGTGATGAGGTCTCCCCTCAGCCTCCTCTTCTCCAGGCTGAACAGGCCCAGTGACCTCAGCCGTTCCTCGTACGTCTTCCCCTCCAGGCCTTTCACCATCTTCGTAGCCCTCCTCTGTACACTCTCCAACAGTTTCATGTCCTTTTTATACTGTGGTGCCCAGAACTGCACACAGTACTCGAGGTGAGGCCGCACCAGCGCAGAGTAGAGCGGGACAATCACCTCCCTTGACCTACCAGCGATGCCGTGCTTGATGCACCCCAGGACACGGTTGGCCCTCCTGGCCGCCAGGGCACACTGCTGGCTCATATTCAACTTGCTGTCTACCACGACCCCCAGATCCCTCTCTTCTAGGCTGCTCTCCAGCATCTCATCGCCCAGTCTGTATGTGCAGCCAGGGTTTCCCCATCCCAGGTGCAGGACCCGGCACTTGCTCTTATTGAACTTCATGCGGTTGGTGATCGCCCAGCTCTCCAACCTATCCAGATCCCTCTGCAAGGCCTTTCCACCCTCATTCGAGTCCACAACTCCTCCAAGTTTGGTGTCATCAGCAAACTTGCTCAAAATACCTTCTATTCCTACATCCAGATCGTTTATAAAAATATTGAAAAGTACCGGCCCTAAAATGGAGCCTTGAGGGACCCCACTGGTGACCGCCCGCCAGCCTGACGCAGCCCCATTTACCATAACCCTTTGGGCCCTGCCCGTTACCCAATTGCTCACCCATCGTATGATGTTTTTATTTAGCTGTATGGTGGACATTTTGTCCAGTAGGATCCTATGGGAAACGGTGTCAAAAGCCTTGCTGAAGTCCAAAAAAATCACATCAGCTGGTTTCCCTTGGTCCATCATACGGGTGATCTTATCATAAAAGGAAATCAGGTTAGTTAGGCAGGACCTACCCTTCACAAACCCATGCTGGCTGGGACCAATGACTGCTTTGTCCCCCAGGTGCGCCTCAATAAGTTCGAGAACCATCTTCTCCATGATTTTACCAGGCACTGACGTGAGACTGACAGGCCTGTAATTGCTAGGGTCTTCTTTCTGACCCTTCTTGTAAATCGGCACAACATTTGCCAGCTTCCAGTCTACCGGGACCTCTCCAAATTCCCAGGATCGTTGAAA
The DNA here is from genome assembly GCF_040182565.1 of Anser cygnoides. Taxonomy (NCBI): domain Eukaryota; kingdom Metazoa; phylum Chordata; class Aves; order Anseriformes; family Anatidae; genus Anser; species Anser cygnoides. Next base: position 212,716,230 of record NC_089873.1, on the reverse strand, counting down.
AATAATTGAGAGAGGTTCCACGATGACGTCCGCCAGCTCTTTCAGCACCCGGGGATGAATCCCATCCGGACCCATGGACTTGTAGGGATCCAGGTGGAGTAGCAAATCCCGCACACGTTCAGGGTCGGTTGGGAGTTTGTCATCCCCACCGTCCCGGTCCTCCAGCTCAGGGCACCCTGGGTCCCGAAGCCCATCATCGGCATTGAAGACAGAGGCAAAGAAGGCGTTAAGCGTCTCTGCTTTGCCTATGTCATTGCCTGTGAGGAGACCTTCCCTATCAAGGAGCGGCCCTATGTATTCTTTAGTTCTCCTTTTTCCATTCACATATCTGAAAAAGCCCTTTTTATTTTCTCTCACAGACACAGCCAGCTTCAACTCTAGGTGTGCTTTGGCCACACGAATTTTCTCCCTACAAACACGAACAGCATCCCTGTATTCTTTCCATGACACCTGGCCCTCCTTCCAGTAGCGAAACACTCTCTGTTTCCGCCTAATCTCCATTAGAATGTTCCTGGTCAGCCACGCCAGCCTCCTGCCCCGCCTGCCTGACTTGCGATATTTAGGAATTGCCTGATCTTGTGCTTCTAGGAGGCATCGCTTAAAGAATGACCAGCACTGGTGGACATCGAGGCCTTCAAGAGCAGTTTCCCAGGGGACCTTGCTGACTAGTTCCCTGAGCAGCCTGAAGTCCGCTTTCCCCATATCTAGGGATGAGGTTTTGGTGGCACTTTTCCTTCTGTCACCGTAAATTTTGAACTCAACCACTTCATGGTCGCTATGACCAAGGCGGCCACCAATCACCACATCTCCCACCAGACCCTCTCTGTTTTCTAGCAACAGGTCTAGGAGGGCACCTTTCCTAGTTGGCTCCGTTAGCACCTGCACCAAGAAGTTATCATCTAGGTGCTTCATGAACCTCCTGGACTTGCTCGTGTCAGCCGTGTGGCACTCCCAGTTAACGTCTGGCAAGTTGAAGTCCCCCATAAGGACAAGGGGAGTTAATCTCAAGGCCTTTCTTAGTTCTGTAAAGAATAATTTATCGGCGCTATCGTCCTGGCCAGGCAGTCTGTAATAGACTCCCACAACGACATCCCTTTTATTCGTTCGTCCCTTGATCCTTACCCAGAGGCTCTCAACTTTGCCATCGCCAACCTGAAGTTCCACACAGTCCAGCCCCTGCTTCACATACATCGCCACCCCACCACCTCGCCTACCCTGCCTGTCCCTCCTGAAGAGCCTGTAACCATCTATCGCAACACCCCAGTCACAGGACTCATCCCACCAGGTTTCGCTTATGCCGATGATGTCGTAGTTGCGGGACTGGGCCAGGACTTCTAGCTCATCCATTTTATTCCTCATACTGCGTGCGTTTGTGTAGAAGCACTTCAGGTGCGTCTCCTTACACTCAGCACCTTGTGGATCTGCCCGAAGGACCTCACTGGCACACAGCCCCTCTGATTCTAGCGTGCCTTCCCTTAGGTCTTCACCGGCGTGCCTGGTTTTAGCCCCTTCCCCCTTCGACTCTAGTTTAAAGCCCTATCTATCAGCCCTGCTGATAGATATATGAAATATATATTAGAGTAATACGTTTATATACATATGTGTATTATTTTTATATATAAGCATACATCTACCAGCTCTCCCTTTTGTATAACGCAAACACACAAGCTCCTGAGAAATGCTGTGAAGTTTTTCTTGTATAAGTCATCTAATCTTCCAGACAGCTTAAAAAAAAAGCCGTCTGTGTTTTCATCACAGAGATACCTCCCGTGTAGGCCTAGACTGTTAAAATCATAGTGATTACTGGAGATGGTGGCAGGAGAAAGAACACCTGAAAGTTAATCTTCAGCCATTTCTTGGATAAATAGTTTGCTTTAATGAAATTAGTGCAGTTTCAGTGTGTTACACTTGCTATGGTAATACACTTCTGAAGAGTTACAAATGATACTCAGATTGCTGGTGGAATTACAGGGATGAGCAATCATCTACTAAAGTAAAAAAAATGTATTCTTCTGATTTCTCTATTATTGTGACCCTTTCTCACGTAATTTTACTTTGAACACTTTTTTTCAGATCTGCCAGATGCCTGATGAATGGAGAATGCTTAAGTTGTTTAAGATTATTTTTTCCCTTCATTACAGAACCACAGAATCATAGAGAAGGGAGGGTCCTCTGAGGTCGTCTTGTGAAAGCTCCTTGCTCAAGCAAGGTCAGTGAACCAAAGATATTTCCTCCTTGAGCTTCTTTAGACTGAGAGGTGCAAATGACTGGTCAGTTGATTTAAAAAAAAATGTTATTGTTAGACCACTGTTTATCACCTTATATTTTCATCTCATATTTCACACATAGAAAAAAAATAAATGACCAACTATTCCTTCTTGACATCATTAACAGTTTAACTATAGCCACATAACAGATTGCCCTATGCTGGATTTATTTTGTTCTTAGTTTACTTCAAAAACAAAAACATGTTTTTATTATCTAATATTAATATACCAGTGAGGTATATTTTCTCCTTTCCTTTTTCATTGGCTTCAGTTTTACATGATCTAGGGGAAATGTGCCACTTAGAAATTACCTATTTTCCTTTCGCAATTGCCTCCTTTTCTATTTGCATGATACAGATTTGACATGCCAAAAGCAGTCATGATCCCATAATTACAGCTTAATTACCATTTTCTGTTTTGTTTTATTTTGTTTTGTTTTGTTTTTTTTCAATCCATAGTAATGTAACTGAATAGGGAAGGGAAGGGGAGGGGAGGGGAGGGGAGGGGAGGGGAGGGGAGGGGAGGGGAGGGGAGGGGAGGGGAGGGGAGGGGAGGGAAGGGAAGGGAAGGGAAGGGAAGGGAAGGGAAGGGAAGGGAAGGGAAGGGAAGGGAAGGGAAGGGAAGGGAAGGGAAGGGAAGGGAAGGGAAGGGAAGGGAAGGGAAGGGAAGGGAAGGGAAGGGAAGGGAAGGGAAGGGAAGGGAAGGGAAGGGAAGGGAAGGGAAGGGAAGGGAAGGGAAGGGACACACGATTAGCTTGTTCATATTGTTAATTACTTGGGCTGTTAAAAGTTTGTATTCTGCATTTGAGTTAAATTGATCTCTTTCTTAACATTCCATCCAGGAAAGTTTTGCATTCTGTTACAGTCAAGCTAACAGACCTATAATTGTTCAAAATACTTTTTCTTAAATATAGATAATGCATTTGGTATTTACCAAATATTTCACCTCTAATGTGGCAGAACTGGTTAAAAATTGCCTCCGTTAACAATTGCTTCAGATACATATTCCCATTCCTTCCTTCTGGGATGGAGAGGAGATGAGGAGATTTAGTAAGAACTAAATTAAAAATAAATCTAATTGTTTTAATCTGAGAAATTATCATTTCCATATCCTTATTCCTAGTAGCACCTCTGTTTTTGGTACCATGTTTCTCAGGTGTAGAAATCAGTGTCTTTCCCATTTCTATAGATTCTAAATGTATCATCTTTTCCAAGTGGCTATTCATCCAGGGAAGTCTGGTGCCTTAGCCTATGAAAACATGGTATTAGGCCTCTGTACAACAACAAAACAAAACACCTGCTTTGGTATGGTGACTCTAAATTGGAGAGACATGGATTTGATGGATGGACCAAATAGGGGGGATGGTCGTGCTCAAAGAGTTGCAGTCAATGGCTCAGTGCCCAAGAGGAGATCAGTAACGAGTGGTGTTCCTCAGGGGTCAGTATTGGGACTGGCGCTATTTAACGTCTTTGTTGGTGAGATGGACAGTGAGATTGAGTGCACCCTCAGCAAGTCTGCCAATGACACCAAGTTGTGTGGTGCAGCTGACACGCTGGAGGTTAGGGATGCCATCCAGAGGGACTTTGACAGAAATCAGGTTGGCCAAGACCCCATCCAGTCTGGCCTTGAACACCTCCAGGGATGGGGCATTCACAACTTCTCTTGGCAACCTGTACTAGTGCCTCACTGCCCTTACAGTGTAGAATTTCCTCCTAATGTCTAGTATAAATCTATCCTATTTTAGTTTAAGACCATTCCCCCTTGTCCTATCATTATCTATCCGAGTAAAGAGTCCTTCTCCATCTTTCTTGTGCTAGGGGCCCCAAACCTGGATGCAGCACTCCAGGTGGGGCCTCACAAGGGCAGAGTAGAAGGGGACAATCACCTCCCTCAAGTTGCTGGTCACACCTCTGTTGATGCAGCCCAGGATGCAGTTCACTTTCTGGGCTGCAAGAGCGCACTGCCAACTTACGTTGAGCTTTTCATCCAACAGAATCCCCAAGTCCTTCTCTTCAGGGCTGCTCTCAATGTGTTCTTTTCCCAGTCTGTACTCCTGTCTGGGATTGCCCTGACCCAGGTGCAGCACCTTGCACTTGGACTTGTTGAACTTCATGTGGTTCAGATGGGTCCACTTCTCCAGCCCCTTTGGATGGCATCTCTTCCTTCTTTGGTATCAATCACACCACTCAGCTTGGCATCATCAACAAACTTGCTGGGGGTGCACTTGACATCCTCTATGTCATTGATGATGATATTGCAAAGTACTGGTCCCAAGACAGAACCTTGAGGTACACCACTCATCACTGATCTCCACCTGCACATAGATCCATTCACCACTACTCTCTGGGTCCAGCCGTTGAGACAATTCCTTATCCACCGGATGGTCCACCCTTCAAATCTATATCTGTCCAACTTAGAGATTGGAGTGTCATGTGGGACCATAGAATCATAGAATCATAGAATATCCCAAGTTGGAAGGGACCCATAAGGATCATCAAGTCCAACTCCTGGCACCACACAGGTCTACCCAAAATTTCAGACCAAGTGACTAAGAGCACAGTCCAAACGCTTCTTAAACTCTGACAGGCTTGGTGCTGTGACTACATCCCTGGGGAGCCTGTTCCAGTGTGTGGCAGGGTGTCGCACTGTGTCAAAGGCCTTACAGAATCCAAGTAGATGGCATCAGTGAGTCTTCCCTTATTGACTGATGCAGTCACTCCATCATAGAAGGCCACCAGATTGGTCAGGCACAATTTGCCCTTGGTGAAGCCATGCTGGCTGTCTCGGATCACCTCCTTGTCCTGCATGTGCCTTAACATTGGTTCCAGGAGGATTCATTCCATGATCTTGCTAGGCACAGAGGTGAGGCTCACTGGTTTGTAGTTCTCCATGTCTTCCTTTGTACCCTTTTTTAAAAAGGGAGTGATGTTTCCCTTTTTCCAGTCACCGGGGACTTTGCCTGACTACCATGGTTGGACGACACTGGACCCAGTACTGGCCCCTGGGGGACACCACTAGCTACTGGCCTCTGACTAGACTCCACACCACTAAGCACAACCCTTTGAGCTCTGCCATCCATCCAATTACCAATCCACCTCAATGTCCACTCATCAAGGCTGCACTTCCTGAGCTTGTCTATGAGGATTTTTATGGAAGACAGTGTCAAAAACCTTGCTGAAGTTGAGGTAGACCACATCCACTGCTCTCCCCTCATCTACACAGCTAGTCATCTCATCATAGAAGGCTATCAGATTTGTTTAAACATGATTTCCCCTTGGTGAATCCATGCTGACTTACCCTGATCAGCTTCTTATCATCCACATGCTTGGAGATGACCTCCAGGATGAGCTGTTCCATTACCTTTCCAGGGATGGAGGTGAGGCTGACGGGCCTGTAGTTGCCGGGTTCCTCCTTCTTGTCCTTTTTGAAGACTGGCTTGACATTGGCTTTCTTCCAGTCCTTGAGCACTTCTGTTCTCCATGACCTTTCAAAAATGATTGATAGTGGCCTAGCAGTAATGTCAGCCAGCTCCCTCAGCACCTGTGGGTGCATTCCATTAGGGCCCATGGATTTGTGGATGTCAAGTTTGCTTAAATGATCTCTGACCCAATCCTCTTTGACCAAGGGAAAGTCCTCCTTTCTCCGGACTTCTTCTCTTGTCTCCAGGGTCTGAGATTCCTGAGGGCTGATCTTTGCAGTAAAGACTGAAGCAAAAAAGACGTTCAGCAACTCTGCCTTCTCTGTATCCTTTGTCACCAGGGCACCCACCCCATTTAGCAGCAGGCCTACATTTTCTCAGTCTTCATTTTTCTACTGATGTATTTGAAGAAGCCCTTCATATTGTCCTTGATATCCCTGATGCATGAAGAAGGAAGAAACGACTAGAATCTGTATCTTGTTCTGGTATTGATTTTGTTGTGAGAGTTGCTGAAGGATTGAAGAACATGAAGCAAATAGCCACAAAAGTTTTCTTGGAATCAGCCATACTGAGAAAGCTCAAGACTCCCTCTAGTCTTGCATCAGCCTCCAAGAGTGGATGCAAATGGATGCACAGGAAGGTGTGGAAGAACAGGAAAAGCATGTTTCATAAGGTTTTCACCTCAGTACACCCCCAGACCCAACACTTTGTGACTCACAGAGTTCATGAGCTGGAGGGGGTTTCCTCTATTTAGGCATCCTCAAATATTTCTATTAGGTGAACTAATCCAGGTACCCCTTGAGCCAATGTAAATTTTGAGCATCCACAGCATTCTATGGCAAAGAGTTCCTCAGTTCCACGGCTCCTCATATGAAGTACCACCTTCTTTTGTTTGTTTTGATCTTGTCTTCTGTTAGCCTTATTTCATACATCTTTTATATCAGAAGAAGCAGTGTATGAACAAAATCAGCTCCATAGAGCTGAGCAAAATCACCCTCCACAGACTACTCATGATTTCATTATCCTCTTCCACATTCCCCTCATTTGTCTCCTTTCCAGAATGGAGACTAAATTGTTCCTTGCATTGAAGCTGATCTGGACCTTTGGTCATCCTTGCTGCCGTCTTCTGAACTTTCTCCTGCTTTTCTGTAACCTTCTGGAGATACGGTGGCCATTAACTGCACACAGCATTCAAGATGCATGGCAATTAAAAGTTTGCACAGTCACATAATGCAGTTCAGTTTGGGGTTTGGATTTTTTTTCCCTAATTGCTCCAAATATTTTGTATGCTCTTTTGACTGCTGAGCACTAGGATGACGTTTTCACCAGACCCTTTGAAGTTGAAGCTTTCACTCTCTTTGTGGTAATCATCTCAGATCCCATAATTTGACATGTGAAGCTGAGATTGTTTTCCCTTAGGCTCCACTTTAGATTTGCCTTTGCTGAATTTTATCTGCCACTTTTATTATGAAGTATCTCAGTCTCCTAAGGCCATTCTGTTCTCCCTCAGCAGTCTGTCATCCATGCTTCCCTCAACACTTAGGATCAGCCACAAATGCTGCCTCACAGATTATTCTGTTTTGCATCCTGAATATAGATAAGCTGAAAGCAGTGGTCCTAGTACAGAGCCTGTAATTCTGCACTGGCAGCCTCCCTCTGTGGAATGATCCAACAATTTGGAGTCTTTCATGGAGATCTCAAAAGCCACTTTGACATGGTCCTGGGCAACCTGCTGAAGGTGGCCCTGCTTGAGCAGGAGGGTTAAACCAGATAACCTTCAGAGATCCCTTCCAACCTCATCCATTCTGTCCTTCCGTGATTCTGTGACTTTCTCTCTGTTTCCAGTCTTTTAACAAACAATGTTTCCATTCACTTACTTTCCTACTTTTTTCCTAAAAAAAAAAAGTTTAAAAAAGTTAAAAAAAAAAAGGTTAAAAAAAAAAAAAGTGGACACTACCAAGAAGAGTCTGGCTTCTTCTTCTTCATTCTTTTCTATTGGGTTTTTATACACATCGGTAAGATCTCCCTAAGCTATATCTTTTCCAGGCTCAGCATTCCCAACTCTCTCAGCCTCTCCTCATATGACAGAGTTTTCAGTCTCTTAAGCATTTTTGTGGACCTTTGCTGGACTCAGTGGACACAGCACTCCAGATGTGGCATTGTCACTTCTGGCTTGAGAAGAGTGATTGCCCCAGTGACCTCTTGGTAACCTTCTTGCCTTCCTCTCTGGAAGACAGCACAACACCCTGGTGTATCTGCCACTTTTCCCAGTTTTGTGTCATCAACAAATTTGCTGAGTGTGTGTGCTGCTCCATCTTCCTGATCATTAATGAAGATGTTAAACGGGACTGGACAAACTGGTGACTTCAGGGTACTCCACTGGTGACTGGTCTCCAGCTGGACTTTATGCCATGGATTGCGACCCTTAGTCCTGGCATTTCAGACAGTTTTCAGTCCACCTCACTGTCCCAGTACTTCATCAGTTTCTCTATGAGGATTTTATGTGTGTGAGTGTCAAAAGCCTTACTAAAGTTGGGGCAAACAATATCCACTGCTCTCCCCTCCTATACCAATACAGCCATCTCAATGCAGAAGGTCATTCCCTAAGGTTAAGTCTTCCTTGCTGCAGTTTCCTTTTGGTCTTAGTAACCTGGGATTCCTGAAGGCTACTTTTCTGTGTCATTTGTCAGCAGGGCACCTATCCCATGTATCAGTGGGCCTACATTTTCCTCAGTCTTTCTCTAGCTGATAATGTACTTGTAGAAGCTTTTCTTGTTGTATTTCACATCTCCCTCCAGATTCAAGTAAGATGGGCTTTGGTTTTCCCTACCCCATAACCGCATGCTTAGATATATTCCCCCTGGGTCACCTGCCCCTTCTTCTACCTCTTGTATGCCTCACAGTGGCCTGTGTTATTTTTAGACTTTTAAAACACGTTAAGGTGGTTCATATGTCAAACTTTTTCTGTCTCTTTTTTACTTCTGCTAGGTCAGATATGGTCTTTAAGTATTATGTAAAGCAGAATCAACTAAACTTCTTTTCATAGTCTGACTCTGTTGCTGGAGAAGATAGGCAGCTGTGATTTAACCTGGTCTGAGTAACTTTTTAAAGTATGTGGTAGGCTTATATATTCATTTCTAACCTCTGGGCTGGTTTTGGTTTATGAATGATTTTGATAGATTAAACCATTTGAGTTCAATGGTGACATCTTTGTTATGGTCATCACAGTAGCCTACACTGAAAGTTTATGTGTGTTTTTTTTATTTTCACTTTTTAAAATATTTTAAACATGATAAGTGTCACACAGAGTTTTCTTGGTCTGTATCTAGGATTCATAAACAATTCTACAATACCAAAACAAACAAACAAACAAACAACACTAATATTTTTAGAGATTAAGACTGTGTAATACATAAATTTCCACTAGATGGTGCTGTATCATACTAGTTCGTTCATGTGTGCGTGTGCGTGCGTGTATTTATGTATGTCTTCCTCTCTAGATTAAGAAACCCAGCTTCCTGTGTCTATTTGTGGCAGGTATGTTTAGTGCTGTTCCAATGTCATATATGCATGTGGTGTATTTACAATGGAATAATGGACTGTTGGGTTGGAGTGTACATTGTTGCTATTTAGCTGATGGCACATACAGTGTATTTGTGGCATATCCCAGAGCATTCCAGTGTGCATTGGTTGTAGATGATAACCTTGACTTGTCAAAGACAAAAGGGATGTTTGACCATCTTCAGTTTTCTTCTTCCCGTAGGAATCATCAGATCTTACTTCAGAACCTGTCCCTCTGTGACACACCAGAGCTTGAACCCAAGGTCCTGGTAAGTGTGCAAGTGTAGATGGGTGATTCCTGGACAGCCAACTTGTCCTTGCAGACTCCTCCTCCCAGTTCTCTGCTGCTAGGCAGAAGAGCCCAATGGAGCCAACAGCATGTGGGTGAGACTTGACTCTGCTGATCTCAGAGCCTTTCCTTCCTGAACAAACATTTTCCATTCTGAAATAATCACCTCACTATATATAGAAAGCACCACCTCCTCCAAAGCAAAAGCCTTTTTCTTTGGAAAGGGATATCCCTCAAATTGTTTTCTTCCTTTTACAAAACACCAGCAAGCCCTTTGCTGTCAGGTTTTTATCTGTCTGTGAACAGTGCTGATCAAAGGCACATGTTCAGCTCACACAAAAATAATCTGGATTCCCCATGCAGGTCCTGTGCTCCCTACCCCCATCACATGGATTTTGAGACTATGTCTGTAATCACAATCCACACTATTTCGGAAACCACCTCCCCATCTCACTTCCTCCCAGCTGATTTTCAGGGGAACAGAAGGAGACTTGTTTGCTACCAGGGAGGAAGTCCGGGCCTTACTGAGCAACTTTCTAAGAGGCACCTATGAGAATGAGGCACTTTAGTCAGTGTAAGCTCTCAGAGGTTGCTGCCAAATGAGGTCACCCTGCTGCAGAAACGTGGATGAAGAGATTCCAGGAGGATGGAAGAAGCCAGGACAGGAAGTAGAGCAGTCAGTAGCACAGGGCTCAGCTCAGTCAACTTCCCTCTCTGGAAATGTTGATTTCAGTTCTGTCTTGGCTCACAGACTAAAATGTGTTAGATAGTTTCCTTCTCATAATTTTCTCATTCCCTTTTCTCATCATAAAAATCATTCCATGGCTTGATACAGTTCAGCCATCCTTTTAGGAGGGTGTAACAGGGCAAGCAGCACACAAAGGGCAGTTCAGAGACTGGGACTGGGTGACACTGACTTTTCTGAATCACAAAACCCACAGAACCTCAAGGAGAGACTTCTCTTTCAAACCCTGCGCCTTTTGCTGAACTATCACATCTCTCAATAAAGATGGATAATCCTGTCTGCTAGGTACCTGTTATGACCTTGTCTTAGTTATTCTAGTGATGAATTCCTCTCTCCATTGAATAGCAGCTCTTTTCTTTCAGTTTTTACAATTTTAGTTCCATCCTATTTCTCCTGTTCTGCCTTCATTTTCTAGATTCAAAAATAATATGCAATTTATTTTTTGTCTCTTACAAATCCTTAGAATTCACTTCATTTTCTTATCTTTCTAAAGCTATCCATGCTGAAATTTGTTCTCTGGATTTTGACTCATTCTTGTGACTTTGAGGTCACTTTGAGTTTTCTACAGTCTTTATAAATACTGAACACTAAACATATTACTAAAATTGCAATAACATAATTTCCCTATTGTTCCATATACGTTTTTTTAGGCAGTTAATACTTCCTTGCAGATTATTGTTAGTGAAGATACTAAAAAGCATTGGACTATAGAGAATTCTGTGTAAAACCTCATTAGGAAAACTGCTGGAGGTGAATTTCTCATTTGCAGTTAATCATGTGATGTAATACGGAACATGAGTATACTGTTTAATCTTGCTTTGATCTGTCTCTCATGAAGACCTAGGCAAAACACCTTAAAGAGATCTGTTATATCTATGTATGCATATATCAAACAAATTAAACAGTCATTGGAAATATTAACAAGTAGACTGATTTATTATTGTTGTTTGTTGTTGTTGTTGTTATTATTATTATTATTATTATTTGCATTGTTGTTGTTATCATTTCAAGTAATCAAAGCCTTTCTGTCTCACTGGCAATTTTTGCAGCTAGCGGAAAGTATTTTGGCCGCATTATCTTCAGTGACATTTGACTTCCAAGTCCAAAATCAAGATGTAACCTAAAAGTGTTTCACCTTAAAGCATTCTTACTATGACTTATATGCGTGCCTCTGGATTGGTAGTGTTTTATGAAACAATCTATTCAGCTGTCCCCATGACCTAAAGAACTGACATATTTTTGATGAGTTTTACAACAAACGGAAAGAATCTTGGCCTTCTTCTGGGTTTGTTTATGCATGACAGGCCGATCCTATAAGATGTAATAAAACTATTAATGGAGTTGTTACAAATTATTTTGTAGTTGGAATTATTGTTGTTATTATATTGTATAGGAATAAGAATTACTATTATTGCTGGGTAGAAATAAAAAAATGTTATTATTCCTTGGTAGAAAGATTATCTATGGTGTAAGAATAATCAGCTGTACCAATATAGACTGAGAAATAATGGTCCAAATAGTAGTTCTCCAGAAAAATGCTGGGTTTAGAGTTATCTCTAGGCAGAATCTGAATCAGCTGAGGGCACGCTCAAATAAAAAACAAATAAAAATCATATAAGATAGTATAATCAGGAATATGACTTGCAAGATGCATCAAGTAGCCTCTCTGGCTCTACATTGCTGTGATTAGGCCCTTACTTGCAGTACTGCACCCAGTCTTAGTGAGTGCACTTCAGAGAACATAGACAAATCTGAGAAAGTCCAGTGGAGATGATTAGAGGTTGAGAAAATGCAATATGGAAATATTAAGTGCTCTGGGGTAGTGTCTCTTAAAGAAGAGTGAAGAGATACGATAACTGCCCTTGTTTGTAGAATACAGTTGCAAAGAGAACAATCTACTTCTAGTGTTCATGATAGATACTATAAGAAATAATGGGTTTAAATAATAGTGAATAAATTTAGCACTGAATAGAGTGTCTGTCAAATTTATAAAATGTTTGTTATGGGAGAACTTCAAGAAGTGGCTAGATGCACATCTGCTGAGCCTTACAGGCACTTCTGGGTTCTTCTGAACCCTCTTTGAGGTATAGGAATGAAGCAGTTGACAGCCCTAGATTTTTTTTTTCTACTGTTTCATATCTGCCTATTCTACATTGTTTACAAATTAGCTGCAACGAATAACACCACTACCTCACTTGCAGCCTTATCCTTCCATTGTTCTTTATTGTACCTGCTTGTTTTCACTTTTGATTACTTTGTCTTCTGGGCATGAATTGTCTTATTGCTGCACTTGAAATCTTTACCTTTAGATGCTGCTATAACTTAAATAATACCAAATGATCTGTCTGAGAAGTCCCAAGTTGAATTACAAGAGAACTGCAGGATGGGAATCCATGGAACTGGCAAAATCGAGAAGTCCAGGGCAGAAACAGAGGTAGTAAAGGGCAACCTTTTAAACCCAGCTATTTCAAAGGCTTTGCTGTGCTAGAGAAGTCCAGTAAAAAGGGAGACAGGATTCACAATCAAGTGCTCAGGGCATTTAGGGCTGTCTGGATAGAGCTCTGAAAAGAACACAGACTGTCATAGTCATATCCAGGATACTATGAGAAGGATGGGATGAATGGGAAGGTGATGGCTAGGCATCCTTACTTTAAGCATGATGTAGTATAAGTGTGGTGTTAAGACCACTGCTCAGTCCAGCTGCTTCTAGGACTGCCAGATTTCTTAGATTGTAAACATTCTCAGAAACGAATGGAAGCCATGATTTCTTATTGCTGTACCCTAAAACCATGCATCATAAGCAGACCAACAAAGGGACTTACATTCAAGGCTGCTCGTGAATAAAACCATGGCATCGAAATATGCCTGTTGCAAGAACGTTATGTGACAGGAGCTTAGTGTACATTTAGAAAAAGTAGGAGATGAAGAAGAACTATTTCACTGTAAGGTTCAAATCCAGCTAGTCAGGTTATATCTAGCATCAGTGCCCCAGCAGCATTTCTTTTTAACCAGGCTGTGAATATAGAGCCGCAAAGCTGAGATAACAGTGCTCTTTGCCAGGTGAAATGACCTTGCATCTCTTTCCGTATACTTCATGGATTTCAAAGGCATTCCAAATCACACAGTTAGACTTGGGAACTCAACTGAAAACACTTATGCATGTCTTAGAGAGAGCTGTACCCCTGACCCCCACGTCCTACCCCTCTTTGCCATGTATGCTCCTAGCAGGTGCCCGATTTCTTTTATTTTTAACCTCCATTCTGAATGCAGGAAGCCTTTGCTTGCTGTGAACATCCGAGAATCGGAGCCTAAGCACATCCTAGAAGGATTTCCTGTTTGGGACTTCCGAGCCAGACTCGAACATGCAAGAGTGGAAGCCCAGCAACTTAATCAGTCCTCCTGGGCTATCTGCCAGATTGCTTCTATCTAGTTTAGCAACAAGACACTGTACAATGCCATCTAGCAGGAAGGTGCTAAGCTGCCAGACCACTCTCCACATGCTGTTGATGAGGGTAGGAACATGCAAAGTCAGTTCTGGGGTAGGGATGTGTGGGACTCCAGGATCAAGGTCATTGTAGTGGCAGAACAGTGACATGAGGGATAGGCATGAGGCACCACATTACTCTGCAGTATTTGCCTATAGAGTTAGAGAAACACAAAGCATGCAGACAGCATGTTTTCTGTGCTGCCTTCCAGCTATGCTTTGTTCACTACTGACTTCAGTGTGCCATATCGCACCAGTCCCTAAGTTATTTCTGAAGTTCACCAAAGCACTGATTAATCCAGATAAGTTAATCATCTTCAAATTTTGCTCCCTTCTCCATAGTCTGGTTTCCTCATCACTAATAATTCTATCAAAAGGCATGATACAGCTGGGAGCCTTATAGTCCTGTCCCAACCCTTACTACTACCAGTCATCTTCTGTCTTATATAGTTGAATAGCATACTTCTACTCTTGCTTCTGTGTCTTAGTTGCACTTGCAAAGCATAGCTCGACTCACATTTTCTACCTGGACACATGCAGCTCCAAGGATACCTGCACATCAGAAAGACTATCCAAGATCTCTCTTAAAGTCCAAGCACATGATATGGGCCTGTTCTCCCCTCCCTTGCCAAGGGGCTCAAAAATATATATAGTAATAAATTCTAATTTATTAGAATTAGACCAAAAGGACCAATTTCCATCTCTAGCTAGAGGTGATATTTGTGTAAGAATTGCTGGTCTAAGAAGAGAGGTGTTTAATGATCAGAGCTGATGTCAAGGGACTGAAGAATAACAAACATCACAGATATCGAAGAAAGGACTGAAGTGAATGATCTAGGCAAATGCAGATTGCTTGTACAAGTTTACAGGGGTTTCAGTGTAGATTTTGATAAGATGACAATAAATTTGAGACCTCATTAATGTATATAAATATCTGAGGGGAGGGTGTTGAGGGGACGGAGCCAGTCTCTTTTCAGTTGTGCCCAGCGACAGGATGAGAGGCAACAGGCACAAACTGAAGCACAGGAGGTTCCAGTTCTATATGAGGGGGCACTTCTTTACTGTGAGGGTGACAGAGCATTGGAGCAGGTTGCCCAGAGAGGCTGTGCAGTCTCCTTCTCTGGAGATATTCAAAACCCGCCTGGCTGCCGTCCTGCACAACATGCTCTAGGTGATCCTGCTTGGTAGTGGGGTTGGACTAGATGATCTTCAGAGGTTCTTTCCAACCCCGCCCATTCTGTGATTCTGTGATTCTATGAAATGGGAAACGTGATAAAATGCAGCAAGTTTGTCAGACTAGCACATTAGACAACTTTTTTTATAAGTGATCTTTTAGGGGGAGCAGGAAAAAAGGTAGATCAGACTATCCGAACTGCAATGCTATAATGCCACATGAGAAATTATTTGTTCAGGTGGAGAAGACAGAAATTAATAAAAAAACTGTAAGACATATAAGACTGGCAAAAAAAAAATAGCAAGATTATCAGTAAATCAGAACTTCTAGGCTTGAGGGAATGCACTGTTTTTTCAAGATGCAGTTTTGGAGCTCATCTATTTCATTTTTTGCAGGTCTTCGGGGAGGAAGTTATACTGAAAAGGTTGATCAGTGAAATAATGTAAAGAGGCCTTGTGAGTGTAGAGGGTGACTAGAGCATCATAAAAGAAAAAAGATATTATTAAGGATAGATAAAAGATATTTCTATTTATAATAGAAATGTTATGAAAACTGTAATTTCATAGTAGACTATTCCTTCACTGTTAAAAGGGATGTCCAGAGGTGCATAGTCCAACCTCTCATTTGAATCAGGACTGTCAACAATACTAGGTCAGATCTGCCTTGAAAACTTGCAAGGGTAGAGATTCAGTCTGTGTAAGTTGCTTTTTCCATTGTTGCACAGCTCCCCAGTGAAGAAACTTCTCCTAATGTCCACTCTGAATATCACAAGCTGTAATTATGGTGATTGTTCTTGTTCTGTTGTCTACCACTATGAAGAAGCATTTGGCTCTGTCATCTTTTTACCTGTCCTTCAGCTAGCAGTAGGATGCCATTACGAAGCCCCTTAGCATACTTATCACCAGACTAAGCAAGCACTGCTTAGAATCACAGCATAATAGAATCATAGAATATCCTGAGTTGGAAGGGACCCACAGGGATCATCGAGTCCAATTCCTTGCTCCACACAAGACCACCCAAAAATCAGACTGTATGTCTGAGAGCATTGTCCAAGTGTCTCTTGAACTCCACCAGGCTTGGTGCTGTGACCACTTCTCTAGGGAGCCTGTTCCAGTGCCTGACCACCCTCTCAGTGAAGAACTTTATCCTAACATCTAGCCTTAGCCTCCCCTGATGAAGCTCCATGCCATTCCCTTGGGTCCTATTGTTGGTCACCAGAGAGAAGAGATCAGCACCTGCCTCTCCTCTCCCCTCGCGAAGAAGCTGTAGGCCGCCATGAGGCCTTCCCTCAGTCTCCTCTTCTCTCGGCTGAACAAAACAAGTGACTTCAGCCACTCCTCGTATGCCTTGCCCTTCAGACTTTTCATCTTCTTCATAGCCCTCCTTTGGCTGCTCCCTGATAGTTTTATGCCCTTCTTATGCTGTGGTGCCCAAAGCTGCATGCAGTGCTCAAGGTGAGGTTGCACCAGGCAGACCAGAGTGGGACAATCCCTTTCCTTGACCAGCTAGCAGTGCCATGCCTGAGGCAACCCAGGGCACAGTTGGCCCTGTTGGCTGCCAGGGCACACTGTTGACTCAGATTCAAATTGATGACAACCAGTACCCCCAGATTCCTTTCCACAGGGCTGCTCTCCAGCCTCTCATCCCCAAGTCTGTATGTACAGCTAGGGTTGCTTCTTTAGTCTGTCCATATAAGTTTGTGTGCCAGGCCCCTAACTATCTCCTACAGTTTTTCAATATCCTTTTTGAATGGAGGGAACCAAAAATGTAGATAGGTGTCCAGGTGTGGCTTCCCCGTATGCCAGGCTGAGGGGGATGACTTTTTCCTGTGACCTGCTGCTTGCCCTTCTCCTAATGTTGCAGTGTGTTGATTGCCTTCTTTGCAATGAACGCATGCTGTTGACTTCATTCAGTGTCCACCCCAACTCCATGTAGATTTCAGCAGGATTGCAACTCAGCCAGTTGGTTCCCAGCCTGTACCAGTTATGTGGTTGTTCTGCCTCAGGTGCAGAGCTTTGTACTTTTATTGAACTTAATGAGGCTTCTGCTGACTCAGTTCTTAAAACTTCTCTCTGGATTGAAGTTCTGCTGTGCAACATATCAGATGCCCCTCCTAAGTACCACCTGAAAATTTGCACTTTGTATCATCATAGATATGAAGATACTGAACAATATTAGCTCCCAAATCAATGCTTGGCTAAAACAGGGAGCCATCCGCTAGTGGAGCAGCCTTGACAGTAACCCACTCTTGTTCTGTTTTCTGTCTTAGTATAGATTAGTGGGGCCCCAATCACTTGCATGGCAGGCACTACAGATAAGTACCGTCCAGCCCAGACATTACAAGCCCTGATGTGAGACAAGGTGTTAGCAGGTTACAGAATCTTGTACCCTGGGCCCTGCACTTGAGAAAGTAGCTGTGGTAAAGACCAGAGAACAGGCTGTGCCTCTGTGATCCTGTCCCCACATCCTTGCAATGCCACCCACCGACTCTCTCCATCTCCTCCTGCCCAGCCCTCTGTCCCGTACCATCGCACCACCTCCCTGCGCTTTGCTCCTTCCTACCCCTTCCCATTCCCCGGGCCCCCGGCGCCCACTGCTCCCTCCCCATCTCTCTTTATCCCGGCTGCAGCCCTTCCTCCCCCTCCGTGCAGCCCCTCTCCCCGCCGCTGCTCCCTTGGCCCCTTCGTGCTCCCTGTCCCGCCACACCGTCCGACCGCCACGGCTCCCGGCACGGGGCCGCTCCGGGGCCGCGCTCCGCCGGCGCGCTCCGGTGGCGGGGCGGGGATGGGGGCGGCGGGGGGAGCGAGGGGCTGAGGGCGGCGCTGGGTCGGGTTTCAGCAGGAGCCTCCGCGCCGAGGCAGCGCCGACCCGCCGCCTGCCGCCGAGCTCTCCGCGGGGCGACTGCGGCAGCGGGACGGCCGCGGCAGCGGGAGGCCGGGACGCCGGAGCACCGCGGGGGCCGCGGCACCGGAGGGCACCGGAGAGCCGGAGGTACCGGAGCGGCCAGCAGTAACGGAGCGGCTGCGGCACCGGAGCACCGGGATACCGCAGCACCGGGGTAGCGGAGCAGCTGCGGGGCGTCTCGCCGGGGCCGTATCCTGCGGGATGTGAGCGCCGCCAGCGCGGGACGCACGGCGTAAGTGCCAGCGCCGGGGACCGACCCGCGCCCGTTGCCCCGCCGCCTTCGCCCGGTGTTCCGCACGTCCGCATCGCCGCACGGCGGGCCGGGCCGGACCGGGACCGGGCGCTTTGTTCTGCCTCCGCTGCGCAGACAATGAGGCGGGGGGGGGGGGGGGGGGGCGGGGGCGCCCGCGGCGCAGCACAGCGGATCCGTGGCTGGACCGGCCTCGCCCGCGGCGCGACGGCAGCGGGGCCGGCGCTGGGAGCGGACGAGCGGGACGGTGCGGGCGCGGGCGCCGGGGGTGCCGCCGCAGAGGCAGAGCCGCCGCTGGGCGGGCGCTCAGTGGTCACGGCGAAGGAGCCGCGGAGGCGCCGGGCGGGGGCTGTGGGCCCGGGTAGAGCCGGGGCCGGGGCCGGAGCTGGCATAGCTCCGGCACGGGGACTGCACCGTGCAGGGCGTCCCAGGAGCACCAGGGAATAGGGCTGTGCACGGGGACCGGGAGCACCAGCAGGCGGGCGGCCGCCCGACGTCTGGGAGTCCCTGAGGGGCCAGGGGCCCCAACAGCACGGGGTCAAACGGCCCAGGAGCTCTGAGTGACAGAGAACCCTGGCAGCCTGGGAGTGCCAGTGACCAGGGAACCCACTGGACAGCAAGCAGCCAAGGACATGGGCCACCTCTGCCGTGGGCATATAGTACGGCAGGGGCCCAGCCTGTGCTCAGATGCTTGTGGGCCGGGACTGTGGGAACTGGCTAGTGCGTGAGGAACTTTTATTAGAGATGCTTCCTTTGTGGGGGAGTGTTTTCAGAGACAGGACAGGCTAAAGGGAGCCCTGGCGTGGCACAGAAATGGGGTACACCAGGGATGAAGTGGAGCTTGATTGCATCCTCATGAGACTCATCATTACTTGGGTCTGATATTAGAGGGAAATAAAGCTGTGTGGCAGGGCAGGGAGCGAGCAATAGGGAATGGGATTGAAATGCTGGTGCAGGAGGGCCGGGTGGGAGGAGATGGGATGGCCAGGAGGCATCTTAACTGTAGGTCATGGTAGACAATAGAGGTTGAAAGTGAGTTGTTAGCCTTGGGCTGCAATGCAAGTGAGGCTGGACTGTGTCGATCTCTGAGGGCAGAGAATCTGAAAGTCTTCAGAGAGACCTGTGTGAATGTAGAAGAGAAGAACATGTTCCAGGATAGCGGAGTGGTACTCAGCAAAGATTAAACAGGCTTCTGCATCCTTCCTGATCTGGACTGGAGTCTCAAAAACATCATTATATGAGTCATGGCCTCTCATGTGAGGCTTTGGGTATGGCATCAGCAGCATCTGCAGCTTTGATGGAGCTTTTGCACAGCAAGCGCTCTGACATCTGTTTGTGGCATGCACCGTGGGCGCATTTCTAGCTTCTCTGCTGGGGCCAGTGTAGGCCTGCTTTCCCATCCTCATGGCTGACATGAGATCCGATGCCACTGGTAGGCAGACAGGGATGTATGCATTGGCCCTTCTGTAATTCCTTATATTTTTTTTTTTCTAAATGTGACATCTCGTAAGCCTAGGCTTGGCTCTCCTGGTGCCCTGGCATATCAGCTCTAGGCCTGGGGATGCCTCTGTATACTGCAGCACCCCTCCTGTCAGCCTCCTTACTTGGCTCTGGACCCCAACCTCCTCCCTGGACAGATTGTGATGCTAACAGTTTTCTTCAGAGGCTTCTGCTGCCAATTGTTACTAGGGAACTCAGTGCCCAATGGTGGGAGGGACAGAGAGGGAGCAGGGCAGTCTGGCTCACATTACACAGGCTGGGCCTGGACCAGTTGAGCCAGCCCCTAACACTGAGCTATCTGCTAATTGGAAGCAGCTGTTTGGATTTGGTGACTCTGCATGCACTGAGGTCACTGCCGTCTGTCTTCCTTGCCGACCCAAGCCTGCAAACTTCATAGGAACAGAGGGCTGTTAGTACCATGGACTCGTGCAATCTGGCAACCTGCAGTTTTGTCTTTTGCCTAACAGGTAGCTAGGCTCTGAACCTACCCATATGCATCCAGGGAGGATAGAAAGGGAGAAGTTCACACAGACTTTCATCACCCCAAGAACGCTTGTTCCTCACCCCAAGAACCCTAGTCTCTGTTCCTCGGTTGTCCCAGTGCTCTCAGCTGATCTTTGCACTCCCCAGATTGACTTTACCAGTTTCCCTGCCCCCATGCAAGCAGCCCACAAAGCCACACTGCACTCCCTTCTGCTTCCCAAGAGCCATATCAATAATCAAACCATTTTTTTTTTTTTTGGTTCCCATATCTGTGCCCTGATCTGTGCTGGGCACTATCCAAGACCTTTCAGCTTACTCCTGTCCTCAGCCACTGAGATCGCCTCATTGCCTCTCTGTATGTCTGTCTACTAGTTTTTCTACCCTTCTTTTCCTTAAGTTTTCATCTACTCACCTGTCAAGGCTTTGAGCCCTCTGCCTTGAACCTTCCCATGACCTGGGCAACTGGGTCACAGTTAGGATGATGCAGTTTCATCACAGAAACAAACTTGGGCCCCATTCCTCCAGTTCTGGATGTGTTTAGTTACCCCTTCAGCTGTAGAAATTTAATTAATTCCAATAGAAAGAGATGAACCTGTCCAGGACCACTGAATTGGTGCAGGTCACCAGCTGGCAGCCCACAAGTACATGTAACTTTTTTTTACTTCTGCTCCTGAACGATAATGAGGATTCATGTTTGCTAGGTGCAAGAACAGTGCATGGCTTTACTTGCCATGGATGATGTCAGGCACCGGGTGTATACATAGGTTTCTAGTTCGTATAGCCCATTGAAGTAAACAGATACTTCTTTATATGAAGAAAACACTTTTTAAAAATTTTATTTCTGTCACTAACCCAAGATTTCCACAGGAAAAATCAGCCTAAACTGATGTCCTGAGGTGGAAAAGAAGACCAAGGAATAACCATACTACATGCCCTGGAAAGGGTTAACACTGCTGTAGGGTTCTGTAGACCAAGGGCTGCCATTCTTAGTCCCTAAACTAAGGCAGTATCAGCCACCTCCGTCCCCCAAGACAGGGAGGTTCCTGCCGTCCTATGTCTGACATGAGCGGCTCCTGAGTGTGGTTATGGGACCAGCAGCAAATGCTTTCAAGAGAGTCCAAGTGTGAGCTCATGCTGCCGCCATCCCTGCAGACCACTAAGCCTCGTTTACCGGGGGCTAAAAGCAGCACTGGGGCTGGTGTTCTTCGCAAGCTCCTTGACTGCTGAGTTGCTTTGGCTACTCGCAGGGAGGGTGGGCAGAGCCCTTGGGGGCTGACTGCCTTTGGGCACTGGGAGTGTGTCCAGCGTGTCCAGTAGTGGTGTTGCTGCAGGGAGCTGCTCCTCCCTGCTCGTCCCTCCCCCACTGCTGCAGTGAAATGAAGCTACAGCAGGGGGAAATGGAGTGAAGGAGCCAGAATGAGCAAGGAGCAGTGAGAAGGAGACAAAGGAGGAGAGTGAGCAGGGGAGGGTGTGGGACGGGGAAGGAGCCAGAGCAGCTGGCAGTTCAGAGGGAGTTGCTGCGTTCCTACTGTACCACCACCACCCTCCATGGTACCAGCTTGGGGCATCCACAGATCTCTGTGCCAGGCCAAACAATGGGCCCTGTCTGCCCTTGGAGGACAGGATTTTATCCTGGGCATTCCCAGCTGTGGGTATGTCCTTTGCAATAGAGCCATTCTGATTTATTGTTCACTGGATGTAAGCCCACTCCAGTTCTGCTGCTCCCTTCTAGGGACACCCGATTTGCACTTCACATTTTTTTGAGCCAAAATCCCTGTTGTCCTGAAAAGCATGCTACTGGAGAGGGGGGATTCAGCAGGGTCACTTGTTGGGCTCTCTCCCAGTTTAAGATTTTATTTTTCAGTATGGAGAGGTGCTAGGCTGCTGCTTGTCCAAAAATCTCTGTGGTCTTGCAGACAGCCTTTCTCAGCCTCACAGGAAACATTCAGCTGTTAAAGGCACAGGAACCCTCTGCTGTAGGGCAGCTGGCTGCGGTGTTGCCGGGAGAGCTGGTGGTTGGGAAGAATGCTTGGCTGTGTAGAAAATAGCTTATGTGATAGGGTACCAGCTAGTAACCTCAGCAAGAGGTCAGGTGTGCTCTGCTTATCTGACTTAAGGCGCTATCCTAGGCCTTCATTCTGGGCACCCTCTGCTCTAACACTTTTTTATCTCATGAGGGATAAGTGATAGAGAGCAATCAGGCAGGAGATACCTGGTAGGCTTTCCCTCCCCATGTTTTTCTTTTGTCCTTCCTTTGCTGCTCCCTCTTAACCAGCCTCTGGTCTGCATTCCTTGCAGGATTAAAGCACACTGCAAAGAAGATCGAGCAACCTTCTGCTCTGCAAGTCCCTAGTAATGGAGCAGATGAAGGGGTCAGCCATGCTTCTGCTGGAGCTGCTAATCCTTGGGGGCCTGAGAGCAGGGAAGGGCTCTGCCGTCCTGGGTACCCTGGATCTACAAATAGATGAGGAGCAGCCAGCTGGCACCATCATTGGGGACATCAGTGCTGGCCTGCCACCCGGTACCAGTGCCTACATGTATTTTATATCAGCACAGGAGGGCAGTGGTGTTGCCACTGACTTGGGAATAGATGAGAACACGGGTATCATCAAAACAGCCCGTGTCCTGGACCGAGAGACCCGGGACCGTTACAGCTTCATTGCTGTTACTCCAGAGGGCATCACAGTAGAAGTGAATATCCAAGTTAATGACATCAATGATCATGCTCCAGCCTTTCCCAAGCAACACAGCACCTTCCAGATTCCAGAGCACACACCCATTGGCAGCAGATTTCCCTTGGACCCAGCCTTTGATGCTGACAGTGGCCTGCTGAATACCCAAGGCTATGTGATTAAGGGTGACAATGTGGGGCAGGCCTTCCGCTTGGAAACACGGCGAGGACCCAATGGGGTCTTGTATTTGGATCTGGTGGTCAGCAATGTCTTAGATCGGGAGAACCAATCATCATACTCCTTGCTTTTGGAAGCCTATGATGGTGGCTCCCCTCCCAGGAGCACCCAGATGATGCTGGATATATCTATCCAGGACATCAATGACAATGCTCCTACCTTCAACCAGAGCCGCTATCATACTCTTATATCAGAGAATTTGAAACCTGGCAGCAGCATCCTTCAGGTCTTTGCCTCTGACGCAGATGAAGGAGAAAATGGGGATGTGGTTTATGAGATCAACCGTCGACAGAGTGATCCTGACCAGTACTTCACCATTGACTCCCGAACTGGAGTCATCAAGCTCAACAAGGGTCTGGACTATGAAGTCAGGAAGGTACATGAGCTGGTGGTACAGGCACGGGATAAGGCTGTCCATCCTGAGGTCACTACAGCTTTTGTCACTATTCATGTGCGTGACTACAATGACAACCAGCCCACCATGACTATCATCTTTCTGAGTGAAGATGGCTCCCCTCAGATCTCTGAGGGAGCCCAGCCCGGACAGTATGTGGCCCGTATCTCTGTTTCTGACCCAGATTATGGTGAATACTCCAATGTCAATGTCACACTGGAGGGAGGGGATGGTAAGTTTGCCCTCACTACCAAGGACAACATCATCTACCTTATCTGTGTGGACCAGCTTCTGGATCGTGAAGAAAGAGACTCCTACGATTTGCGGGTGACAGCTACTGATTCAGGAACACCTCCACTCCGGGCAGAATCAACCTTTGTGCTGCAGGTGGTGGATATCAATGACAACCCTCCACTCTTTGACCAACAGGAGTACAAACAGAGCATTCCTGAGGTTGTGTACCCAGGCAGCTTTGTCCTGCAAGTGACAGCTCGAGACAAAGACCAGGGTCCCAATGGGGAGGTGCGGTACAGTATCATGCATGGCCATGACACCCACTCCAGCTGGTTTGCCATTGATCCTGCTACAGGTATCATCACTACTGCTGCTCCACTGGATTATGAGAAGGATCCTCAACCTCAGCTGACAGTGCTGGCCACGGACAGGGGAACTCCTGCCCTCTCTTCCTCAGCCGTGGTGCATGTGGCCCTGCAGGATGTCAATGACAATGAGCCAGTGTTCAGGAGTAATTTCTACAATGTGTCCCTGAAGGAGAACACCCCTGTTGGGACCTGCTTCTTACAGGTAGGTACAACTGTCAGGAGTTGATTTTGAGGAGGGCACAGCCAAGGCTATGAGAGGTTTGGGATGGGAGACCTGCCACTGAAGGATTTTTAGTGCAGTTTTCATGGCTTAGATAGGTCCTGATGGCAGCAGGAATGCTAGAACAGAGAAATCCCTACTCAATGTGAGTGGGAAATGGGGCAGAACAGCGTTACACCCTTTCTGCATGCAAGTACTGAGTGATATCGCTGATATTGTGGGCAAATTTCAAGGAATTCCTTTGTGCAAAGCACTTCATTGGCATCAGCTAACATTGTGCCCCACTGTACAAGGCGTTGCTGGCACAAGGGTGGAGCAGCCTTGCAGGCCAGGATACTAGAAATGGTGCTCAGGAACAAGGGTCAAACCTGTAGGAAGCTGCTAACTTCTCTCTACCCCTGTGAGATGATTAGGTGAAGTTCATCAGTGTTTGAAAGGCTAGTTGTGAATATTAACATTAATTGTGCGTGATTGCTATTGTTATATTACCTTGGAAGCAGCATCTCCGGAATTTGAACTGAGATGCACACGCTGCATCAGCCTTCGAGCAGTAAGAGGTCTCAGGTGAGGCCTGAAGGGTTCGTGCACCTCTATCAGGTTCTGTGGGTGCACAGCAGTGATGCCATTTGTATGACTCTGAAGGTCTGTGCAGGGCAACACGCTGCCTTGTCCCAGGTGGGTGGGGTGGGGTCAGGGCCAGGGCTGGGGATAGAGATGGGGCAGGGGCCAACGGTGGGAGTGGGCTCAGGGCCAGGGCAGGAGTGAAGCAGCTCTGGTGAGTGTGGAGGCCCCAGGTGTGCACAGGGACATCTTGGCTGCAGCAGCCCTAGGGGGACTTCCCCTCTCCTCTGTGCCATCCGGCTCAGTGCTGCTTGCTGGGCAGGAAGGTGTTCTGGAAATGCAATTGGTGATGGCAGCTGGGCTCCTGGCCACAAGCATGGGGAGAGGCAGGAGGGAGAGCGGGATCCACAGAGGAGCTGGGGTGGCGCAGAGCCACAGGGATGGCATGAAGAAGCTCTTTGGGTGTGCGGGGCCTGGCCACGGTGAGGACTGGCACAGTGTGGGGGCCAGCCCGGCTTGCACAGCACAGGGGGAGGCGCTGGCCCGGAGGCCAGCAGCAACTGAGGGTTTGGCCAGATTTCGATGGTCTTGGCTCAGCCCTCATGTTTCGTTTGGAAGCAGTGCGTCTGGGCTGAGCGCAGGTAACTCCCGCGTGGCCCCAGCACAAAGCAAACAGCTCACACATCTGCTGCTGCTTCCTCTGAGCCGGGAAACGTGAGAGGATGGGAAAGGAGGCTGGCCAGGCTGCCGGCTAGGCACCGGGCCGTGGCTGGAGTGGGCCAGGTCGGGGAGCTGGGCAAATCTGGGGTGGGGAGCCTGGGTCTCGAGGCTGTCCTGCCAGTTCAAGCCACCCCTCCCCCAGAAGAGTCTTCCGAGGAGCCATTGGGGTCAACAGTGGCCAGCAGCCGGCACCATGTCCCATGGGGTTGCTCATATCAGCCCCTGTGTGCCCCCTGCTTGACTCCATCTGTCTGTGACCTCCAAGCATCAGGGCTTGTCCTGCCTCAGGAGGTGAAAGGGTATGTGGTGAGGTCTGGATTTGGTCCAGACCCGTGTAATACTCACAAGAGCCCAGACCATGGGCAGGCACTGCCAGCATGATGTGCAGGACACAGCTGCCAAGGCCAGCACGAGAAAAAGGGTTTGGTTCTCCATTGGACCACCATATTTCTAAGCAAGAAACCTTGGGAGGACCAGGTCTATTTTCAGATGTTGATATCTGCTCTCTGTGGGCAGGACAGAATGATGGGAAAGTGTGGAGTCAATGTGAGTGACCAGGAGAGACTAGCTGCAGGTCTCCTGCATGCCCGCACACCCCGTCCGCTCTTCCAGGTTGGTCTTTGTGTTTGGTGTACGAACAGGGCTGAGCAGAACAGGTTGCTGGCCTGAGCTCCAGAGAAAAAAGGAATCTCATAACATCTTTGTTTATTACTTGTGTTCATCATGGGCCAGGTCTCACGGTAGCAGACTCTGCATAAGCCCTAACCAAAGGAAACAGCAAACTCACAGTTCAAGTCTCAGAGAGAGAAATGCCAGTAGAGAAGGAGCCCAGGGAATCAGTGGACACAGCAACGTCAGGCAAGAGAGCAAGGGATAGTCAATAATTGGTTGTCTCTGTTTCTCTGTGGCCATGAGTTGATAGTATAGATGCTTTAGGGCTCATCGGACCACATTCAAGTGCTATGATGCAAAGCACTGTTCTGGTATAAATTCACCCTGCTGGCTTAAATTTGCTTTAAATATTCTGTTGGATTGACTTTGTACCAGCAAGCTGCATGCATGGTCAGATATTGTCTTTCTGGGCCTTTCTAACTTTTCATGCTAAATCAAGTATTGTCTGTCCTCTAGCAGCCACTGTAAAGCACAGAGAGAGCTGTGTAGCCTCCATGTTGTGAGAGGTGGCTGATTTGACTGAAATGTGAATGAGATGAGATGGTGGATTATTGATTCTTGCATAGATCCAATATTAATGATTTTGGAGTCAGGGTTTACATATTTCCCTTGCACCCATACACACAATTGTTGGGGAAGAAGAACATCACCAATCAAAAGCTGACCAGCAACACATGCAACGTATATCCATATCTTAAAATTTTGAGGACAGGTCTGATGAGCTTTTAAGTTTGAGTACTGATTTGTGATTCTGTGGGACTGGCTATGCTGCATGCACAGCACTGGGACAGCCTCTGGGGCTGCACCATGACCTGCATGAAGTGCTCTGAGCTAGATCAGGCTGCAGGAACTGTATTACAAAAAGAGAGTCCTGAGGGATAATCCTGATGCATCAGTTATGGTACTGAAGGGGACAGCTGTGAGAGGACACAGAGAGTAGCCACACATTGGGACTGGAGCAGCAGGAGGACTAATAACTCACTGACTTTGCTGCCAGAGAGAGTGGTGGAAGGACATCGTTACATTCATTCATTTTCTTGGGACAAGGGATTTAGCATTAACCTATTTTCAGACCTTTGCACGACATAGAACAGGCCTCCTCCTGCTCTGAAACAAGAAGACAAGTTTCCCGAGACAAGATCGGGAGATGCCTGTGAGCTCCTTAGGGATCAGCATGAGGAGAGGGAGTGCATCATGCTTCTGGGAGAGCGGGCTGGGAGAGCGAATCTGGGGGTATAGAGGGACTGGGGACATGGGGGAGATGCTGGTACATGGGGAGGTTGTGGGGGAGGTGAGTGCTGTTGTTACCGCCAGAAGAGCTGCATTTGTTCCAAATTCCTGTGAAAGTTATTTCCTTGCGCTGCCAGCAGCCTCCTCCTGGGCTTGGCACAGCAGCCAGCGCCATGATTAATTCAAGTAGCATTTCCCCTGGAGCTGCAGCAGCTTTTCCACTGCAGCCGAGAGGCCCCAGCCCCTTGCGCTCCTCTCCCCCCATACTCTGCTCCTCCCCCAGCCCCCTCCACAGCTCCCTCCTTCCTCTGCGCTGATCTCCAGCCCCCTCACAGCTGCCCCTCTTCCCTCACCTCTGCTTGGCCCCAGCCCCCCTAGAACTCCCCTTCCTCCTATAGTCCTTGTTCACACCCTCCCTCCTCCATGCTGCCCACAGCCCCACACCTGTGCACACTGATCCCCCAAAGTGCCCGGCACTGCTCCTCCCCTCCCGGAGCCCCAGCCTGCCAGCATACTCCCCCTCCCCTTCCCTCAGTCTCTGCTCCCTCCTGTTCTTCCACACCCCTTGGCTGCTGCCAGCTGCTGTCATCTGCCCCCCAGGGACCCTCGCTGTTTTGCCCCCAGGGCAGATCTTACTGACAGTGCTCTCCCACATGGGCATGGCCATGGGGCAGGCACCCCAGCCTCTTCCTGCTCCCCATTCCTGCCTGGTATACCCCTGCTTGTCCTGCTCCCTACTCTGCTGCCCCAAGCTCCAGTATCACCTGCATGTCTTGCATCGTCATGCCCCATCCTGCTGTGCAGACCCACTCTGTAAGCTCTCGCTAGCTGAGCTTTGTGCAGCCAAAGCTCAGCTCAGCACCCTTCTCTGGAGTCCTTGGCATCAGTGCCCTCCAGCAGATCACTTCCTACCCTGCACTGCTGCTGCCCCACTCGAGCTCCCTTGAGCACTCTTCCTTTGCAGGGTCGTGACTTCTGCCCTCCCTGCTCAATGCCCAAACTCCTCTGCTCTGCTGAGGTTCCCAGTGCCCTGTAACTCCTTGCTGCTCTAACAGAGCAGACATCTGGGTGTTTGTGTGTGAGCCTTTCTCCTACTCTTTCTGCTCCTTACTTTGCCCCTGCTCCTGGAGGTACTGGGACTCCCAGAAAGTTTGTACTCACCCTCAGGTTCCTGTAGCCAGTTGCCCAGCCTCACCCTCCACCAGTCTTATCGCCCTGCCAGTGTCTTTGATTAAACTGCTTCCCTTCCTCCTCAAAACCAAGGGCTTTGCCCCATCACTTTCAATTTTTGGATGTCACAATCTGCCCTTGTGCTCCATACCTATCTGTGTATGGATACAGCAGCCCTGCATCTGCCCATGCCTTGGCTGTGGCTGTGGAGCTGCCAGCCAGAGCCTCACCATGTCCTGTAGCCGCTGGGCTGCAGGAGCCAGCGGTGCAGGCATGCAGTGACTGCAGCTGTGCAGAGGGGTCTCCCTGGACGTGGCACACCCCGCAGCCTCAGGGTCTGACCCTCGGCTCAGCCACGCGTGCTGGACAATCACAAGGGCCGAACCCTGACCCCACACACTCCCCTGAGGCCTGAGTATTCTGGAGGCTGAGATGCAACCCGGGAGCCAGAGACAGCTCCTGAAATAGCAGCCGTGGCCGCTCCCTGGCTGCTTTTAGCTGGTCAGCAGCTGTGCCAGGGCTGGGGAGGGCAGGACGCCTGGCACACACTCAGGCAAAGGGAGCCGTGCGTGGGATCGTTGACCACACTGGCGCCAGCCTCCCCTCCTCTCCCACCAAGAGCCGTCACTCTGAGGGGCGGGAGCCCAGAGCCAGATGTTTGCCAAAGCCACAGCGTAACATGTGCGTAGCAGAGATCCAGCCGGGGCAGGGCTCCAGATGAGCTCCCTGCCTGCTGACTGTGCTTGCTGGAGATCAGGAGGATAGCCAGAGAATGGCTGCTGAGAAGCACTCCATCCTTTTCATGCACTGTGGACTGCATAGGGGAGTAGAGGGGTCAGTAGTAAGTCTGGGAGGACAAAGATGGCTGTGTTCAAGGGGCTCTGGTGTTGCCCTCTAGATGGATCTGTGGGAGGGAAAAGCCT
The DNA here is from genome assembly GCF_040182565.1 of Anser cygnoides. Taxonomy (NCBI): domain Eukaryota; kingdom Metazoa; phylum Chordata; class Aves; order Anseriformes; family Anatidae; genus Anser; species Anser cygnoides. The sequence continues at coordinate 212,686,754 of NC_089873.1, read as the reverse complement.
TGACTCCAGGTGAGGCAGCTGAGGACTCCAGTGTGCGGCTTTGCTTCTCCATCCGTCCTTTGCTCTGGAAGAACCTAAGAGCTTTGTGGTGCCTTGGTTCCACTTCCTTGCATCTTGTCTTGCCAGGGTAGTAGGAGGATGGTGAAATAACAAGACCTCAAAGCTTCAATGGCCATGTTTGTCCTGCCAATTCTTCATGCGGTGTGGAGAGGCACACCTTCCCAGCATCTGCCGTCCTTTGCTCAAAGCAGTCATAGCTCCCTGAGATTTGTGCTGTGATTTCTTTCTCCCTAACCCTGCAACATCTTGCTGCTCTTTTCCATCCACTGCTGCTACTTTGACTGCATTAGTCTCACGGGTACCCTTTTGCCCAGCTGCTCTTGACAAGTGGCTGCAGGGTACACAAGCAAAGTTTTGAACCAAACAGGAAAGAAGAGTCAGGTAGCAGATGCTGCTGCACAGTGGTCCCAGGGCTGTGTGCAGGGCTGATGGAGCAGAGCCGCTCTTTCAGAAGGACTAAAGCTGACTGGAGTTCTGGGATGTTCAGAAGGGCTTTTGGCTGCAGATCACAGAATGACGAAGGCTGAGGTTGGAAGGGACCTCTTGTAATCATCTAATCCAATCTCCCTGCTCAAGCAGGGCTACTCAGAGCTGGCTGCCCAAAATCCTGACTCCACGATGCCTATGGGCAACCTGTGACCGTGCTCAGTCACGTGCCCTGTAAAGAAATGCTTCCTGATGTTCAGACAGAACCTCCTGTGCTCCAGCTTGTGTCCACTGCCTCTTGTCCTGGCACCAGGCACCACAGAAAAGAGCCTGGCTCCAACATCTTTGCACCCTCCCTTCAGGTATTTACAGACACTGATGAGATTCCCGAGCTTTCTCTTCTCCGAGCTGAACAGTGCCGGCTCTCTCAACCTCTCCTCATATCAGAGAAGGTGCAGTCCCTTCAGCATCTTTATGTCCACCAGGCCCCCCAGGTCCATTTCTGCCAGGCAGCATTCTACCTGGGGGGCTCCCAGCATGTCCTGGTGCCTGGACTTGTTCCTCCCCAGCGGCAGGACTCTGCACTTCTTGATGAACCCCATGACGTTTCTGTCATCCCATTTCTCCAGCCAGTCCAGGTCCCTCTGGAGGGCAGCACAACCCCCTGGTGTATCCGCCACCCCTCTCAGTTTTGTGCCATCTGCAGACTTGCTGAGGTTACACTCTGCCCCATCACCCAGATCATTAATGAAGATATTAAACAGGACTGGACATGGTATTGACCCCCAGGACTCGTTACTGGCTTCCAACTAGCCCGCTGACTACTGACCGTACTTGCGCCACTGACCACTGCACTCTGTGTCCTGTCGTTCAGCCTGTTTTCGATCTGCCTCACTGTCTGCCCATCCAGCCCATACATCACCAGCTTGTCTGCAAGGATCATATGGAGCACAGCGTCAAATGCTTTACTGAAGTCTAGGCAGACTATATCCACTGCATTCCCCTCATCTATCAGGCCAGTCACTTCGTCATAGAAGCTTATCAAGTTGGTCAAGCATGAGTTTCCCTTGGTGAATCCATGCTGACTGCTCCTGATGATATTCTTGCCCTTCATGTGCCTAGAAGTGGTTTCCAGGATGAGTGGCTCCAGCACCTTTCCCGGGATCAAGGTGAGGCTGACCGCCTCTAATTACCCAGGTTCTCCTTGCCCTTCTTGAAGACAGGACTGGCATTTTCTTTCCTCCAGTCTTCAGGCACTTCTCCCAGTTGCCATGATTGATCAAGGATTATTGAGAATGGCCACGCAATAACACTAGCCAGCTCCCTCAGCATTTGTGGGGGTATCCCGTCAGGACCTGGAGACTTCTACGTGTCCGGTGAGCTTAAGTGTTCCCTGACCATATCCTCTTCCACCAAGGGTACGTCCTTCTTGCTCCAGATTTCCCCTCTGGTCTCAGGGACCTGGGATTCACGAAGGCCCATCTTCCCGGTGAAGAGTGAGGCAAAGAAGAGCTTCAGTACCTCAGCCTTTTTCTTGTCCTCTGTCATCAGGTCCCCAACTCATTCAACAACAGGCCCACATTTTCCCTGGCCTTGCTTTTATCACCAAAGTACTCATAGAAGCCCTTCATGTTCTTTTCAACACCCCTGGCCAGATTCAGGTCTACCTGGGCTTTAGTTTTCCTAACCACATCCCTGGCTGCTCAGGCAATACTGCTGTGTTCCTCCCAGGTTACCCGTCCTTGCTCCCAGCCTCCGTAGGCCTCCTTTTTATGTTTGAGTTTGGCCAGGAGCTCCTCAATCATCCATGCAGGTCCCCTGGCATTTTTGCCTGGCTTCCTGGCTGTTGGAATGGGCTGCTCTTGAGCCTGAAGGAGGTGATCCTTGAATTCTAACCAGCTTTCCTGGGGTCCACTCCTCTCCAGGGCCACATCCCACAGGGCTCTTCTGAGCAGGTCCTTGAAGAGGCCAAAGTCTGTTCTCCTGAAGTCCAGGGTTGTGAACGTGCAGTGCGCCCTCCTCGTTGCCCTACGGATCTCGTACGCCACCATCTCCTGGTCACTGCAGCCAAGGCTGACTTTGATCTTCCCATTCCCAACATGCCCCTCCTTGGTGCGGATGAGCTCCAGTGGAGCACCTCTCCTCATTGGCTTCTCTATTGCTTGGAGAAGGAAGTTATCACTAACACACTCTAGGAACCTCCTGGATTATGTATGCCCTGCTGGGTTGCCCCTCCAGCAGATATTCACAGAATGACAGAATCATCTAGGTTGGAAGAGACCTCCAAGATCATCGAGTCCAACCTCTGACCTAACACTAACAAGTCCTCCACTAAACCATATCGCTAAGCTCTACATCTAAACATCTTTTAAAGACCTCCAGGGATGGTGACTCAACCACTTCCCTGGGCAGCCCAATTCCAACAGCCCTTTCGGTAAAGTTCTTCCTAATATCCAACCTAAACCTCCCCTGGCGCAACTTTAGCCCATTCCCCCTCATCCTATCACCGGGCACGTGGGAGAATAGACCAACCCCCACCTCGCTACAGCCTCCTTTAAGGTACCTGTAGAGAGCGATAAGGTCACCCCTGAGCCTCCTCTTCTCCAGGCTGAACAAGCCCAGCTCCCTCAGCCGCTCCTCGTAAGACTTGTTCTCCAGACCCCACACCAGCTTCGTTGCCCTTCTCTGGACTCGCCCGAGCACCTCCATGTCCTTCTTGTAGCGAGGGGCCCAAAACTGAACACAGTACTTGAGGTGCGGCCTCACCAGAGCTGAATACAGAGGGACAATCACTTCCATAGTCCTGCTGGCCACATTATTTCTGATACAAGCCAGGATGTCATTGGCCTTCTTGGCCACCTGAGCACACTGCTGGCTCATATTCAGCCAACTATCAACCAGTATTCCCAGGTCCTTCTCTGCCAGGCAGCTTTCCAACCACTCATCTCCCAGCCTGTAGCGCTGCTTGGAGTTGTTGCGCCCCAAGTGCAGGACCCGGCACATGGCCTTGTTGAACTTCACACAGTTGCCCTCAGCCCATCGGTCCAGCCTATCCAGATCACCCTGCAGAGCCTTCCTACCCTCGAGCAGATCGACACATGCACCTAACTTGGTGTCGTAAGTTAGGTGGTTGAAGTCCCCCATAAGGGTCCTGCCCCTCCTATCTGTCTACAGAGATCTCATCTGCTTGTTCTTCCTGGTCAAGTGGCCTGTAGCAGACACCCACTATAGCATCACTTTTCCAGTCCCTCCCTTTAATCTTAACCCATAAATTCTCATCTGGCTCTTCATCCATCTCCAGGCAAAGCTCCATGCACTCTAACTGCTCTCCCATACAAAGAGCAATGACCCCTCCCCATCTTCCCAGCCTGTCCTTCCTAAAGAGCCTGTATCCCTCCATTGCAACACTTCAGTCACGGGAACCATCCCAGCATGTCTCCATGATCCCAACATAGTAATAGCCCTGCAATTGTACACACACATCTAACTCAACATGTTGTTTTTTTGTGCCCATACTGTGTGCGTTAGTGTACAGGCACTTAAGAGAAGCATCCCAGCATAGAAATAGTTTGGGAGATTTCTCCATAATGGTGCTTTGTAGGCACTTCCCTGCCTCCGTGCAAGTGCTGGACATGACCCTGGTTAAGCCCCATTTTGCTGATTTTGTGATCCATTCCTGTAGATCTATTTTTCATTACTGCTACTACCTCGGAGTCTGATTGTGCTCTTTTAAGACTAAGAGGTGGCAGTTCTCAGAAACTTTCTTTATTGGTACTGGTGAGTGGACTAGACAACCCACCTCCTCCCTGGACAAAACAGCCACATGCTCAGAGAGAGTTTTCCAGCTTGCAGCTCTCCTGTTCTAGCCTGTAGAATACCATTCTCTAAAGGGAAATCCTTTGCCATGAGGAGCTAATGAATGCATCCTGCTATTGTGTATGGGAAATGTTTCTGTCAGCAATCAGCTCCTTGCTCTTGAAGATAGAGGGAGATTTGAGACCCATCCTGCTGTGGTCCAGAATGAAGCCAGGGCTTCTGAGCAATGCAGTGCCAGTGCTCCCACTTGTCTTTGGGTTTTGTTAAGATGTGCTTGGCTGCAACATGGTATTTCTCTGTAACCTGTTGTAGTTGTGTGCAGCAGACATAGCATTATTTCTGCTACACTTCCTCCATGCCTTGTTCTCTCATTCTGCCTACAGCATGCTACTGGAACAACCCAGCCTTCACCCAGCCTTCTCTCAGCCCAGGGTGCACCGGTGTCCCCCCCCTGCACACTGTGCTAGCCATGGCCAGGTCTAGTCTGCAACAGGCTAATACACCTCTCCCATGTCCTACAGCATACCCCATCCTTATCTGCCTCTTGTGCCCCATACTGTTCCACTATATCCTAGGCCCCACACAGATGCTCCCATGGATGCTATCATTGGCACCTTTCTGTTGTCACCCACAGTGATACCTCCATCACCTCGCTGTATTGCCATCTTCCTCCACCACCCCTTATCCAGGGTACCTCCCCAGCCATCCAGTGCTGCCTCACAGTTCTGTGAGGGATGTACAGATCCAGCACCAGCTTGGGGCACTCCTGGCCTCTTTTCATGTCTGCCACCCACCTTGCAGGGCAGCCAGCGCAGCATGGTCCCAAACTGTCAGGGTATGCTGGCAGCACCCTGTTTCAGGGCCAGCCAGAGCTGATTGCTTTCCAGCAGTGCAGAGTTCAAGAAAAATGCACTCTGCTCTGGAATTCCTTACTTCTGGGTACTGTGATATCAAACTGTGTAAATTAAAAAATTAAATACCCACATTCACAGAGAAAAATCCACCACACGCTTTAAACACAAAGACATCAATGCTAATCCAAGAAGTCTGAGTTGAGGCTGGTACAGTGTGCCAAGGAGGTGGCAGTACCTGAGGGAAGTCTCTGGATCATAGACCCCGGCTCTCACAAAGAACTTCAATTTCCCAGGCCAACAAGGGGTGAGACACAGTTGGACCTGCTGTTCACTAACAAGGAAGAACTGCCTGAGGATGTGGTAATCAGTGGTAGCCTTGGCTCAGGCGACCATGAAATAGTAATCTTCAGGATCCTAAACGGAGTGAGGAAGGAGAGTAGTACAGACCAAGGACTTCAAGCAAGACCTCAGCTTCTACAGGGACGTGTTCGGTGGAAGGGTTCTCATGGGAAGCAGGTCTGAAGACCAAAGGAGCTCAGGAAAGCTGGTAAGCCTTTAGGAAATCATATTCCAAGCACAAGAACAGTCCATCCCAGCACTCAGGAAAACAAGGATACATGTCGGGAGACTGCTTTGGCTAAGCGGAAACTTTTGGGCTAAGCTGCAAAAAGGCAGCGTATGGAAGGTAGACACAGAGGCAAGCTACAAAGGAAGAGTTTATAAACATTGCCTGGGCGTATAGGGGTCATATCAAGAAAGCTAAACCTCAGGTGAGACTTGTGAGGAAAATTGAGGGTAGTAAGAATAGCTTCTACCACTATATTGGTAGCAGGAGGCTAAATAAGGACTTACTGCTGAATGGGGCGGGTGATTTAGTGACAGCAGACTGAGACACTCAGTGCCTCCTTTATCTTAGTCTTCACCAACAAGCCCTCTCAGGCCCTTCATGCTTATTGAAAGGGTTCGGAGAGCTTCTTGACAGGGTTTAGGATTGAGTCAGTATTTCTTCAGTGACCTTGACCCGTATGAATCCATGGGACCCAACAGGCTGCATCAAAGGGTGCTAGCAGAAATGGACTTGCAGAACTGCTCTTTCAAATGTGGTGGAGACCAGGGGAGATCCCTGACAACTGAAGGAAAAGCACCCCAGCTTCAAAAAAAGGCCAAAGGGATTATCTGGAGAGCCTACCCTGTTGTCAGCATCACTTCGGTCTCTGGAAAAATCATGGAATTAGTCCTCTTGGAGCACGTGTTTGGCCACACAGAGGAAACTGGGAAAGCAACAGCCAGCAAAAACTGAGCAAGACTAAATCATGACTGAGCAGTCTGTTTGCTTTCTGTGGTTCATGGCCTGGATCTGTTGGTGAAGGGAGAGCAGTGGACGATGACTGCCTTGACTTTAACAAGGATTTTGACACCTTCTTCCAAGGAGAAGGTTATGGCTTGGAGAGCTGCACAACCAGGTGGGTAAGAAGTACGTTTCTGTATGGTTGGGCTCAGAGACCGGTGGCTCATGAGCTGTGCTATGCCTGGAGGCGGGGGCCAAGTGGAGCACCACAGCCCTGGCGAATGAGAGCCCACTGGCAGAGGTGGAAATACGAGTTTCAGGCTGGATCTAGGAAAAGCCTTTCCCCATGAGGACTGTCCGGTAGTGGAGCAGGTTGCCCAGAGAGGCTGTGCAGCCTCCTGTGCACTCCTTCCTTGTGTCCACTGGGCTGGGCAAATGCAAGGCATTTGGGAGCGCTCCAGCAACACAGTCCCCAGATGCCTGTTAATCTAGTAGACAGGGGTTTGCAGGACTAGCTGTTTTTTCCTCACATACCTGCATTGCTACAAGAAGGCAGGAGCCTTGTGACAAGCTGAAGACGTACAGCATCCTATCACACAGAATCACAGAATCACAGAATGGCAGAATCATCTAGGTTGGAAGAGACCTCCAAGATCACTGAGTCCAACTGAGTCCAGTTCTCACCTAACACTAACAAGTCCACCACTAAACCATATCACTAAGCTTTAAATCTAAACGTCTTTTAAAGACCTCATGGGATGGTGACTCACCGCACATGCATGACCCACCATGGGGGTCTGCAACTTCTGTTCATAGCCCACAGCAGAAGTCACAGCATGCTGAGGTCTGTGGGGAACAGCAACAGGCACAGATTCCCAGGAGGAGGTTTTTCCAACAGAATCTGCATCTCCCAGACACATAAACATGCCCGCTGCCAACAGCAGTGATTCAGTATATTACATCTCACATAGCGTCTACTTACCAGTGTCACACAGCAGAATATGCACATGTTCCCGTGCTCATTTTCTGTTCCCTTAACCTTGCCTGCAGGCTGGCAGTGCATTTTCGGCATCACTGACTACCTGTACTCGGCCTTCGCCTATCTCTAGCACGTCCTAAACTTCTTTTTTGTATAACACATGGTCTGTCTTGGGTGTTCTCACAGTTCCAGCATTCCCAGGGGCCATTCTTCATAGCACTCTTTCCCATCCTGGCATCCTGCAAGGGTAAAGCTTCTTCTTGCTGGCACATGTTGAGAGTTCCAGGTGATAGGTAGCCAAAGAGAGAAAATACTCCCTGGTAAACTACCCCCAACAACACACTGTGCAGCAGCGCAGACCAAAAGCTGGGTTGCAGAGGAAAAGCTGATGGAGGAGAAATTAAGATTTTGCTTCCTACATAAGTGAAGCAAAAGGCAGAAGAGGCAGGAGGAAGCAAGGCAGAGTATGCCTCTTCAATATGGTGGACCAACCTGAAACACTGACAAGCATCCTAGTGCTACTGAAGGAATTAGACAGCCTGGAGATCCAGTTGGAGACTGGGGGCTGGAGACTGACCTCAGGGCCTCAAACAAACAGTACCTTTAAGGGATTCTGCATTTCACTGCAGACTTTGGAGACAAAATGTTCAGTATGGGTAGTTGTTCATCAGTTCTGCTGCCGTGTTCCAAAGCAGGATGGGAGAGAAGGGACGAAGGCACTCAAATGCTGACAGCAGCTGAATGGGCAGCAAGGCCTTACAGACAACCCCAGCAGGACATTTTGTGCATCAGACAGCACCTCAGCATCTACAGGGGTTGTGTGTGACCACAGTAAAAAGGCTGAACGTGTTCTCAAGTCTGTATGCAGGCCGAACTGTGAATATTAAGTGTTTGGCCAGATACTCTATACTCAGACCTAGGAATATCACAACAGTCATGTGAATACTGGTATGTAAAAGGCATGTTAGCAGGAGAAATGTGCTAATTGAAAAACACACAAAAATGTGAAATGTTAAAACAAAATAGCTACAGTTTGGCACCATCACCCACAAGGATCACTGAGTGCAAATCCTGGCTTCACACAGGACCACCCAAAAATCAAACTGTATGTCTGAGTATTGTCCTGTTTAACATCGTCATTAATGGTCTGGGTGATGGGGCAGAGTGTAACCTCAGCAAGTCTGCAGATGGCACAAAACTGAGAGGGGTGGCGGATACACCAGGGGGTTGTGCTGCCCTCCAGAGGGACCTGGACTGGCTGGAGAAATGGGATGACAGAAACGTCATGGGGTTCATCAAGAAGTGCAGAGTCCTGCCGCTGGGGAGGAACAAGTCCAGGCACCAGGACATGCTGGGAGCCCCCCAGGTAGAATGCTGCCTGACAGAAATGGACCTGGGGGGCCTGGTGGACATAAAGATGCTGAAGGGACTGCACCTTCTCTGATATGAGGAGAGGTTGAGAGAGCCGGCACTGTTCAGCTCGGAGAAGAGAAAGCTCGGGAATCTCATCAGTGTCTGTAAATACCTGAAAGGGACACTATCTCTTCTTAGCATATAGGGTTGTAGCTGCACATTCTGTAGTCTTGGACAGAAACACAGCATGCACTTTGGCTCTACACATTGTGCCTAGTGTAACCATGGTGATCCTGCAAGCTTGTGCAGGTGTTCTCTACAGGTGAAGTGACCCCACAGCTTTGTCCACATCTCTTATCTTCAGGCCGACCCTCTGAGCACATGCAGGTGTCTTTTATGCACATGGGGACACACAAGTGTCTTGGACAAAAGCACAGTGATCCTGTGAGCTCATGCAGGGACCTCATATTGGTGTTGTGATCCTGCGGGTTAGTGTATTTCCCATACTCACACAGTGCCCCTGCAAGTTCATGCAGGTGTCTTGTTCCCAGCTGCAGCCTTCTCCTCTCCTTTCTCCTCCCACATAAACTCCTCCTGGGAAGAGCCAGTCTTGGCTCTGCAGCATATTCAAAGTCGAAGGCAGGGCTGCTGCAGAGGATCCACTCACGCTCAGAGCTCTGACTCCTGCGGACACACGTTCAAGCAGCAGGCCTTGCACAACCCCAAGTGGAGGGTTTCCTGGGCTCTCCCATAGACAGGCTGACCCCATTTTCCTCTTGTTTCTCAGGCAAAAGTCAGGAGCCTCCTAAGTAAGTTACAGTAAATCCAGCTGTTCCAAGATTTTGGGTGGGCACTAAATAGAGAGCCTGGGGCTGCTCTGGATTAGCTTTCAGCAAAGTTCCTAGAAAAACGTCCAGACTTGGTTTAAAAATTTCCAGGAGTGGTGAATTTGCCACAGGCCTTGCTGAGCCATTTTGGTGGTTAATTAACCTCACAGATAAAAATGTGCAGTGTGTCCCAGATTGCCTGTGCTCTGCAGTCTGCAGCCATGGATCCCAGCTGTGCATGCCTGATGGACTGTGGTGTCTGTCATACCTAGTGACTGATCAAACCCTGCACTGCCACTTGGAGAAGTGCCCAGGCAGCAGCAGCCCCTGCCAGAGACAGCATCGTGCTGGCCTTCAGGGGCTGTCAGGCCCCACAAGCATGGTCTAGCTACAGGCAAGCAGCCAGCCCCATCCCACAGGAGGCAGGCAGAGGGCATCAGCAGTCTGCAGGCAGGAGGGCTTGGGCCGGGGTCACTGGGTACAGTCCTGTGCCCTCTCCATACAGTGGCAGAGACACCATGTGAATTGTACAGCAGCCCCACACTGAGCTAACATGCTTAGCTGCTCCTTTGGCTGTTTTGCTGTTCCTGTGGCTTTTCTCTAGACTCTGGTTTAGCACCACACCTCCAAGTGAGACAAGGACCAGACACAAGTCTCCAGAGCTGGTATAGCAGTGACACAACCTCTCTTGGACACTATGTGGGCTTGTGCACGAAGTGTTTGTGCTAGACCTCTTCCCTGCTTCTTGAGAAGCCATCAAAACAGGACAGGGAGGTAGAATGATAGATACACATGAATGGGGAACTTTTCTTAGGATCCCTTGCATTGGCTCTACAGCTAGGTTTGCCTCTGTTGCCAAACTCTGGCTCCATCAGGCATTCCTAAAGGGAGATGGCTCTGGGTACTGGGGAGCAGGCAGGGAGATGGTACTGTATTGTACGATAGTGAGAGGTCATCTGTTTCTCCTGTTCCCAAAACCCCACCCAGCTCCTGTGGCAGAAAGCTGGAGTTCCAGATAACTTCCCCTGTAGGTGTCTGTCTTATGACAGGTCAGATTTATACTCTCATGAACAACTCCAACTGCTACCTGTCTTTGTCATTTAGCTCTGACTTAACACCCTTCTGTTGCTCCCTGACAGCCTCAGCTTGATATCTGGGGCTCTAGATGGATTCTGATCTGAATGATGCAGGTTTATAGTCATCGCATCCAGACTTGAGGCCCTCATGCTGCACCTCACCTGTGGCCCTGCCAACCAGATACTCAGCCTGTGCTGCACACAGTGACCACTTCCACTCAGTGGCTCCATCCCAGCCTACTTCATGAGCCCTCTGCAGCCAGCCATGCCCTGCTCTGAACCCCTGAGCCAAAGCTTCCTCAGGCCAGGAGCTCCTGGCATGTCCAAGATGCTGTTGCTGCTGCAGGAGCAAGGAGGACACAGCAAAGGGAGCTGAGGCAAGGTGGAGGGAGGAGGTTGAACAGAGGGGGTGGCAGGTGGGGACAGTTCCCCAACGTAGCCAGGCTGCTGTCATGGCACCTGTGTCTCTGAGTGCTCTGCATCTGGAGCAGGGAGGGAGATCTTGTTCCATGGCACTTCTTCCAGCAGCTGCTGTATGGCTGGGGAGCAAATCCCCTCTGAAGGGAGCACTGTGCTTGTTGTCGATGTGCACTCGGCTTCTCTTCCTTGGCATCCCCTTGCAAAGGGCCCACAGGCCTTGGGGAAGGAGGGCTGTCGGGGGAATATCGCAGGTGCTGCCTCCCCTCCCTGGGGTGGGCTGTGGATGCCAGGCAGGAGAACCAGCAAGGGGCTCCCTCAGGTGCTGCCTCCCCTTCCTGGGGTGAGAGTATAACGAGGTCCTACCTCTTCCCACTTTATTCCTTCTTCCCTAGCCCAGCAGTCTCTGTGCTCACTCTGGTTGTTCATCCGTCTCTGAGGGTCTGGTGGTGGCTCAGGTTGGGGGCCCTGCCCGTAGGAAGGAGCTGTTTGCAGCCCCCAGCTGGGCCCTTTCCTTGGCGCGCATGCAACGTTCCTGTGCTTCTCGCTCACGGGAGCCGAGGCCCCAGCGCTGCTGCTGGGAGGAGCTGTGGCTGACGAGGCCTGAACTCCACTTCACCCGGGCCTGGCCCAGCTGCCTCCCTCCTGGCTCCGTCCTCCAGCTTTGTTCTCCACACTGAGCTCCCAGCTGGTGAAAGAGCCGTGGGCAGTGGTGCTGCGGTCAGGGGGAAGAAGCTGTTTTCTACTGAGCTGAGCTGCAAAGAGCCAGAGGTGGAGCAGGACCTTGCAGACAGCGAGCGGTTTTAATCTTCCTGCTGTGTCTGTAGATGCTAATGCAAATCCTGTGCCACAGGGTCTGGTAGGTCCGGCTGTCAGAGGGCAATGCCACCACCAGGCATTTTTCTCAAAGCCCAGGGCTGCCAGGCACAGAGCTCTGAGAGTGAGGCAGAGCCTGGGACATGGGTAAGGAGGGTCTGGTTTGTTTCCCAGCTTGTCTTAAGTGTCCTTGCAGAAGAGAAAGAGCAGAGGGCCAAGGCCAGCTGCTGCAAGAGCGTGGGTTGTCTCTGGCTGGCCAATCAAGCTGGGTGCAGTGGGGATGCTTGTCTGCTAGATCTTTGGCATCTCTGCACCTTTCTGCATCCCCCCTCCCTGTACAGCCTTTTTCTTTGCTAAGGGAAGTCTGTAGACCTGGGTAGTGGATGTTGCCCCACGGTTGCAAGAAAGGAGGTTTCACCTGGAACAAGCCACCTCTGGCATGCAGGCACCCATGGCAGCACTGTAGACAGCAAGCATGGTGCAGCTCTTGCAAGTCTGCAAGGCTGTGCTCCCCAGCCCTGTGTCCCCTCCTGGAATGTGCCAGTGTAGGCTGACCCTGGGGTGCCTGCTGCTGCCTGCCACTGCATAGGGCACCACCTGAATCCGTGTGACTCTGCAGGACCTGTCCTCCTGCAGAGAATGCTGCAGAGGGAGTCATCTTGTCTGGGATGAGGATGTCAGGACTGAGGCATTAACAGTCAGTCTGCTTTGCTGTGGCCAGCTTTGGGGGCTGTGCAGTAATTGTGGGCTGTGGAGTAGAGGGCAGTACTGGGTTATAAAGGTGGTGGGCTGGGTCTTTCTGCTTAGGCTGGTGGTCTCAATAGTGCTGCCCTGCTTAAGTAGTGCCTTCTCCTATCCAGGTGACAGCCACCGATGCTGACAGTGGCCTCTTCGGCTCCCTTTCCTACTCCGTTGGTTCTGGCATCGGCAGTGTGGTCCCCACGCAGTTCAGCATCGACAAGAACACGGGGCAACTGTGTACAGTGCAGCCTCTGGACCGTGATGAGGGCACGTCTGCCTATGATTTCACCATCACTGCTGTTGATGGGGTGAGTGCTGCAGATGCCAATGGGGATGCAATGCTGCTGTCTCAGCACTGTGCAGGGGATACAATTGTCCTCGCCCCTGCTCCTTGCCCCATCTCTGATCTGTTTTTTTTTTTTCCACAGGGTGGCTTGAACTCGATGGTGTATGTGAAGGTTTTCCTGGAGGACATAAACGACAATCGGCCAGTGTTCTACCCGCTAGAGTATGCTGCCAGCATTAGCACACAGAGCATGCCGGGTACAGCTGTGCTGCGTGTTACTGCCCATGACAAGGATGAAGGTCTGCATGGGAAAGTGACCTACCGCATTGTCTTGGGGAACTCACCCCCTCTCTTCTCTCTCAACAAGGACACAGGTGAGAGAGCTCAGGGCCAGCCAGAGGAAGCATCAGCCAGAGCAGTGGGATGTGGAAAGATGTGAAAGTCATTCTGAAGGTTTCAGCTTGGCCAACTCAGCAATGCAGGCTGCCACCAGAATATGTCTGTTCCTCTCCTGGACATTTCTTCCTTGTCCCAGTGTCTTGATCTCCCAGCTGCCCATTCTGAGACTCAATCTCTGACTCCTTGATTCTGCTCCCTGCTCTCTTCCTTATTTGTCCCCTCTTTCTTCCACACTTTCATTGTCATCCCTAACTCTGGTCGCACACTGGAACAGGCTCCCCAGTGAAGCAGTCACTTCACCAAGCCTGTCTGAATTTAAGAAGCGATTGGACTGTGCACTTAGTCACATGGTCTAATATTTTGGGTAGACCTGTGCGGTGCCAGGAGTTGGACTTGGTGATCCTTATGGGTCCCTTCCAACTCGGGATGTTCTATGATTCTATGATTCTATGAACTCACTGCACCTTTCCTCCTGCACACTGCTTGTTTTGTCTCATCAGGCTGTATCCTGCTTAGTTTCTTGTCCCTGCCCAGTTGCCTCCTCTCCCCTGCTCAATTTACTGTCTTCGCTTATAACTCTATGTGCCACGCAGTCCAACCTTTCTCATTGCCTGTCTTGTCTCTTGCCTTCTTTGGCCACCAAAGTCAGAGCAGTTTCTGCTGGGGAGGTGTGTGCATAGGTGTGTGGTGCCAGGAGCCCTCAGTGGGACAGAGTAGTGTCCTGTGCTTTGCAGAGGCATCAGGGTCTGCCCACAGTGGTCCCCAGGTTGCCAAAAGTTGGCTGGGATGAGAACAGGCCTACTGGCCATCCTAATGCAGGGCCACCTCCTTTGTAGGATTCGTCCTGGAAGGTTCTGCAGTTCTACATTTCCTCCAGGAGCCTACTCACAGCCCAGATCCCACCTGCCACTGCTGCACCCTGACCATCGCCCTGTGCCCCACATCAGAAGTCCTGTTCCCTCCTTCCCCTCTCCCAAATCCTGCTCTCTGTCTTGCTTCTCACAGCCTTCATTGCTGCTTAGCTCAGGACTAGACTTGAGGCTGAGAAGGGAGAATTTGGGGAGCCTTTCCCAGCAGGGTTCCTATTCTTTACTCCAGTTCTTCCATGGAACGTTGCCCTGTGACACACATTGTTTGCTACCCTTTTAGGTCTTTCATTTCCTGATCAGTCTGATCTAGCTGGTGGCATCCCTGCCCATGGCACGGGGGTTGGAACTATATGATCTTTAAGGTCCCTTCCAACCCAAGTGCCGTTCTATGATTCTACGATTTCAAGCTTATAGTTTGTCCTGTTGCTCTGGTGCCACGTGATGTAGGGGTGCAGGCTTAGTGCCCTCTGAACATCTTTCTTCCCTAGGTGTCATTTCCCTCTCATGGTCCCTGAGCGGTAAAGCCAACACCCTGGTGCAGCTGGTGATCTCTGCACAAGATGGAGGGGGCCTACAGGCACAGCCAAACGCCCGAGTGAACATCAGCATCGTAGAGGGCACAGTCTCGCCCCCCATCTTTGAGCAAGCCCAGTACTTCTTCACAGTGCCCGAGGACACGTTGCAGGGCACCAACGTGGGGGCTGTCCATGCCCAGAATCCTCCAGGTATGGGCCTGGCCTTTTTATATGCAGTCACTTTTCACTGTTCCTGCATTGCTTTGAAAGTCTGGTATCACACTTCCTCAGAAAGCAACCCCATTCTGGGAGCTCCATGCATGCTCAAAGGCATGCACATCTGAATGTGCACCCCAAGACTGTCACTCTGTTCCAGTACTTGCTCTCACACATGCTTACATGTGTGTACACACACTTGTGCCCATGCACACAAGCATGCAGAGTGCTGCTCTGTATCTCCAGACCAGAGTCTGCCCTAGACAGCAATGTCCAACCCTGATGCTGTCTGTAGCAGGCTGTGGAGGAGGGCCAGGTACACAAATCATTCCTCCTGTCTTCATTTCCCTATCTGCAGGTCATGCCGATGACATCTTTTATTCCATCTCCTCGGGGGATCCTCATGGCTATTTTTCCATTGACTCTGGCTCTGGGCAGCTCCGCACCAGCCTGCCTCTTGATCACGAGTCTCAGGCAGTCCTCATTCTGGATGTCCAGGCCCGAAGTGGTTCACCCCCTGCCTATAGCAACACCCGTGTGAAAATCTCTGTGTCAGATGTGAATGACAATGCACCAGTGTTCCCAGCCACCTCTGACTCCATTCTGCTGCCAGAGGCCACAGAGCCTGGGACTACAGTGTACACTTTGCAGGCTGAGGACCGCGACAGCGGTGCCAATGGTCAGGTGAATTTTGAGCTGGTGTCAGGAGGTGATGGCACCTTCAGTGTTGAGCGCTCATCAGGGGCAGTGCGACTGATCGGAGCACTACAGTATGAAGCCAGCGCAGCATACAGGCTGGCCATTGTGGCCCGAGACAGTGGAGCTCCCCAGCTCAGCTCCACCTTCACACTCCTGGTGCATGTGCAAGCTGAGCATGACAATGGGCCCATCTTTGACACACTCACCTATCGTGTGGAGGTGCGGGAAGGTGTGCCTGTCTCCACTCGCTTCCTGCAGGTGCGGGCCCTGGCACGCGATGCAGAAGCCATGACCCTTACCTACCACTTGCGTGCAGATGGGGATGCTGCCAGCTTTGGCATCATGCCTGAGAGCGGTTGGCTATATGTCAAAAGTGCCCTGGACCGGGAGACACGGGACCTGTATGTGCTCACAGTGCTGGCATCAGCAGGAGGCAGTGCCACAGGGGGGGAAGGCCGGAAAACAGGCACCAGCACTGTACGAATCAGCATCACTGATGAGAACGACAACAGCCCTCGGCTGAGTGAGGAGCGTTACTTCTTCACTGTTCCTGAGAATCAGGCTCCTGGTAGCAGTGTGGGAAGGGTGATGGCAAGTGACCGGGATGCTGGACAGAATAGCCGTCTCACCTACCGTCTGCTCCAGCATGAGCCCAACTTCCTTATCCACACACAGACAGGTGAGAGTCCCCCTGGCTTCTTAGGCTGGGACTGGCTGGGCAAAATACCCAGGGCAGGTCAAAAGTGATGCAGGCCAGGCCAGTATCACAACAAATTAATCATCTTCCTACCCCTGCAGTGCTGGGCTCCCCAGCAACACACCTGAGCACAGGCCCTTCTCTAAAGAGGATTTCTCCCTCACAGGGGAGCTCAGCACCAAGCACAGCCTGGACCGGGAGCAGCAGTCCAGCTACCAACTGTTGGTGATTGTGCAGGATGGGGGAGCACCACCCCGCAGTGCCACAGGAACCATCTATGTCACTGTCCTGGATGAAAATGACAACACTCCTGCTTTCCTTCATGTGGCCAGTGGTCAGGAACTGCCTGTGCAGGTAGGTGCAGCAGGCTGAGGTCCTAGTGGGGCGGCAGCGTGGTAGCCTCTGGGCCTGGGGGCAGGTAGGGGAAGAGCACACAGTGGAGTCTCAGGGTGGGAGAGAAGCAATCACAGGTTGCACCCATGCAGCAGCCAGGGCAGTCTGGCAAATCTGAGGGAGATGTGGTAAGATGGGCATGCCCTTGGGAAATAGAGGCCTCCTTGTACACAGAGTGGGGACTGCAAAGGGCTCTGGTGCCAATAGGACTGAGCAGCAGGCAGAAGCTCTTGGCTCACAGCTGCCTGCAAGGAGGAAAGGTGAAGGGGAACCCCAAACCTGAGCCAGCAGAGCCAGGAGTAAAACGCTCACAAGCATTTATCTTCTGGGTCTCAGGACTTCCAGCATAGCCACTGAGGTTTCTGGGAGGTCAAGAAAGCACTGCCCAGGTTGTTGAGAATCTTTGATGGGCTCCAGCCCAGCTTTCCCTCTCAGTATGGCCTGGTGGCTGTGGTCACCCATGCTCCCAGTGTGGTATGGACTGAGCTATGTCTGTGCTGCTGAAGAAAAGTGGCAAGGACCAGACCTCATCTCCCAGCCCTGCTCTGCTGTGGCCCCTCTGGAGCAGCTTATGTGGCCAGGACACCAGCAGTGATGGAGGGCAAGGTGGGCGATGTAGACCCTGTCCTCAACTCTGTATGGAGTGGGGAGCACCTACAACTGAAAGGATGCATTTGCATGCATCCTTACAGCACTTCAGGCAGCCTGCTCAAAGCCACTTGTGTCCCACTGGGTTTTAAACATCCCGGTGATGGGAGCCTTTCCCGTGTTGCAGGTTCTGCCTGGGCCAGGCTGTGCTAGCTGGCTGCTGCTGCAGCTGGGAGGCCATTGACATGGCCTGGGGTGCCACGGCTCTGGTCAGGCCTGCACTGATGGTTACTGCTTCCCTTCCTGCTCCATCCACAGCTCCCCTTGCCCAGACTTTCTTGTGCCTGTCCAGCTGACACTCTGCGTGCAGAACTGGCAAGGCATGGACTGTATGATGGCATCTCTCAGGGCTTGGTGGAGGCAGGGGAAGGCGAAGTTAGTCTCATGCTCTCTCTGAGCACTGGCCTTTGGGTCACTCCTGCAGGCCAGGGCCAGCTGGCCATTACACTGCTGGGTGTAATAGAACAGGCTCTGCAGAATGGCATTGCTAGCACTCTCTGTCTGCAGTCTGCTGAATGTCCTTGCTCATGTGTGTGGACACCTGCAGCACAAGTGTGCTGCAGTGGATTCTAGCGTCTGGGCCATGAAACAGTGGGAGTGTTCTGCTGGAGCTCAGGTCTCTTCTCTTGCAAAGGTACCACAAAAGCATATGCATCCTTGAGGAGACACAGCAAGGCTGAGATGTATTTGGAGTCCTGAGGGCAGGTAAATGCAATGAGAGGAAGGAAGATGGGAGATGGCATTCATTGTTGCTAACTAGAAAGTGCTAATGTACGTGGCAAAAAGCAATATGAATTTCACTTATATAGTGATGGGCTCTGAAATGGCAACTGAAGTCTAGGGAGAATCTCAGGGTATCACTGTAAATGCTTTTTGAAAATATCAGCTCAGGACTCAGCAGCAGTCAAAAAGGCGACTCAAATGCTGTGTTTTATTAGAAAAGGAACAGAGACTGAGAAAAAAACTCATCTCAAATTCTGTGTACACTCTGTTGTGCCTTCACAGACTCACTGAATCACAGAACGTTAGGGATTGGAAGGGACTTTGAAAGATCATCTAGTCCAATCCCCCTGCCGGAGCAGGAACACCTAAATCATGTCACAGAGGAACATGTCCAGGCGGGTTTTGAATGTTTCCAGAGAAGAAGACTCCACAAGCCCCCTGGGCAGCCTGTTCCAGTGTTTTGTCACCCTCACCGTGAAAAAGTTTTGTCTCATATTTAAGCGGAACCTCCTATGTTCCAGCTTACATCCATTGCCCCTTGTCCTATCATTGGGTGTCACCGAGAAAAGCCTGGCTCCATCCTCCTGACACTCGCCCTTTACATATTTATACATATATATATATATGTATATGTTTACATATACATATTTATACATATCAGCGTTAATAAGGTCACTCCTGTGACCTCTTCTCCAAGCTAAAGAGACCCAGCTCCCCCAGCCTTTCCTCGTAAGGAAGATGCTCCACTCCCTTAATCATCCTTGTGGCTCTGCGCTGGACTCTCTCAAGCAGTTATTATATTCATTCCACTGAGTAAGCAATAGTGCTATAAAAGGCTCAGAAAAGAGTGTTAATGTGATCTCTAGCAGATAATGGCTTCCATGCAGAGAGAAAATACTTGAACATTCTTTGGCATGATAGATACTGCAGGAATATGACAGAGGTGTGCATTGAGTGGCACAGAGGGAGTCATGGGGAAATTAGAGGTTGTACTTTTCACAATACAAGAACTAGGCAGCTTCATAGGAAATGACCGGGCAGCAGGTTTAAAATAAACAAAGGCAGTACTTTTTCATGCAGAACATAATTAAAATGTGAAATCATTGCCAAAAGTTGCATGGGCTCAAAGTTAGATGAATTCATGGAAAGAAAAAAATCCATCAAAGGCTGTTGAACAAAAGTACGATCTGTGGCTCAGGAAGTGACTTAGCCACAGACTGCTGGAAGCTGGGAAGGTTTCACAGGAGAATTATTCCATACGTACCCTACTTCTTGCATCTTCTCTATCCACTGCCAGCCACTGTTTGAGTTGTGCCTCTAGTTGAGACAGTTCTCTCTGGACCAGGTTGGTATTTGCAGCAGCCTTCTTAGAGGGTGGACATCTGACCTGGACAAGCCTGCCTGGTGGTAATTTTACTAAGGTGGAGGTTTTTGCAGAGGCAGGACCACTTCTATTGCTATTTATTTCTCTGTTTGTGCACCTGAAATGACATTTGTAATGGAGCCTGTGTGGATGCTGATTTTTTAACTCACCCACTGAGTCACTGCTTTCCTCAAGTGGGGTTTGATTTCTGGTGGACGGGCAGTGTGACCATGTGCATGAAGTTGGAGCCCCTTGTAGCTCGGTTGCAGGTGATTATGAACAGCATGGGGGCAAGCCCTGTCCCAGCCTGCTACAGAGAAGGGCTTGGAAGGGGCCTCCTAAGCATGGCCCTGCTCAGAGGTGTCCACATAGATAGTCCTTTTCATAAACAGCTGAGCTATATTTAGAAGGTCCTCTGCCTCCATCACTGCTGTAAAATGCTGTTCCAGATTCCTTGATCTGGTAGTTAGAAACCATCTCTTAATTTCCAGCCTAAACTAATTTCTGACCACTTTATACTCATTTGTTCTTGTGCCAATATTGTGTTTTTGCTTAAATAGCTCCTCTCTCTCCTTGGAATTTCCCTCCCCTTTCCTCAGTGTTTACAGAGTGCAGTCACATCACTCTTTGGCCCGGCTAAACAAGTCCAGCTCCTCTGGTTGTTGTCCCCCTCCGCCCCCGCTCCCCCTCTGTGAGCGCCACCAGCGTGGTGCCAGCAGCTTGTGCAACATTAACACTTGCCTCCTCTCAAAAGCTTGCAGACTCTTTCCTTGGACTCTTTCTTGGATTGTGTTTGTCCTGTGTATGCATGCATTGAAGCGGTACCACACAGAGATCAGAGAGCACAGCTGGGTCTGTGAGGGCGATTTATGCTGTAGGATGTGAATTTGGTCTGTGACAGCATCGTACTGGTGAGAAAGGGATCACAGAATCTGTGCCAAGTGGGGTGCCTGCTCTACTGGTGAGGTGTTGATGGGTGCAAATAGCGCTGGAGGAGAGACGGGTCTGCCAGCAGGTGTGGGTTGTTTGCTGAGGGTACCCCTAACGCTGATGGATGGTGAGGGGCAGTAATGGGAATGTGTCTACTTCCATAACTATCCATGGAAGGAGTGAATAATTATCCATTAGGATAGTTATCCACTAAAGGAGCCGGCGCTCTTAGTCATATGGTCTGAATTTTTGGGGGTTAGACCTGCGTGGTGCCAGGAGTTGGAGTCGATGATCCTTATAGGTCCCTTCCAACTCGGGATGTTCCATGATTCTATGATTCTAGGAGTTTCCATGCACTGCTGTTATGTGTGGCCTCTGTCAGGAAGCATAGAGTGTAGTGTTAGCTGAGGATGTGCATAATTCATGCCTTAAAGGTACTGTGATGCACTGGCACAGAATGGTAGTCTTAAGTGCCCGCAGACAGCCAGTCAGTAGTGCTAACTAGAAGCAAAGGAGAGAAGGGAAAAGCCCTAGGAGTCGGGGTGTTTGGGTGCAGGAAGAACTGCCCGATGCATTTCCAGTGATCATGAATTGCCCTGGGCTGGCTGGTGGGAACTGAGGGGACCCTTTCCATTGCCAGGGTGAGTGGCCTCTGCACTAGTCAGAGCTTGAACATTTCCATTTGCCTCCAAAGGGGTCAAGTGGGGGCAGAGGGGATTTTCTTTGCTGCAGAGGCCTTGGGTGTAACATTGGTGAAGTGTCCCTCCATCACCCTGCAGCTCACTGCTGCAGCGTGTGCCAAGGCTGCCAAGCTGCATTAAGCTGGGCGGCACAGGGGGATGGCAGGGCAGGACCTCCGTCTGCCTGCTTGGCTGCAAACTTCCCCATGTTGTGCAGACTCAGGTCTTGGCTGGGGGGCTGTGCCCTGGGCAAGGTGCAGGACGGGTGTAGGAAGACACAGATGCTGTGCTTGGGGTCTGTGGGAATGCTCTGGAGGATGCCCTGTGCCACTCAGCTGCTCTCTGGGCTGTGCTGCAGGTGCTGGAAGAGAAGCCGTCGGGACTTCTCGTTGCCTCCCTCCAGGCCAAGGACCCTGACGAGGGTGAGAATGGGACCATCACCTACTCACTAATAGGTACGAGCTGCTGACCTGGCTACCTGGCACTGTTCTCTCTCGTGCAGCCATGACCCTTGTGGGCAGATGGGTGACCACTGCCCCAGCCCTGTCATGCCACAGTCCTTCCTCCATCCCAGCATGTCCTCTGCCCCTCCCTCCTCTCTGCCTCTCCCTGCAGCATTTCACCTTCTCTCTGCAGGAGCCTGGGCAGAGCGTTTCACACTGCACGCGGCCACTGGAGAGCTGCGGACTGCCACAGTGCTACGCCGGTCTGACCGTGCCGAGTATATCTTCACTGTGACAGCCAGTGACCGGGGCACGGTGCCCCGCAGTACCTCGGCCATCATCCGCATTCAGGTATCCAGCACCCCAGCTCCCTGTACCATCCACTCCTTGCTCATCTCTTGGAGGACACCATTCAGCTACTTGGCAGCCTTCCTCCATACCCTTCTTGCCCTCCACCACCTCCATCCCAGGGCACCCTCTGCCCTTGCTCAACTGTTGCTCCGGCCCCACCATTGTGGTGCAGAATATGGGATGGGAAGAGACTAGCTGCCACTCATTCGTAAATGCTCTCATTCATAAAGTGGTCAGCATCAGCATTGGTAGTAAACATTTGTCTTCTCCAGACTGGGATAGCCATACCAGTCCTACCCATGTTGTTGCAGAGACAACCTTAGAAGTCTCCTGCCCAGAGGCATTAATTCTTCCCAGCATCTACTGAAAACATTTCTCCTGATGTGCAGGAATTTCTTCATGTATGCATAGCTTTGGCACTCACCGTCTGGTGTGTTAGCTCAGATAGCTGAGTCCTTTCTCTGTTGTTAGTAATGAATTTAATTTTACAGCAGAGACTCTGGTTCCCCCACAGTCAATGCACTTTCACAGTACACCATTGCACATCCTGTCCCCATTGTTGCAGTTCCCATGGTCACTCGACTCTCTTCGTTTGATGTTCTGTTCTTTCTCTATGCTGGCAGTGCCCTCTAACTCTGTCAGCAAACCTTTAACGTACACAGCTTTCTTTTATTATTATATTAAATTAGATCTACTGTGTTTCCTTTGTGTTTGAGGATAGAAGTACTGTGTTAGCCTGGCACATCTGCCTTTAGCCATTCCGCAATACGTTTTAAAACTATTTCCTTTTTATGCCATGTCTAACTGTTCTTGTTTTTCAAGTTCTTCCTCGGCCTTCAAAGTACTGAGACCAGGCTGACATGCTTTTTGTCCCTGAAGTGCTTGTTTGCATGCCCATAACGTAGCTATTTGCTTGGCAGTCACTAGTTCTGATACTCCTCTGAGTTGACAGTTTTGGTGGACTTTATTTTTCCCCAGCTCCTTGACAAGACTGCACTGAGTTCTTCAATATGTTTTCCCTTCAGATGACACTATTACTTTTCTCTCACTCCTGTACATCATCCCTGAATTAACTTCACAATCTTTAATAAAAGTAGTAATAGTATTTATTTATCTTCAGGTCACACTAGGTTGTCTTTCTTCTCTGTACCTCTCATCTGAATGAGCATTACCTCTCTTCTTGCCCACTCTTGCTTATGTTTTGCAGAATTGTTTCTGCTGGCATCTGTTTCTATTACAGTGTCTAACCCAATCACAGAATCACAGCATGGCTGAGGTTGGAGGCATCTGGTCCAACCCCACCCTGCTCCAGCAGGGCCACCCAGAGCCACTTGCCAACGACCACATCCAGGTGGCTTTTGAAGATCTCCATGGATGGAGACTCCACCACCTCCCTTGGCAGCCTCTTCCATTGTCTAACCACCCTTTCACTGAAGATTTTTTTCTAAAAAAAAGTCTAGTATTAGTATTAATCTAGTATTTTAATTAATTTAATTAATTTAATTAATCTAGTATTAGTATTAATCTAGTATTAGTATTTAATCTAAACCTCCACTGGTGCAACTTGAGGCCATTTCCTATTTCCTGTTGCTTGTTACTTGGGGGGAAGAGACTGACCCCCCACACTACAACCTCCTTTGAGGTAGTTGTAGAGAGTGATAAGGTTTCCTCTGAGCCTCCTTTTCTCTAGGCTAAATAACCCCAGTTCCCTCAGCCATTCCTCATAAGATTTGTTCTCTAGATCCTTCACCACCTTCATTGCCTTTCTTTGGACATGCTCCAGCACCTTGATGTCTTTCTTGTAGTGAGGGGCCCCAAGCTGAACTCAATGCGGCCTCACCAGAGCTGAATACAGAGGAACAATCACTTCCCTAGTCCTGCTGGCCACATTATTTCTGATACAAGCTAAGATGTCACTGGCCTTCTTGGCCACCTGAGCACACTGCTGGCTCATGTTGAGTCTGCTATCAACCAATACCCCCAGGTCCCTTTCTGACAGGCAGCTTTCCAGCCACTCTTCCCCCAGCCTGTAGCATTGCATGGGGTTTTTGTGACCCATAGGGTAGGACCCAGCACTTAACCTTGTTGAACTTCATACAGTTGTCCTCGACTCATCAATCCAGCCTATCCAGATCCCTCTGTAAAGCTTTCCTACCCATGAACAGATCAACACTCCCGCCCAACTCTGTGTCACCTGCAAACTTATTGAAGGTGCACTTACTTCCCTTGTCCAGATCATTGATAAAGATATTAAAAAGAACTGGCCCTAATACTGAGCCAAGAGGGATGCAACATGTGACCAGCCTCCAACTGGAGGGTAGACAAGGTTCACAGCCTTGTGCTCAGTGCCTCCTCTTTCATCACTGGGTGCCACAGAAAAGAGCCAGGCTCCATCTTCCATACACCCTCTATTCAGATATTTATATACATTGATCTACCTGAGCCTTCTCTGCTCATTCAGCAGCTCTGTCTGTCCTTACCTACTCTAGTTCCCCAGGTGAAGCTTGTCTTTCATCCTGTCAAGCCTGTGCTCATTCTCAGCATGTTTTTCAAGTTGTTACTCATCTGTTAGGCCACAAGACCTGTGACCTTGCCTTCATACACCTGCACTCCTCAGGCCCCATGTCCACTGGCTCCCCCAAGAGCCCCCCTCCCCACCCCACCTCCCCAACATGCAAGATCCTGGTATGCACCCCTGATTGCTGCCTCTCCTCTCAGGTGCTGCCATCCTCCCGTGTGCTGCCCCGGCCCGATGCCACCGTGCTGACACTGCACCCTCTCGAGGGGGTCAAGCCAGGGTCTGTGATCGGCTCAGTGGCACCCCCAGATGCCCCTGCACGAGGACAGCTGACCTACACAGTGGTAGGAGGTGGTGGGGATGGCACCTTTGTTGTTGACAGTGTGACAGGGGAGATCTACGCTGCCCAGGAGCTGGATTATGAAGCCGGGGCACGGCACATGCTTCAGGTGAGTGCTGAGGACACTCAGCATGGCTATCCTTCCAGCCGACTGGTGCTGGTACAGATCCATGTGCAGGACTGCAATGACCAGGCACCCACCTTCCCTGAAGACCCCATCACCATTGTGGTGCCCGAGAACGTGCAGGCTGGTTCGTCCATCTTCACCTTCCAGGCGCTGGATGGGGATGGCGTAGGCCCCAACAGCCAGGTGCGCTATGCCCTGCTGCGCCAGGAGCCCCCTGGGGCCCCCTTCCAGCTTGACAGCCGATCAGGACTGCTGACCCTTCGCCAGGGCCTTGACCGGGAGGCTGCTGCCTCCTTTCTCTTGGTGGTGGAGGCCACAGACCAGGCACGCAATGTCAGCCAGCGCCGCTCGGCAGCTGTGACGGCCCGTGTGTTTGTGACTGACGAGAATGACAATGCACCCGTGTTTCTGTCACCTGCTGCTGTCAGCGTCATGGAGGATCAGCCAACTGGGTTCGTGGCTCTGCACGTGGTGGCCCAGGACAACGATTTGGGAGAGAATGGGCGAGTGAGCTACTCGTTACGAGCAGGCAACAGTGATGGCCGCTTCCACCTTAACCCCAGCACTGGTGAGGGCCTGGGAGGATGCAGGGTGGGCAGCAGCAACAGTGGGAACGTGGGGTCTGAGGAGGGTGCAGGCACATGTGGGGATGTAGCATGGTGCACAGAAGGAGAGTGTGGGCTGGGGAGTACAGATCACCTGGAGGTAAGAAGGACTTAAGGGGTGTGGACAGCCCCAGGCATAGCACCTGGCTGGTGTGACCTTGCTGTCTCTCAAGCTCACCCCAATGCCTGCAGCCTTGTGGCAGCTCTGTCCTGGGAGCGGTTGGCCCTGATGGCATGCGGTCCCAGATCATCCCTCTCCCCCTGTCTGCAGGTGCGCTCTCTGTTGTGCGGGCGCTGAACCGGGAGGAGGTGGTGCAGCACAACCTGACTGTGGTAGCCACAGACCATGGCTTCCCACGCCGCTCGGCCACACAGCTACTCTCTGTGCTGGTGCTGGATGTCAACGATGAGGCTCCCAGTTTTGAGAAGCCTGAGTATGAAGCGCACATCATGGAGAACCTGCCAGCTGGCAGCCCTGTACTGCAGGTGCTGGCCACAGACCGGGACCTGGGTGAGGATGCAGGGCAAGGGTGAGCTGCCCAGTTTGGTCAGGAGCCCTTCTGGGGATGCAACTTGCAGGACGAGGTGCATTCTGCTCCCTCCCATCTGGTTTGGAGAGCCTGGGTGACCATGGAGGGAGGAACCATCACCTGGCCTGGTAAAGAGGGATGGGATGGACCCTGGGAAAAGCTGAGAATGAGAACAGAGATTGATTCCCTTTGCTTCCCAAGTCAATGGGCTTTGTTTCTTGGAGGTTCCTTGTCCCATTTTCCCTTCCACAAGCTGGACTGGGCTGGGACCTCCCTCCACTACACATCTCTACCCACACCTTTACTTGGCAGGCAGCAAGAACATCCTCCTCCATAGTCTGTCTGCCCCCTGGATGGGAAGGCTGAGGGGAAGGAGGTGCAGGGCTGGGAGCCAAGTGAGAGGTTCTTGGCATTGCTGCTGGGCTGCCCTCAAATGTACTCCTCCCTGCAGGTGCCAATGGGCAGGTGACCTATGGGGGTCTCTCTGGGGGACCATTCTCCATCCACCCACAGACGGGGCTTATTGTCACCACACATGCCCTGGACCGGGAGGAGCAGGAGCAGCATGTGCTGATGGGTATGGCTGTGCTAGTGCATGAAAGGGAGCAGCAGACATGGCAGGGTGGGTTATAGGTAGCACAGAGGAGACAGATGGGTGCTCCTCACTGCTGGGAAAGGGTGGTGTTGCGAGGCGGGAAGGCCATGGGAAGTGATGAGGGATTGCAGAGCATGCAAGGTTGTTGGGTGGTTTGAACATGTAGGAGTGCCAGTGATCCCATGCATGTCTCCCCTGTGATTGTCTGTGACTTGCATGTGACAGCCTTGGTAGTAGCTCCCAGTTAGCAGGGTACTCTGCAGCACTCTTGCTGTGTTCCTGCAGTCTATGCACGGGATGGTGGCCTGCCCCCCAACCTCTCCAAGGCAACTGTGCGGATAACAGTAGGGGATGAGAATGACCACACACCACACCTAGAGAGTGAATCCTGTTCTGTGGAGGTCCCTGAGAACCAAAGCTGTGTCGCACTCTACACCCTGCGGGCCACCGATCCTGATGGAGGCGAGAATGGGCGCTTGGAGTACCACGTGGCAGGTGAGGAGCATAGGGACAAAGAGAGCTCTGTAGTTTCATTCTTGGTGGTGGGTAGCAGCTGTTCACCCAGGCTTGCTAGGAGCTCTTGGAAGCATCGTCTGTGGCAATTCCCGTTCCACATCAGCTCTCTCCTGCTCCAGACCGTGTGTTGCTGCTCCTTCCTCTCATCCCTCTAGTTTCACTGCCCCCAGTAAAGAGCACCTCAGAATGTGCACAGGCCACATTGCCTCATTCCCCAGGCTCTCTCTGGTTCCTCAGGCTCAAATTAGTTCCACACCTCTCTTGCCTGCTCTGGCCTGTTGAATTTACAGATAGTTAAGTAAAATGTCTTTGTTGTTACACCAGGCATTATCTGTGGCAACAGCACTGCTCTGTGAGCTGGTGGATCCAGTTCTTACACGTACACACACAGATCTGGACCAGGGAGTTTCAGTCCCACTTAAATCCCACCAGGGACTTACAAAGAACAGCTCACTCTACCCTCTCTGGCAGGCCACACTGGGATGGACTTCATACTGTCCCTCCAGGCAGCATAGGTCAGGTCCCTCCTTGTGCCAACCTCAAGTTACAATAATGCTGTCTTGCTGTCCCCTCTCTTCTTTTCCAGATGGAGACCCTGGGCAGGATTTCATCCTAGACCCTGTCTCTGGTGTCCTCTCCACTGCACGTGCTCTTGACAGGGAGCAAGTTGCTTTCTACACCCTCACAGTGGTGGTGCAAGACCATGGCACCCCTCCGCGCAGTGCCACCATGTCAGTGAACGTGCGGGTGTTGGACCTAAATGACAATGCACCTGTTTTTGCTCAGGCCAGCTATGTGGTGGAGGTGCCAGAGGACTTGCCTGTTGGTGCCCTGGTTCTGCAGCTGGAAGCTGAGGACCCTGATGAGGGCACCAACGGGCAGGTTACCTACTACCTGGGCAATGAGTCACTGGGCATGTTCCAAGTAGAACCACAGAGTGGGCGCATCAGAAGTGCCCAGCCACTGGACCGGGAGCGCCACACCAGTTACAGCTTCCTTGCGAAGGCTGTGGACTCAGCACCATGGGAACCCAAGAGTGCAGCTGTGCGGGTCATGGTCACGGTGCGGGATGTCAATGACCATGCTCCTGCCTTCCTGCACAGCCCGCTGACTGTCAACTTGTCTCGCCACACATCACTCAAGCAGGTTGTGGCCACCATGAGGGCAGAGGACAGGGATGCAGGTGCCAACGCCTCCATCCTGTATCGCCTTGCCACCCCCAACTCTGCATTCGCAATCAACTCCTACACAGGGGATATCCAGCTGCTGCAGCCCCTGGGCTCACTCAGCCAGCGCCAGCGGACTCTTTTCATCCTGGCCACAGATTTGGGGCAACCTGCACTTTCCTCTACTGGTGTGGTGGTGATCCATTTGCAGGAAGAGCCCTACCGGGGGCTGCGCTTTCCCCGGAGCACCAGTGAAGTGGCCCTGCCAGAAAATGCTGCCCCAGGTATCAGCTGAGCAGAGTGCCCAGCACAGGCTGGGACGAAATGGGAGAGGATGGGGAGGAAGGGGGATGTTTAGACTGGGAAGAACTGCAGAGTTTTTGGAAGTCATCATGCTTTGTGTAGATCCAGGGGATAGCAGGGCCTGACTGGTGCCCAGGGCACTGAGGGTGGTAATCCTGTGGGTCACAGGTGCACAGATGCTCCTGGAAGGTCTGCAGGGTTCAGTGAGACCATAGAAGGGCCGCAGACAGGCCCCAGAAGTCCTGACTCTCAGCTCAGAGTTTACCATTAGATCTCACCTCCTTTGGCAGCAGTATCCTCAGGCGGGGCCATGTTCCTGTGGTACAGCATGTGCTGCCCACCAACCACCCTGACCTCTGGCACCTGCCCTGAGACTCTGCTGCCCCTTCAACATTGTTCCCTCCCTTACAGGTACTGCTGTCGCTAGCATCCAAGCTGTGCACACAGGGGGCTCTTCTGGGCGCATCACATACAGCATCATCAGTGGCAACGAAAAGAATGCTTTCCTTATCCAGCCCAATTCAGGTACAGCAGCAGGACTACTTGGGGAAGCAGCAAGGGAAGGTCACTTGTGCTCTGTCAGTGCCTGCTCAGCTATCACAAATCTCAGAGCCCTCCAAAGGCACAGGAACAGTCTACACCTCTACCAGTAAATTTAATGGTATTAGGATTTGGACATAGACACTATCCCATCATTGTCCAGAGGTTGCTAACACAGCTCTTAGCATAATTTTGGTCCCTGCTAACTGGATCTTTCCCCAAAAAATTCGCAGGCCCAGTTCAAAAGTTAGCAGAGGCCAGGGCCATTGCTAAGAGGCAACCTGGGTGCA
The DNA here is from genome assembly GCF_040182565.1 of Anser cygnoides. Taxonomy (NCBI): domain Eukaryota; kingdom Metazoa; phylum Chordata; class Aves; order Anseriformes; family Anatidae; genus Anser; species Anser cygnoides. Next base: position 212,657,359 of record NC_089873.1, on the reverse strand, counting down.
GCCCCGGCCTTAGATGGCAAGATCAGCTAAATGAGACATCCTGTGTTGGGGCCTTAGAGGTGTGCATGCAGCTGCCGTGACTACAACGCTGCTGGGGATTGATGGCTGTCTCTGTATGGTCCCAAAGGTGACAACAAATGGGGAACCACTCAGTCTCCCATGGGCATTTCTAAGGTGCATTTCTAAGAGCCGTCCCTCTGCACCACTATTCCCTGAGCAGTGAGTGGGTGCTGAATATAGTAGAGGTGCTAGTGGCTGGCTGGTAGCCCAGGCAGAGCAGTGAGGCAGATTGCAGGATGCTGCCCAGTGATGCTGGGCAAGCATTGTTTGCACCATGAGCTTCAAAGGACAGCATTTGAAAGGCTGCGTATCCCTTGACATCGCGGAAGTCCTGGCTGAGGGTAGGGTGAGGGGTGCCTTGCTGTGACATTGGTGCTTGCTCTGTAGTTTAGAAGAGGCTGGGGTATGAAAAAGTCCCCAGAGCCTAGAGGTCAACTTGGAACTTCTTGAGAAAATGCCATTCTCTTGTGGTCTGATGGATGGTTGGGGTTGGAAAAGGGTTCTTGGCTGTCAAAGGTCTTTCTGGCCACAGTGCTTGTGCCCTCTGCAGCCTCTGGCCACTGTGCAGGCCCTTGTGAGCCATCCATGGTATGGCACGGCATGCAAAACATTAGCACCATGATTAATGACTGGCCACTGCAAGCCACAGTGACTGTGGCAGCCCACTGTCATCACTGTACCTTCAGCTGCCATAGAGTATCCTCAGCACCCTGGTGTCACTGCAAGCCACTCACCACCCTGTGCTTCTGCTGTGAGCAAGCCACAGCATGGACACAGGGATCACTGGGAAGAGGCCAGACCAGGACACAGCATGTCAGGAAGGGTGTCCCAGCCCAGAGGAACCTGAGCTGCAGCTACCGGCTTCCTGCTACAGCTTTGCAGCATGGCAGCTGCCCCAGGAGGCCTGACCTGCAGGGCTTCTTGCACCCTGGCTGCCCGGAGGGCCGGATGCCACCTTGCAGTGAAGCAATGTGCACAGTTTGACTGCTACTCCTCCATAACTTGGTGCATGCCAGCATCTGAACTCACCCCAATTCTAAACTGAGCTCAGGGACTGATACTCAGCAGTTCCTGAAACCCCGAGTCAAAGGGCAGATGCAAGAGATTCCCAGTCAAGCTCACAGAGGTCTTTGTGGAGAGTGCCTGTGCTCAGGGCTGGTCCTCTGTGTGCTCTCGGTCCCAGGGATTTCCACCTGTGCAGGAGCAGTTTTAACACAGTGCCATAGGAGTCTGCCTGTCTGAAGCTGGCGTTCAGAAGTGAGCATTTGGTATCAGTGGCGCTGCTATGTCTGTGAAACGCAGGAGGGGCTGACAAGGGTGGCACCTTGGCTAATTCCTTCTAGTCCCTGTGCCAGCAGTCAGTCTACCAGGTGTCTTAGCCAATGCCTACAGGGCTGCCATTATAGTCAGGAGATGAAAGCAACCCCCAATGTCCAGGCTGCTCACAGAGCCATTCCTTGTCTCCTCCATATGGTTCACGGGCAGGCTGTCCGAGAACAGTAGCTGCCTGGATCAGCCCCTGAGCAGATCCGGTACAGTACCACCACCACTGCAGCAGCTCAGGTCTGAAACCCCATGCAGACAATGCAACCGGGACAGACCTCACACAGCCCCTCTCCTTCCCTTTGCTTTTCCACCCAGCTCTGCAGCGAGACCCTCTCTACTGCACAGGGATCTTGTTCCCCAGTGCAGGAGGCTGAGACCTAGTGGAATCAGTCACGCAGTGATACCCCTCTTCCTGATGTCCTGGGCAGTATGAGCAAGGCACTGCTACACTGTGCATGGCTGTGGCACTGGTCTGCACAGCGAGATGTGATGGTGTGCTGCAGGAAGGCCTGGTAAGGGTAACAGAATGGCACCCCACATGCACCTCTGTGATACCAGTCCTTTCACATCCCTTCTTGTCTGTGTTTGGGCCATGTCTGCCAGTAGTGCCCTGAACACCCTGGACACATCCTGGTTGCACCTCAGTTGCTGTGGCAGTATCACTTCATCTCAGTGAGGAAACATTTCCCTCCAGCAAAGTGCCCAGAATACGTTTTTTTTTTCCCCTTAAAACATGGTCCTTCTCAAGTACCATGCATCCATCTGTGAGACACTTCCCTGCTTTCTCCCCACACAAGGGGCCGTATGCTATGACTAGATGTGCTGGGTGCTGCACAGCACGGCTCCCAGCCCTGCACCAGTTGCCTAGGCCCCTGACCTTCAGCTCTGCTGTAACAAGCCAGTGCATAGGCACCAGTCCTTCACTGTCCTCAGCCATCCCAGGCTTATCTCCTCTCCAGGGAAAACCAGAGTTTTGTCCACAGGCCCTGTGTGAGAGCTTAGTGCTGGAGAGGGACTCTTGCTCACTGGATTACACACCAAAGTGCTTGACCAGAGCAGGGAAGGCCAGAAGCATCCTGAGCCGCACGCAACAGTGCCTTGGGCTCTACTATTCCTGTCCAGGGCAAGAACAACCCCTCAGATGGAGAACTGCTGCTGCTGGCTACTTTCCTTGCATTCGCCCTGGGTCAAGCCAGCCCTGGAGGCAGGGCCTGCCCTGCAGCCAAACAGTACCAGAGGGCCCGGGGCTACCCAGCTGGCTCCCAGCCCTTGGATTGCAGGTGGTGAGCATACAGCTGCTCTCCAAACCAGGCTGCCATTCTGATCACTATAACCAGTGTCTTCTATTCCTGGATGTATGGCCTGTGTGCATTGGAACTCATGCAAAGCTGTTAGCAGAGCCCTTAGAAGCCAAGCTTGTCCAAGGCAACATAGCTGTTCTGCATGGCTGATATTGCATCCCTGTCGCCCAACTAGTTCACCCAGTGGTTGCCTGTAGAGGCTGAAACGAGCTGCAAAGAGAGCGTGGCTCTCTCAGTGTGTAAACACATGTCTGGATGTCCAGGCCCAAAGAGTCATTATGAATGGAATTAGATCCAGTTGGAGTCTAGTCATAAGTGGTGTTCCCTAGGGCTCAGTACTCGGGCCGGTTTTGTTTAATATCAATGATACTGATGAGGGGATTGAGTTCACCCTCAGTAAGTTTGCAGATGACAGCAAGTAGGGTGGGAGTGTTGATCTGCTTGAGGGTAGAAAGGCTGTGCAGAGGGATCGGGCAAGCTAGGCCGTGTCCAGTTGTATGAGATTCAACAAGGTTAAATGCCATGTGCTACACTTGGGTCACAGCAAACCCATGCAGTGGTATAGGCTTGGGGAAAATTGACGGAAAAGCTGCCCAGCAGAAAAGGACCTGGAGATGCTGCTCGACAACTGGCTGAATATGAGCCCACAGTGTGCCCAGGTAGACAAGAATGCCAAGGACATCCAGGCCTGCATCATAATGCAGCCAGCAGGACTAGGGAAATGATTGTCCATCTGTACTCGGCACTGGTGAGGCTGCACTTCAAATATCATGTTCAGGTTGGGACCCCTCACTGCACTAAGGACATTGAGTTGCTCAAGCGTGTGCGGAGAAGAGCAACAAAGCTGGTGAAGACTAGAAAACAAGACATATGAGGAGCAGCTGAGGTAACTGGGGCTGTTTAGTCTGCAGAAATGAGGTTGCAGCAAGAAGGGTGTTGGTTTCTTTTCTCAGGTCACAAGAGATAGGATGCGAGGCAATGACCTCAAGTTGTGCCAGGGGACATTTAGATTGGATATTGGGAAGAATTTCTTCACAGGAAACATGGAACAGGTGCCAGGGCACACTGATGTTCATGTTGAGCCTGCTGTTGACCAGCACCCCCAGAGCCCTTTCTGCTGAGCTGCTCTGTGTCCACTCATCTCCCATTCTATTCCTGTGTCCAGCATTACTCTGTCCCAGGTGCAGAACCCAGCATTTTCCTTTGTTGAACTTCATGCTGTTGCTGATCACCCAATACTCCAACCTATCTTAGATCTATTTTAGTAGACCTTTGAGGGTGCCTACTACCTTCTTAGGTGGGACAGCAATACTCTGTCATTGCCAGATCCGTGTGTACAGTGGCTCAGGATGGTAAGACTGGGAGTCTGTCCTCAGGCTCCTAGCAGACGAACTGCTGGCAGGTCCTTCAGTGCCTTTTTATGGATTCAGCCTAGACAAATAGCTGTAGTTAGCTCCACATTATGGGGCTTGACACGGGGCAGTTCTTTTCTAAACTGGCAATACCAGATGGTGTCTCCAGTGGGTGGACTATTGCATGCTTTAATGTAAGTGGAAGCTGTCTGTCCTGAGTAGTGTTCAGGATTTATCACCAGAGCAGCTCACCAGAGCTGATGAGAAGGCTTTCAGTTTGGAGAGGGCTCAGAGGAGCTCAGTATGCTATTTCTCTCTATTTGAGAACGGATGGATGGGCAGAGGGATGGGTTGAGTGTAAGGGAACAAAAGAGAAGATGGGGGCTGGGTGTGCTGGTGCATCACTCACCCCCTCTCCCCCTGACCCTGCTGTTTCCCCAGGTGCCATCTCAGTTCAGGACTCCAGCAGCCTGGATTTCGAGGCCAGCCCCCGGCTGCGCCTTGTGGTCCAGGCAGAGACAGCAGCTTCCTTCAGCTTTATGGCCATAAACCTTAACCTGCAAGATGTGAACGACAATTTGCCACGCTTCCAGCTGCAGAACTATGTGGCATTCATCTGGGAATCACAGGGCTATGACTCCCCAGTCATCCAGGTAGCACTGGGGGCACAAACAGGGACATCCGGGCCCCTGGCTGCCCCTGCCAGGGTGAGGAGGTGGGGGGCTGTGCCATGGGCCTGGGGCTGGCACCTATAAATCCATAGGTCTGGCCTTGGAGGGCTGTGGTTTGTAGGACTCCACAACTGCACTGCTGAATCTCTCTTGTGGCTTTGCAGGTCCTGGCAGATGATCTGGATCAGGGAGTGAATGGGCAGGTGACTTATGCCATTAACCAGTCCCTACCAATGACAGGCTTGTACCACATCGATCCTCAGACCGGCACTATCACTACTGCTGCCATCCTGGACAGGGAGATCTGGTCACAGACCCGGTGAGTAGGGCCGGACCAACTTGTACCGTAGGTATGAGAGGGGCATAGGAGCAGCATCCCCAAGGCTGCAGAGGATAGTCTGTTACTTGGTGCCACCCAAAGCCATTGCCAAACAACAGCAGAAACTCGGCCTTAGTAGTAGCATGGGTAGCAAATGGCACTGAGGGCATGGCAGATAGTCTTGAGATGAGCCTGCGCTCTGTTCAGCCTGGATTTCACAAATCTGAAAAGACTGTGAAGGGGGCAGTGGACTCTTCAGTAGCTGCATCCATTCTCTTTCCTGCCTGCTCAATCCAGACCATATCTGTTCAGTCCCTTCCCACTCCCACACATTGCACCCTCCTGCCCTGCCACATGCCCTCCGGAAGCTATGCATCAGCCTCAGCCCTCTTGCAAGTCCCTCTGCATTCACCCCAAGTCCTCGGTCCCTCACCGCATGTGCACATTCTTGACATCCTCCAGTGAGCCTAACCACAAGTATGTAAGATGATGACAAACACTACAAACCATGAATTTAAGTCCTCCCCTACCTTTTTATACATGCATGGTTCAGATACAAGGAAGAACTTCATCCACCTCACCAAGGCTATGTTCCCGCTGTCATGTGCATGCTTCAAATCTCTCTTCACTCTTCCAAGGCATGTGGAGGCCTAGGGGATTTGTTCCGTTCACATACACATCACTGCTCCACACAAACAGAGGCTGCGTGTATTCCCCAGCTCCCAAATATGCTCCAAATGCTGTCACCTGTCTCCTTGCATGCCTCAACACATTCTGCCCACATCTTTTCTCACCAACATTCCAGACTCCTCTTGCACAGTCTCCTCTTGTGCCTCTTGCACAGACTGAAAATGCTATGGATGCATCCACTGTAACCCCCTTGCAAAAGCCCCCAACCATGCATGTGCACATGCCAGGGCTGTGCATGCTCCAGACTCTTGTGCCCACATTTCCTGCCTGCTCATATGTTCCAGGTGCTGGACACAAACCCACTGCACTCCAAACACACGCCCCAAACGTACATCCATCTGCTGCCCCATATTCCTTATGGGCCCATATCCACTGACCCACATGTACTCCAGATGCTCTGCACATATCCATTGCCCCATATACTCCAGATGCTGTACATAGTTCTACTACCATGTGTACACACTCCAACCCTGCAGACATGTGCAGTGCCCCCTTGCCCCATGTTCCAGATGCTGTGCATGCATGTATTGGCCCTCACACACATGGCCGCATCTGTGAACCTTGTGCCGTGCCCTTGTGCTTTCCCACAGTTTGGTGGTAACAGCAATGGACAGAGGGACACCTCCTCTTGTGGGCTCTGCCACGCTGACCGTTGTGGTGATGGACATCAATGACAATAGCCCCACCATCCCGTTTCCTTGGGAGGTGCGGGTCCCAGAAAGTAAGTGCAGATCAGCCCCACAGGTTAGCGCGTCACCAGTGGCAGGAGCTGAGGCATGATGAACACCTGTGGGTGGGAGAGAAGCCCCCAGAGAGGCTTGCTCATTCCCTTGATGAGGGATGGCATGTGCTGACCCACTGACTGAGCTCCCCCAAGCCCTTTGGCACTGCCCTGTTTGTGATGGCCTGGGGCTGGGGGTTGTATGGCTGGCTGTGATGCAGCAGCTGTGTCCTGAGGGAACCAGCTGAACTCCCAACTCCTCCTTGGTCTCTGCCCACTTCATGGGGGTTCTGGCTGCACACGAGTGCCCTGCTGGCTCTCTGCTCTTGGTATGCCTGCCCAGTCCTCCTGCCTGGCTCCCAAGACCTGTTCCTTGACCACTAGGACCTCTCCCTTATCCCCGTTGCGCAGGCTGGTTCCCCCATGTGAGCTGGGTCCTCTCTGAGGAGATGGGGCTGCTTGCTCATGCCTTGCCTCTCCCCAGACACACTGCTAGGCACCCAGATAGCACAGCTGACAGGGAACGATGTGGACTCGGGCCCCACACTCTCCTACACCCTCGTGCTGGATGGTGATGCTGTGGGCACATTCGGTGTGCTGCGGTATGGGGGACGCATTGCCCTTACGGGGCCACTGGACTACGAGCAACGCAGCCACTACACCCTTACCCTGCGTGCCTCTGACACCCGCCATGAGACCGAGGCCAACCTCACCGTTGTCGTGGAGGATGTGAATGACAACGCACCGTCTTTCAGCCAGGGCTTCTACCAGGTACTGTACACGCACACTCCTGAACATGCACGTGCTGGCTCCCCTGCATAAGCCCCTGTGCTGCTCCTGCACACTGCCTGGCTCACCTGACCTTATGAGGCACAGAGATCCCCTCAAGGATGGGTCTGAGCCCATCCTAGCCCCTCTCCTCCTGAGCCTCTAGCCACATCCTGACACCCCTCCTGCTGTCACTGCAGTGTGAACAGGAGGCTGAAACCAGGCACGCAGCACTGGGATCAGCAGCTGCAGGCCTGCCCAGCTGCATGCAGATGGTACGTGCCAGAATAAGCAGGACCAGCAGGAAGGCCAAAATTGGTGGGAGATGGGTCACAAGCTGACACGTGTTTCTGGTGAGACCTGGACGGAGGCCCCATAGGGAGGTCAATGGACAAAAGCTGACCAGTACCATGTGATGTATCTCTGGAGCAGAGATGCAAGAAGTTGGGAAGACACAGAAATGCTTGAAGGTTGGGAGAGCACAGACCAGTGGAAGACTGCCTGTTTGTATATGCTGTTTGGCACAAGAGGATGAGAGGTGTTTTGAGTTGTGTAAAATACCTTTTGTAGAAAAAAAAAATCAGCTAGTAAGTTCTTCAGCATAGCAGAGGAGGGTAGAGAAAAGGATCGATAACTGGATGCTGAAGTTTTTCAGAAGTCACACTTACAAGGCTAGGTGTTGTGCATGTGGGACAGGTGACCTGAAGTGTGCCAAACATGGCCCTGGTACAGAGGTGGGAAGGCCCTGGTCAGCAAGGAACTGAGCTACTTTGGCCATGGCTGCCCTAGCCAGCCCAGACCTTCTCCCAGCTCTGTTGGCCAGATCTAGTCAAGCAGGAACAGATGCCCACAGAGGGACACAATTTTGACTGGGGCTTTCTTCTTTTCCAGGTGACATTGCCAGAGCACACACCTGCAGGCAGCATCCTTCTCACTGTGAGTGCCACTGACCCAGACTCTGGCAGCAACGGGGATGTCACCTTCCACCTGGCTGTGCCCAGCCCTGACATCGCCATCGACCCCAGCAATGGTGCGTGGGGCTAGCTGCTACAGAGGGTTCATGCTGTGGATTGATCCAACAGTGCATGCAGAGGGAGGGGCCCCCATGCTGGCCCCTCGTTACGGCTGGGGTGGTCAGGGAGGCAGACACAGTGGTGGCAGCCATCAAGGCCCACCACCACAGCATCCCAGAACACCATGCCCAGCTCCCTGCTGGCTCCCCATGCTGACTCTGGCTTTGTGCCCTCACAGGGACCCTGTTCACCATCCGGCGGGTGGAATTCGATGCCAGCCAGCCTACCCTGGACCTTGTGGTGGAGGCCCGCGACCGTGGTTCTCCCAGCCTCTCATCTTGGGCCACTGTGCAGCTGCAGGTGCTCGATGTGAATGACCACAGCCCCAGTTTCCAGGTGCCATGCTACAATGCCAGTGTCCCTGAGGACCTGCGCCCGGGAACCACTGTGCTGACACTGGAGGCAGGTGATGCTGATCTCTCCCGGGAGAATGCTGGCTTTGACTACACCATCGTCAGTGGCAATGGTGGCAATGCCTTCCAGGTGGAGAGCCGTGTGGCCTGGGCAGGAGGACACCTCCGCACGCAGGGTGCCTTGGTGCTTGTGGAGCCCTTGGACTTTGAGGCCATCCCAGTCTACAACCTCACCGTGGCAGCGTCGGACCGGGGCCTGCCACAGCGCAGTGCCACAGTGCCTGTGCTCATCACTGTGCAGGATGTCAATGACAACCCACCTGTGTTTGCCCGAGCTGAGTACCGCACAGCAGTGAGCGAGAGTGTGCCCCCTGGCACAGAGCTGCTGCGGGTGGTGGCCCATGATGCTGACTCGGGGCCCCACGGCCACGTTCACTACACCATCAGCTCAGGTGACCAGCATGGGCTCTTCCAGCTTCATGAGAGTACGGGGGCCCTGTGCCTGGCACAGCCCCTTGACCGTGAGGCCCAGTCACTGCACGCCCTCGTGGTGCAGGCTACGGATGAGCTGGGCGGCCACTTTGCACTGGTACCTGTAGCCATTGAGGTGAAGGATGTCAATGACAATAAACCGTACTTCCCAGTGGAGATGCTGAGTGCCAGCATGCGGGAGAACCTGCCTCCTGGCACGTTGGTCACCACCCTGCGTGCCGTCGATGCAGACACAGGCGTCTTTGGGGAGCTTCGGTATGCAGTACTGGAGCAGCCAGTTGGGGAGCCTGGTGTGGCAGAGGGCCGGGATGCCTTCGCCATCAACAGCAGCTCTGGGGAGCTGCGCTCACGTCTCACCTTTGACTACGAACGAGCTAAAGCCTTCCAACTCCTAGTCAGGGCCACCGATGCTGGCAACGCTTCTGCCACGGTGACTGTGCGGGTACTGGTGACTGGGGAGGATGAATATGATCCCATCTTCCTGAGCCCTTCCTTCAGCTTTGAGGTCCCTGAGGGTGCCCGCAAAGGGCAGAGCATTGGGCGAGTGCTGGCAACAGACGAGGATGAGGGGGCTGATGGCGTTGTGCTGTACTCCCTGACGAAGCCATCACCGTACTTTGCCATCAACCAAACCACGGGCACCATCTACCTGCGTGTGGACAGCCAGCCCCAGGCTGGGGCTGGGCGCGCCAAGAGGGAGCCGCGTGAGATGAGTGTGGAGGTGCAGGCACGCAGCCCCCTGCCTGCCTCCCGCTCAGCCTCCGCACAGGTCACCATTGACATCACACACACCTCCTTCGGCCTGGCTCCGGACCTCAACCTGCTGCTGGTGGCTGTGGCTGCCTCACTGGGGGTCGTGGTGGTGCTGGCTGCTGTGGCCATCGTGCTGGCACTGGTCCGCTCCCGTCACCGCCGGGGCCATGAGAAGCCAGAGGGGGACAGGCCACTGGCCCGCGTCCAGAGCGGCTCCCTGCAGAAGCTGGGCCGCGAGGAACCGGCGCTTCCTGGGGGTGAGCACATTTACCATCAGGCCCTGCCAGGGTACGGGGGTGAGCCAGCAGGGCCCTACACACGAGGTGGCTCACTGGACCCCTCGCACTCCAGTGGCAGAGGTTCTGCTGAGGCTGCTGAAGATGACGAGATTCGGATGATCAACGAGTACCCGCGTGTGGCCAGCATCACGGCCTCTATGCAGGAGCACATCTCTGCCCGTGGCCCTGACTCTGGCATCCAGCAAGATGCCGACCAGCTGTCCGACATCTCCTGTGAGCCAGCTGCCCTGGAGAGCACCCAGTGGTTCAAGAGCAAGAAGGGCTCCGGGCTACTGCTGCCGGGACCACCCCCGCAGCTGTACCGTGAGGATGGGGGAGGCAGCGCCTTCCTCGGTGTGCGCTGCGGCCTCAGTGTGTCCTCCCAGCCCCAGGACTACGCCTTCCCAGAGGATGGCAAGCCCTCTGTGGAGGGCTCGCTCACCGCCATCGTGGCCAGCGATGAGGAGCTCCGCGGCAGCTACAACTGGGATTACCTGCTGAACTGGTGCCCCCAGTTCCAGCCGTTGGCCAGCGTCTTCACAGAGATCGCCCGCCTCAAGGATGAGAGCTCCCTGCGCAAGCCCTTTCCATCCAAGCCCAAGGCAGAGCCCAAGCCCCGCATTGATCCCCCACCCCTCATCACCTCAGTAGCCCACCCAGGTGCCAAGTCTGTGCCCCCCAAGCCACCAGCAGGCAGGACCTTCCCACACCCCTCCTCCCTGCGCCGCTCGCCCATCAGCCACGAGGGCTCCATCTCGTCCTCTGCCATGTCACCCAGCTTCTCCCCCTCGCTGTCCCCGCTGGCTGCCCGCTCCCCCGTGGTCTCGCCCTTTGGCATCTCACAGGGGCCCTCGGCCTCTGCCATCAGTGCCGAGCACTCACTGGAGCCCCCTGAGGAGGCCGAGCTCAGGATTTAGACCTGCAGCCATGGGGCCAGGAGCAGGGCCAAGCCCAGGGCCGCTCTGCATGGGTGCTGATCCTGCTCTCCCAGCACCTTGCCTGGCCTGGAGCCCCCATGAGCTGCAGGTTCCCATGTCCTTTGGGACTGCCGGCTCCTGTGACTCCCTGTGGTCTGGCAGATTCAGTGCTAGTTTTGATGCCCTATGGACTGCTGATCCTAGTACCAGCACCCCAGGGCATGGTTTCTTGTACTGCTCATGGTGTCTCAGATCGGCGCCTGGCACGCTGGTGCTTCGTGGTACTCTGTGCTCTGAGAGGGGCCAGGAGCAGATGGGTGCTCCCTGCCCTGCTGGGCCAGGGCACTGCAGACTGCAGACCCTGCTCTTGCCTGGCTGCTTGCCCAAGCCATGCAGCACCCTGGGTGCAGTAGGAGGCTGGCCCATCCCTGCTGGCCCCGTCTCTGTGGGAGCTTACGGGGCCGGGGAGGAATGCTCCCTGGACAGGGGTGCACTGCTCAGACGGCACAGCCACAGCTGCCGGTTGGTCTGCCCATGCTGCCTGTGGGAATGGGGATGGCTGAACTTGCTTGCTGATAATATGGGGAAACACATCCCAGGCCAAGCTGTAGGGGGAGGAGAAGGCATCAGCCACTGTCTGCTTGCCTATCCGTGGCTGATGGGGGGGAAAGGGGATCCTCTCAGGTCCCTCAAGCCCTTCCACCTGCCCCCACTGCATTTGCCTCTTGTAAGGGCTCTCCTTCCCAGGGTTGCTGGAGGGCACTGCTTCTCAGGGGCTGGCTGGGAGGCTGGGTGCCCTACCCAGCACAGAGAGGCTGCTCCCAGGCCCAAGTGCCTCTCTGAGCTGTGGGCTGGCTGAAGCATCAGGCGCAGACACTGGGCAGGCTGTGGCAGGGATGGCAAGAGCATCAGCTGGTCCCAGGATGCCAAGCCCCCCAGGAAAGGCACCGATGTGGCCGCTCAGGGACACAAGCCAGTGACCACCTCTCGCTCTGTCTGCCCCGGGCCTGGTGACCAGCCTGCAGCTGCAAGGAAGCAGGGGGGGGGGGTACCCTGAAAAACCACATGGCCTGAGGCTGGCATGGTGGTAAACAGCATGTTGTCTTGCAGCCACAGTATGGGATACGGGGTGGCAGGCCTCCCCCAGGGCCCTGCAGTGCAACCTGCTCACCAGTACAGGCTGGGCCACCAGGAACACCTCCAGAATGTGAGTGGTTGCCAGAACCCCCAGCCCTCTGTGCAGGGGCTGCTCTGCACCACTCCTTCATGTTGTGTTGTGATCATGGGGGAGAGCCACATTTCCTTGGGGCTGGTCCCCATCCTCACACCAGCACTGCTTGCAGCTGGCATCAGCTCATGCCGGGGCCAGCCCCTGCCCCAGTGCTCACCCACAGCCCACAGGGCATTGCATGGCCCTCCACCTTGGGAGTGCAGTCCTTGTGCCGGCCACTATGGCCCTGGGTGCTCAGGATCGCTGTGACCCACACAGGTGGTACAGGATGCAGGGTGAGGCTTGGGAGCAGGACATTCGGGGCACCATGGCAGCCCCAGCTACACAGTCAGCCTGGGAGGACACCCAGACATCTGAGAAGGGGGCCTGGGGCTGTTTATTGTATTTGGGAATTTCCTTCCTATCACACTTCTCCTACACCTGCTCTGTAGCCTCAGCCCAAACCCTGTCAGCACCATAGCTGCATCCCCATCTGTCATCCCAGCCCCAAATGTTTTATCACAGCAGCCACAAACAACCGTTTTCGCCCACTGCCCATTTCCCACTCAGAACCTCCTGTGACTGCAGCCACATCTCCGCCAGTGTCTCAGCTCCAACCTCCCCCACACGCCATGGGTCCCAGCCCAGCCCATGCAATGGGTGCCCCACACACGGCACTGTGCTGCCCCTGCCCCGTGGTCCTCGTGATGCCCATGCAAGTGTGTGCCCAGTGCTGGCAGCCCCAGGAGCTGCCCTGGACAACAACAGGGCTGGGATCTGCAGCAGCAGTGGTGGCACCAGGGCCATGTCTGGGGCCCATGAGGGAGCCAGGGTGGCTCTGGGAGGGGAGGACAGTTCTTGCCTCACGTGGCACAGGGACAGCCTAGGGAGGCACTCCCAAGGAGCCACATGTGCTGTGAGCCTTGCATGGGGCTAGGATGGCCAAGCAGCCCTGCTCCCCTCTGCACGTTCAGGATGTGGGGTGTAGACGGGTCACCCCCTGCACGCCATGTAGGAGGGGCAGACACACAGCCCCTCTTTTGTCTGGGGGGATACAGCCACGTGCTGCTGAGCCCAGCCAGGAGCCAAGCCTCCAGTTATTTATTTTTACACATTGTACTACAATTCCTGTTTTCTACTTTGTTTGTACCTTTTGTATCGTGTCTCGCTGAGCTGCATGTATTGGGCGCTGCTCGTCGGCCTGCACACGGGGCCGCTCCAGCACAGCCTGGACCCAAGTGCCAACTTCTCAAAGAAATGCCTTAATAAACCACACTTGTTTGTACAGAGCTAGACATTGTCACTGCTGCTCTGGGCTTGTGCTGCGCTGGCACTATGGCCTTGTGGGTACTGGGGAGAAGCACCAGCAGGGCCAGCGGGTGGAGGACAGACCTGTGGCACTCGGGGGCTCAGCTGCTGCCAACGCGCTGGGGGCTGGGGGCAGCCAGGGGGACCTGCACGCTGCGCTTGGCTCTGGGCAGCAGCTTGGGTGGCAGAGCTGGGGCTACATGGGGCATGGGGGCTGCAGAGAGGCCGCTTTGTGCCCTTGGGGCAGACAGCACAAGGAGCCCTGCTGCCCAGCCACAGCTGCCTGCCTCCTGGCCTCTGCAATTTGTCAGGCCAGCACAGGAGGTGTAGCAATTTTAGGCTTTAGTGCAGCAGAGGACATTGAGAGCCTGATCACAAACTGTAGGCCTGGCCCAGGTGCCTAGCTCCTCCAGCAGTGTGTGCTGCAGCCGCACCTGTCACTGCATTGCCGCGCACACAGCCCCAGCTTGGCTGCTGCCCAGGCCAAGCCACCAGCACCCACGTGCATCAGTGCATCTTGCAAGTTCCTCCCCTTAGCAGCTGCCAAACCCAGCAGGTGAGGCTGCACCACACCATGCATCCAGGTCTAACCAGTGGCGAGGCTGAGCATGTCTCCCCTACAGCCACATAGCCCAGTGCCGGTGTGCAAGTGGACACACACAGAGGGGCACACGGGACCCTACAGACACGCTCAGCACTCACACTGACAGCACTGCAGCCTCATCCTGCTCCCCTTTCTGGCTGACAAAGTCTGTCATCGGGAATGCACATGTATAAGGTGAGTCCCTCTGGCAGCCAGGCTCAGACACCTGGTCTGCCCAGCAGCTGCCCCCCGTTGCTGGCACCCCAACATACAAGCCCCTGAGGCACAGCTCCACTCCAGCTCTTGGTATTGCCCCCAGCTAGGAGCTCTCATTTGGATCTGCTCATCTGCAGTTCCCTGACACACAGACAGGCGCCCCGAGGGGCTCAGCTGAGCCCGGACTCTGCACTCTCTCTGGCAGTAGGCTGGGAACCCCCTGGTCCTTCTGACAGCCTCCCTGCTGTGGGCTTGCCCCTACGTACACACACTCCGGCTCTGAGGCCACTCCAGCTGCTCACTGCCCAGTCCGGTTTGACACCCGCTAGCAGGGACAGGGGCTGACACCCCTGCATCTCCCACTCAGCTGCTGGCACCACAGGCCCTGGGACCTGTGATCTGATTGCAGCTACTGACGCTTAGACTCCATGGACACACATGCACACAGAATAGGGTCCCCAAGAAAAATACTTTGCCGTGGAGTTTAAGAAGACGGGACAGGCTGCACAGTCACCCGACGCAGCGCATGGCCAGACACATGTGCTGACCAATCCACTTACGTGCAACCATCAACTTTTATATCCTTTTCCCTCTTTTTCCACTTTTGTTCTTCTCCAAGCTGCCTCAATCCCTCTCTTTCCCCACCTCTGCTACACACGTGTAGTTCCTCTGCTACACATCCCATAATAAGTCTTATGCAACCCTAAAATGCTCTGCATTCTGCCTCTCACAACATGCCCCGTGTCCCAGGCAGCGTCCCCAACACCTGTGGCTGCTCAGGGCAGCTACTCCTGCTCCTGTTGTGATGGGCGCCGCCCTCAGCCCTGGAGTGACCGCTGCTGAGACAGCCTTGGGTGGAGCTGGGCACAGGGATCCCCTTCCCTGGGTTATCGGGTTCCCCTGCCTGCCACTGCTTCTCGGTGCTGCTTTATCACATAACCTAGCACCTCCATCTCCCTGACTGGTATAACCGCCGTGCTGGGCATGCTCCCTGCTTTGTGACTGAGACCGAAGGGGTCCCTGCGAGCAGGGAGGGCCCTGATGGTACTTTTCTCTAGCATTGCCCAACCGCAGGTAACCCTGACAGTCTGGAGACGAGGGCACCCTTGAGTCCATCCACAGGAACAGCACCCACGGCACACCAGGGTGGGTGTGCCCAGGACACCCTGGCAGCTTTGCTGGCTCTTCCAGCGATCCCATCCCCTGCTTGCTGCAGACCAGCTAGTCAGACTAACAGCTTGTTAGAGTAATTAGCTCTCTCAGAGCACCCTAATCTTTGCAGGCCAGACAGATCCAGGAAATAATCTGCAAATCTCATCCCACTTACAGCCCTACCCAAAGCTGTAAGCAGCTGGACAGCTGGGTGGGCTGCAGCACTCTGGCAGCGCCTCCCAGTGCCCCAGG
Source organism: Anser cygnoides (assembly GCF_040182565.1). Lineage (NCBI taxonomy): Eukaryota > Metazoa > Chordata > Aves > Anseriformes > Anatidae > Anser > Anser cygnoides. The sequence continues at coordinate 212,641,564 of NC_089873.1, read as the reverse complement.
CCCCTAGCCAATGTGCGTCAAGGCTGCGCAGCAGCGAGTCCCTTCCCTGCGGCTGCAGCTGCTGGTCAGGTCCATGCAGACTGGGACAGCCAGGAGCCAGCACCAGGGTGCTGGGCCACCCCTGGATGAGGGGCAGGGTGGGACAGGATGGGGGCCAGCACGTGCCGGGGCTGTGTGCCTGGGTGTGGGACAAGGAAGTAGCTGGGGCTGCATAGCTGGGAGCCGCTGGACATGGCCTGGGCACGGGAACCACGCTCTGCCTGCAGCCACCCACCCTGCTGCTGCCCACATCTCCCTGCACGCCTTGAGCACTTGCAGGGTGCTGGTAAGGGACGGTAAGCAGAGCCACCTCCAGCTGGGAGACCCTTACACGCGAGGACAGGCAACTCCCAGCCCTGGCAGACAGCTGCCCCTGCGTGGTTCAGGAGCCTTCCTGTGGCACAGCGGAAAGTTCATCCCACCAACAGGGCTGCGGGACAGGGCTCAGCTGAGATGTTCCCCCTGAGCCCTCCCTGCTGCGCTGGGCCCTGCGTTCTCTGTCGGCTGCACCCACCGTGCCCAGACCCTTCCCGTGTTCCCTGGCCGCTGTCTCCCGCAGCTCCCCCGTTCGTCCCCCCAGCCCCGCAGGGTGCAACTGTACAGCTTCGGGCGGGCAACCAGCTCCAGCTGCTGCAAACCACACAGCGCCGCATGCATGGAAACTCTGAGTGGCCCACATGTGCTTCCAATTGCAAGGACCAGAAGTGCCCTAGGGCTCTGCACACACACTCACGCTATGGGCAACACCCAAGCAGGAGTGCTGGAGTCCCACAGAAAATGGGGACGGAGCAGGGGATTCCTGGAGGACGAGGCCTGGCCTCATGGTGGCGGGGGAAGCACCCCGAAGGCCTGACAGGGAGCTTGGGCGGGCCTGATGAACACGGGCTGAGGTCCCAGATTCAAAGAGATGCTAAGTGCTGTTCTATGAACAGAAAAGATGCTGCTCAAGCCCCACTGGATCTCCTTGCTGCCTTACCTCACCCAAAGGGAGCGGGGCCAAAGTCAGCAGCAGGCACCGCCTGCCTGAGCACGTGGCATCTCCACCTCCCTGCTGCACAGATGGCACAGGTGAAAAAGCACTGCCTGCACAGCAGGTCTGAAGGCAGGAAGGAGAACAGAACTGCTACAGCCCTGGCCTTCCTAGCAAAGGACCTTCACCTGCCCTGCCCCAGTTTAAGCATCAGTCCGCTTCTTCACCAGTACCTCATGACACACCGCAGCAGGAGAATGCCTCTGGCCTCTAGCCAGTAGCTGCTGCTCTGGACAGTCACAGTGCGGCTCTGGTGTGGGAGAGATGGCAGCCTGGGCCAGGCAGGTGGTTTTCCCATTGTCCCTCTCTTTCTGACTTGGACTCTGCTCTGCAGAAGCAGGAAAGCAACTGGGAACTGCTGGAGCCATGGCATGCAGCATGTCTGTACATGTGGCCAGGGCTGGGACCTGGACTTGGAAAGCTGGCCTGGTCAGATGGGGTCACAGCACCCCCTTCCTCACCAGCCATCTCTGAGATGGCCCCTCCTGGGCTGCTTTAGGGTAACAAACTCCACGGCACCATTTCCAGAACTCTCTTTAGCACTGGCAATAATTGCTTGAACTTTCCACAACCCCAAGACCACAAGTATCATGATACCACTTTTGTGATACTAATTAGGAGGGCTCCTAGTGTGGGAACAAGCACAGGAAGCCGAGAGCTGCTGCTCAGCAGCGCTGGGAGCCAAGCGGCTGCCGGTGACAGCGCCAGCTGGACGGGACAGCGGGCCGCCCCGCTCGCTCCACGACCCACGAGCGCCGCGCAGCCCCCGCCCGCAGCCCTGCAGGGACACGTCCGAGCCCCCCCGCGCCCCGGGCTAGGACACCCGGCACCCGCGGCTGTGCCGGGCCCCCGCACGCAGCCAGGCGGCAGCGGTGCGAAGGTCGCCGAGGCCGGGCGGTCGCAGCCCTGGACGCGGAGGGGACGCGGCCGCCTTCTGCCGCTGCCCCCGCAGAGGCTCCGGGCGGCTGGCCCGGCCGGCCCCGGCCCCGGCTGCACCTTCCCGGCCGGCCCCTGCCTCACGCCGCGGGGCGCGGAGGCGCAGCGCCAAGGCCGCTCCCGCTTCCAGCCCGTCCCTGCAGCGGGGCTCCGGCACTCCCGGGGGCCCCGCCCCGCCCCGCCCCGCCCGCTCCCCGGGGCAGCTTCCCCCCGCCAGCGGCCCGGCCCCGGGCGCTGGGCAGGGCCCGGCCCGGCCCGGCCGCGCCCCCAGCCCGGTCCCGCCCGGGACCCCCCGGAGCTCCCGGCCCCGTCCGCGTGCCGCACGGAGCCCGCAGCCCCGCCGGGACCCGCCCGCCCCACACGGGCCCGGCCCGAGGCAGCCGCCGCCGCTGCCCGCCCCACGGGACTGCCGTGCCCCGAGCCGCCTCCGCGGCGGCCCCGCGGGGCCCTGGGGGCGGCCCGTGAGGGGGGGCAGGGCCCCGCCGCCCGCACCGGGACCGGCACCGGGGCCGCGCCCAGAGCCCGCCCCCGGCCCCGCCCCCCCCGGCGGCGGCGGCGGCCTCCTCACGTGACCGGCCGTCACGCGCCCCGCGCCGCACACGTGACCGGGCGCAGCGGCGGGATGGCGCGGCGGTAACGGGGGCGCGGGGCCGGGGGCGGGGGGGCGGCCCCGGGGCTCCCCGTCGCGGCGGGGCCCGCGGCCGCCCGGCACTGACGGCCCGCCGCAGGTGCGGGGCGCTCCCCGCCGTGCTGTCGCTGTGCGCGGCCGCCTGGAGCTGCTGCGCCGCGGGGGTGGCCCTGGAGCGGGACCAGCCGTGCCGGTAGGTGCGGGCCGGGGCGCGGGGCGCGGGGCCCGGTGCCCGGTGCCCGCCGCTCACGGCCTGCCCGCAGCCCGCCCCCCGGCTGGGCCCCCGCCGGCCGCGTGAGCCCCGTCCACGACGTGCAGCTGACCCTGGCGCTCCGGCAGCAGGGCACCGCGCGCCTCGCCCGCCTCGTCCGCGCCGTCTCGGACCCGCGCTCGCCGCGATACGGTAACGGCTGCGCGCCCGAGGCCCGCCGGCCGCCCGGCCCCGCGGGCGGGGTGACCCGAGCCCGCTGTGTGCCCGCAGGCAGGTTCCTGTCCCTGGAGCAGCTGCGGGACCTTGTCCAGCCGTCGCCCGCCACGCTGATGACGGTGCTGAAGTGGCTGCGGGGGCACGGCGTGGAGAGCTGCAGCAGCGTTGCCACCCTCGATTTCCTGCAGTGCCACATGCCGGCGAGGTGAGCCCGGGCAGCGCTGGGCCCTGCTGCGGTGGCTGCCCTTGCCTGCGAAGACGGGAGAAGCCAGACCCTGCCCTGCCTGCTGGGACGTCCGCTGGCCCCCGTGGCGCAGGCGAGCGGCGGGAGGCTGAGCCCCGCTTCTGCGGGGGCTGTGGCCAAGAGCTGGCTGCCACCGTGCAGTCCTAGTGCTGGGGGAGTTGCAGCCCGGTGGCTTGGAACATTGGGGGCCAGGTGCACATATGCGATAGGTGCTCAGGCCAGCCCACACCTCCTCTTGCTCGCTTTTGGGGTCACAGTACACACACAGTGGGTCAGGTACAGAGTGCTCTTTGCTTTGTAAGGTTGGCTGTGCTGATGGGAAGGGGTGCTCGTCCCTGTGTCCTCCCAGCAACAAGCGGGGTGCAAACGGGAAGCAGGGCATGGGCACGGGTGGCCAGGCTGGCGGCAGTTGTGGTGTGAGCCCCTGTGTGGGGGGCTGTCCCTGTGTTGCAGCACGGCTGAGCGCCTCTTGCCTGGGGCTGAATTCCACCGGTACGTGAAGGACCAGCGCAGCGTTGTGCGCTCCCCGCTCCCTTACACCATCCCTGAGGATCTGGCTGAGCACGTTGACTTCGGTACAGTATGCGTGGGGTTCAGGCTGCCCAGAGCTTGTGCTGCCTCAAGTACAGGTGCGAGGTTGAACATTGCCCAGCCAGGAGGGGCCACCTCAGTACCTCAGAGGGTGGTGTGGCTGGCCCTCCGCCCATGGTCTCAGCTGCCCTGGACCCTCCTGAGGAGATCTGTGCCCAGGGTCTGGGCAGGCAGTGTCTGAAGTCTGTGGTTTTTTAATAGTGCTCTCGGCCCCGGGTGCTCCGTGCTGTCTGTGTGGGTGTCTGTGGGTGTGCAGCTGCCTCTGAGGCAGGAACACTCCTCACATGAGGAAACCGCGGTCATTGCACAAGGAGAGCGGGGCTGTCAAGCGGTGACAGTGGCTCAGCAGTGGGGTAATGGGGCTGAGCAGCCTGGGAGCACCTATGAGGACTGGGGAGGCACCCAAAGGTGCGGTCTCTGGTCAGGTGCCCCCCTGCGCCCTGCTGCTGTTCAGGCCTCTGACGTGAAGCCTGAGAGAGGGTGGGGAGGGGGAGCATGGGGCCATCGCTGAGTCCTGCCAGAGCGCTAGGCCCTGGCACCTGCTGCTTCTCCTTACTCGCGCATCAGTGGGTGGCCTGCATCGGTTCCCTGCGGAGAGGAACGTGGTCAGCAGAGCCTGGGCCAAGGAGCAAGCAGAGCCAGGACAGCCTCATGGACAGAGAGCGGCTTTCCACCTGGGGGTGACTCCATCTGTCATTCGGAAAAGATACAACATGACAGGAGGAGACGTTGGGCTGCTGCCAAACAACAGCCAGGCCTGCGCCCAGGTACCTGCTCCCAGAGCTGACGGGGGCAGAGGCGTGGGAGTGGGGCACCTTGGTGCTCCTCCAGCACTTGGCTGGTCTGGTCTTCCAGGACGCTGCAGGGAGGCCTCCGCAGCTGTGGGAGCACCGCGGGGCTGGCATTTCACACGCATGCTGAGCCAACTTTCCAAGTCGGGAAAAAAATCTTAGCGTCCCTCCTTGTCCCCCCCAGTTCTTGGAACAGTACTTCCACCAGGCTGACCTGGCTGAGTTCATGCAGCTCTTTGGCAGCAGCTTTGCCCACCACTCCAAGGTCGACCAAGTTGTTGGACACCAGGGCTGGGGCAAGGCTGGGCTGGAAGCCAGCCTGGACGTGGAATACATCATGAGCACGGGTGCCAACATTTCCACGTGGGTCTTCAGCAATGCAGGTACTGATCCCCTGTCAGAATTGGTCTGCTCTGCCCTGTGACCACTCCCATGCATCCCACTTGCTGTAGCACTGACGCATCAGACTGCTGCTTAGGGAAGCACTTGCTCTCTGCCAGGCGCATAACGGGCTGCACCCAGTTCATCTGGTACCCGTCACAGGGGCACACTGGGTGCAGTACGGTGCTTTCACAGCTGCTGTGGGCATGTAGCATGTGGGCTTCCAGAGCTGGAGCAGGTTTCTAATGGCTGTCAGGGGATTCATCTTCTATTAATTTCTATAGCTGCTTTTGGACACGTGAACTTAAAGCATCCACAGCATCCTGCAACAAGGACTTCCATGCCCTGGCTGCACAATGTAAAGCAGTCATCTCACTACACTGCCTTCCCACGGAGAGAGAGATGATCTCTTGCCCGTGAATCTGCCAGTAGAGTGGATAAAGGAGAGTGAGGCAGTTTGAGGAACATAGGTTGCAAACCATCCTGCACAAAAATGGCTGCTATACTGCAGGATAAAGTGTGATCTGTCCAGGTCAGAAGCTGCCTGGCTGAGAGACAGAGCACAGTTAGGATTGCTGGCTCTCGTCCTGCTGGTGAAGTCTACCGACACAAGCAGCTCTGCTTTGTCTTCTGCCTTTATGGTGCCTGTGGTGTGGGAAGGGGGAGAGAGACTTCTCTGGGCAGCTGTGAGGCAGCAGGAGTTGCCGAGGCCTCACGCTCCTTGCTGCATGGAGAGGAGCAGGAAGGGACCTGGGCGGGGGGAGGTGAGCTGGCGTCGTGCTGCTTTGGGGTCTGTGGTTATGGGTGGAGGGCCCAGAGCTTGGCTGAGCCTTGGGTTGTGTCACTGCCTGGTGCCGAGGGTGGCTACAGCCCTGTGGAAGGTGTTCAGAGAAGGAGCAAGTGAACGCAGGCATCGTGCCGTGGGTGCCACACTTTGACCAGAGCCACGGGCAGAGCCAGCCATCCCCGCTGTCAGCCGTGCTGCCATTGCCCCTGCTGCCAGCAGGAGCTCACGGGAGTGTTCATATGCTCTGTGCTGCATGTCTGTGCTCTGCAGGCAGGGACAGGAGCCGGCAGGACCTCTGGCTCCTGCTGGTGCTGCTGAGGCACGGTGGCTCCTGCCACTCCACTGGACCGGCCCCTTTGTCTCTGCAGGGCGGCATGAAAGCCAGGAGCCCTTCCTGGCCTGGCTGCTGCTGCTCAGCAACATGTCATCACTGCCGTGGGTGCACTCCGTCAGCTATGGGGACGACGAGGACAGCCTGTCGTTGGCCTACCTGCAGCGTGTGAATGTGGAGTTCATGAAGGCGGCTGCCCGTGGCCTGACTGTGCTGTTTGCCTCGGGTGTGTGGTGCTGTTGGGGTGACGTGGCTCTGCGTGGCGTGGGTGCACAGGCTGCTGCCAGGACCCCGCTGGGAGGCAGGAGCTTTCCCCCTGCCCAGGGGGCAGCTTGCGGGCCACCACCTCACCCATTTCTGCTGGCAGGTGATGATGGTGCTGGCTGCAGGAGAGTGCCAGGGGGGAACCACACTTTCCGGCCCAGCTTCCCGGCCTCGAGGTAACCACGGGGTAGTCCGTGAGGCTCTGCACTGACCTGGCTGGTGCCAGGAGCTGCTGTCTGCTCTTCCGCCTTGGCCTGCAGCTGGGCTGCTGCAAATGCTGTTCGTGACCACGGTGGGGGCTCGGGACAGCCACGTGGTGGGATGGGGTGGAAGGTGGCAGGCCCGGAGGTGGGGGCTGAGCAGCTCCTGGAGGGGCTGCTGCGCGGGGTGCTGTGTGCTTGCCCCCAAAGCCTGCCTGTCCCCCAGCCCCTATGTGACCACCGTGGGTGGAACATCCTTCAAGAACCCCTTCCTGGTGACCGCGGAGGTGACAGACTACATCAGCGGCGGGGGCTTCAGCAACGTCTTCCCCATGCCCGATTACCAGGTGCGGGGTCGGAGTTGCGCGGGGCTTGGTGGGGGCACCACGGGCGGCTCGGGGCGGGCGGGAGCCCTTCCCTCTGCTGTGCCCCCAGGCCGCGGCGGTGAGGAGCTTCTTGCGCTCGGCTGCCAAGCTGCCCCCCAGCTCCTACTACAACAGCAGCGGCCGCGCCTACCCCGACCTGGCGGCGCTCTCGGACAACTACTGGGTGGTGACGAACCGCATCCCGCTGCCCTGGGTGTCGGGCACCTCGGTACGGGGCGGGCGGGGCCCCGCGCGCGGTGCCGGTGGCCCGGGGCTGAGGCGGGCGCTGCCTCCCGCAGGCGTCCACGCCGGTGGTGGCGGGCATGCTGGCGCTCGTCAACGACCGGCGGCTGCAGCGCGGCCTGGCGCCCCTCGGCTTCCTCAACCCCGCGCTCTACCAGCTGCGGGAGCGGGGACACGGGGCTGCGCTCTACGACGTGAGCGGGGCTGCGGGGGAGTGGGGGGGAAGGGGGCGCTGGGGGGGAAGGGGAGGGCGGGGGGGCTGGGGGAGGGGGCGGGGGGATTGGGGGGGAGGGGGGTGGGGGGATGGGGGCGGGGGGATTGGGGGGGTGGGGGGTGTGCAGGGGGGGTGGGGGGTGTGCAGGGGGGGCGCAGGAGGGGGGTTTGAGGCCTGGGGCAGGGCGGCGCCGGGGCCGTGCCCAAGGGGAGTGGGGCGGGGGCGCCTCGGGGGCGGGGGCCGGGCTCCCCCCCGTTGGGCGGGCTCCGTTCCTCTTAACGGCGGCGCGGGTCCCGGTGCCCGCCGTGACCCCCCCGCAGGTGACGCAGGGCTGCCACCTCTCCTGCCTGGACGGCACCGTGCAGGGCCAGGGCTTCTGCGCCGGCCCCGCCTGGGACCCGGTCACCGGCTGGGGCACCCCCAACTTCCCCCGCCTGCTGCGCGCCCTGCTCGAGGCCTGACGGGACCGGGCGGGGCGGGGCGGGGTGGGCGCGGCTCCAGTAAAGGCCCCGCGGCACCGGCCCGGCCCCTCCGTGTCCGTGTCTGTGTCCGTCTGCGCCGCCAGGGGGCGCGGGGCCAATGGCGAGCGGCGGGCGGGACTGGGGGGCGCGGGGCCAATAGGGCGCGGCGGGAGGCGGGGCCGGTGGGGCGGCGGGGCCAATAGCGAGCGGCGGGCGGCGGGGCCAGGGGAGCGGCGGGGCCAATGGGACGGCGCGTCGCGCGCAGGCGCGGGGCTGAAGGCGCCCGGCGTCGCTTGGCGGCGGGCGATGAGCGGCAGCGCCGAGGCCGACCCCGCGCCCGCGGCCCCGGCCGCCCCGGCGCCGCCCGCCCCCGCCCCCGTGCCCGCCGCCGACAACAAGCCCAGCCCGGCCGCGGGCGGCAGCGGCGTCCCGGGGGCGCCCCCGGGCGCGGTGGGCGGCGCGGCGCGGGGAGCTGAGGGCGGCGCGGCCGCCGGGAGGGGACCGGGTGAGCGCACGGGGGGGGGGAGCGGCCGGGGCGGCGGCGCGGGGCAAAGGCGGAGCGGGGCAAAGGCGGAGCGGGGCTGGGCCGTGGGTGCGGGACGGTTCCCCGCCGGTTCCGGTGTGCGCGGGCCCGTCCGCAGCCCCGGGGCGCCGCTGGGAGGGGGCCGGGGGCGGCGGTCGCTGAGTGCCTCTGCCCGCAGCGCCCGTGTCGGCGGCCGTGGCCGCGGCTCCCCCCGAAGGGGCGATGTCCAACGGCGTGTACGTGCCGCCCAGCGCCGCCAACGGGGACGTGAAGCCGGTGGTGTCCACCACGCCGCTCGTGGACTTCCTGATGCAGCTGGAGGACTACACGCCCACGGTACGCGGGAGGCCGTGGGGCGGGGCGGCGGGGCGGGCGGCGGGCTCCTGACCTCTCTCCCGCGCAGATCCCGGACGCTGTCACCGGCTATTACCTCAACAGAGCGGGCTTCGAGGCCTCCGACCCGCGCATGTGAGTGGCGGGGGGGGCGGCGCGGCGGCCCCGGGGATCCCCACGGGGTCGGATGGCCGGGGGCCCTGCAGAAATCCCCTCGTCCCAGGGGTGCCCGGTGCTCCCCGCCTGATGTTACCGCTTCTCCTTTCCTGCGCGGTAGCATCCGTTTGATCTCTCTGGCTGCACAGAAGTTTATTTCTGACATTGCCAACGATGCGCTGCAGCACTGCAAGATGAAGGGAACAGCCTCGGGCAGCTCCCGCAATAAGAGCAAGGTGAGGAGAAATGAGAATGGCTGCAGGGGTGAGGGAGAGCATCCTCTCCCGGGCCTGCAGGAGCTGAACGTTCTTCCATCAGATGTGGCTGTGTGCGTTGTAGAACATCTTTGACCTGTTGTGCTCCCAAAAGGTCAGCATGTGTACTGACGAGTAAGGGCTCTGCTGTTGGGAAGGGACACTGATGAGAAAAGGAGGTGGGCAGTGGAATACACAGGGCATGCCCTGAAGGCCCTGCAGAAGTGTGCAGGGAGCTGTGCTTGGTCAGACTGAGGGCTACCTAGCCCTGCCGCCCCCTCTGACAGGGACCAGACTCTGGTGTGTAGGGAGAAAGTGTGGAGGAATAGTTTCTGGGCAGTCTCACATTCACCATCTATTTGTGGTTCGGGGGCTTCAAGACAGCCGTGTAATTTATCTTCATAGCGTTGGGTAATGCTCAGCATGTTTCTCTGCAACTGGGGGCAGAGCAAACGAAACCTACAGTAGCTAAATGCTGGTCAGTGCCGCAACCACTGTTCTGTAGCTGCTGGGAACTGTGCAGGTACAGGTTGCCACAGCTTGTAGGAGAAAAATCCTAAGCCGACAAGAGTCTGAGGAATGCCTGGCAGCATAAGCTGTCCTTGCTGTGACTGACGTTACTCATTGTCCCTTCAGGATAAGAAGTACACGCTGACCATGGAGGACCTGACACCAGCACTCGCAGAATACGGCATCAATGTGAAAAAGCCACATTACTTCACATAAAGACTGAGGAATTGTCTCTGGGAACTTTTTTAGGGTTGCTTCTGTGCCATTAAACAGCTCAGTAGTGGCTTTTTTTTTTTTTTTTTTTGGAAAGACACCTTGTTTCCTGCCCATGTGCTAGTGCCCTGTCTACAGTAAGTAGAAACAGTATTGGCTGGCCTGCAAGGGCTTCTTCTCTCACTGCATCAACAGAAGTTGGTCCTGTACCTTTGGAAGCCGATGCAGAGAGCTGCTGGCTGTGGGACACAGCAGAGAGACTCCAGCTGCACCTTTCCTGGAGGGCTCAAGGCACTCCAAGGCACTGCAGGGAATTAGGCACGGTGGGAATAGATGTACCCAACCCTTTTCATTTCTTTCTCCCTAGCACTGCTCTTCTCTTTTTAAGAGGAATGCTCAGGGACCTGCATGGATGCTACTGCAGCTGTAGCCAGGCCCATGTGCTCGCCTTGCCCCAGCACCAGAGGAGGTTTGACGTGGGAGCAGCTGCAGGGCCTAGGGCTCTGCAGACTGCTCAGCAACCCTTGCCTCAAGGCACCCCCCCCCCCCCCTTCACAACAGCTTGCACAAGTATGCACCCCTCTGCCTGCAGCCAGTTTTCGTAACAAATGTTTATTTCAGATGCTGGCGGCTTTTTCATGTGGCCTGGATGGAAACGATAAAAAGTGAAGCGCGAAGCTGGGGTGGTGCTGGGCGCAAACAGGCAAGCTTCACCCCACTGTCCTTAGCAGGGACGAGCACCAGGGCTGGGCATTGTCTGGGGGGGGTGAGCTGCTCTGGGCCGGGGAGGGCAGGGCGGCTGTGCAGCACAGCCCGGCCTCGTGGGCGGCAGAGCCCAGCTGCACTCAGTGCCCTGGGCCAGGCCTCCTGCTCAGTCTGCCCACAGCTGCCAGGGAGGGTGGAGGTGCTGCCATAGATCGGTGCTACAGAGCCCGAAGCCTGCAGAGTGGCTCCAGGGAAGGCAGCGTTGTCTGTACCGTGTCCGTGGCTGGCTCAGGGGGAGGGGGCAGTCCCTGCTCCGCCTTGGCTCTGGGGTTAAAGAAGGCACTTGGGGGTGGCGGGGAAGGGAGCATGGCAGCATCGGGTGGCTGGGAGGCACCTCCCTCTACTTGTCCTGCATCTTCTCCAGGATGGGCACTATCATGTCAAACTTTGGACGCTTGGCTGGGTCCTCATTCATGCAGATCTTCATCAACTTACAGATGTGTGGGGAGATGCCGGGTGGGATGGTTGGACGTAGCCCCTCCAGTGCCACCTGGAAGCAAAGCAGGGCAGAGCAGGATCAGAAATTCGGACCCGGTCCCGCCTTTGACAGTCGTGCAGGTACCTCTGGACAGGGCCCTGCCAGGCTTGCCTCTGTTGGGCCCTGCCTCCCCATCCCTGCTGGTGGTTGTAGGCCCAGTTGTGCCCTGGCTGATATGATTTGGACTGGTGCAATTTAACCAGCCCTTTCCTCACCTTCATGCCTATCTCCATGTTGGACAAGTCTGCAAATGGCACCTCGCGGGTCACCAGCTCCCACAGCAGCACCGCGAAGCTCCACATGTCAGCTGAGCGCCTGTTAATTTCCTCGGGCTTCTTCTGCAAGGCTGCAGGGAATCCAGCACAGGGGGCTCATCAGAGCAGGGGGCGGGGACAGGGGCAAGCATCAGGAGAGGCGTGACTACCTGGCACTCACCTTCTGGTGCCACCCAGGCTGGTGCGTACATCCTCCCTGGGCATTGGAAGGAGAACTTCACATCAGCCATGCTGATTCTCGCAGTCATGTCCTCGTCGATCTGAGGAGAGAGGGAGGGTTATTGCAGCCCATGCATCCCCGTCTGCAGGGGCGTTCAGCACTGGCACTCACCATGATGCTGCGGCTGTTGAGGTGGTGGCGTGGGATAAGAGGCTCCAGTGTGTGCAGGAAGGCCATGCCTCGTGCAATGTCAAAGGCAAATTTCACCGCCTGCATCTGGTCCACCACAAAGTCTGCAGGGAGGGAGGTGGCATCAGGGTCACTGAGGAAGGGGTGCTGCATGTGTGGGGAGGGAGTGGCAATGGCAGTGCTTGGACTGAGTGTGTGGAAGGCATGCGGGCTGCAGACTGAACTCCTCCCATGCCCAGGAAGGGCCCCTGCTGCTGCCCCAAACGTACGGAGAAGCAGCTCCCCAAGGACAGTGGGACTAGCCCCCACCCTGGCTCTGTCACCCCCATCAGCACTCACTTGTCCCCTCGTGTAACACATTGTAGAGGGATCCATAGGGCATCCAGTGGCTGATGACAATGGGGTGGGGTGCTGGGGGGGACTGGCAGGCGCCCAGCACCGGCAGCACGTTGGGGTGAGAGAAGATCCTGCAAGAGAAGTGACAGCCCTGAAACCTGGGGTGCTACCCACACCCCCACCTCCTGCCTTGCCCTGCTCTGTCTTCCTGGGGCCTCCTCACACCCATCAGCCTCTGCTCTCTGGAGCCCCGTGGGCCTGGTGGGCTCCTGCCTATCTCCCGCCCCACTGGGGATGATGCCCACCCTCAAAGGCTTTGGCTGCTTGGGAGACGATGCTGGCACTCACCGCAGCTTCGGGTACTCCTCATTGAAATCTCGACTCTTCCGAGTTGTCCAGTCCCGGATTTTCAGCATTTTGATGACAATGTCGTTGCCTTGCCAGCGTCCTTTCCACAGCTGCAGGGAGACAGGTGGACACTGTCACTGTGAGGGGTACGCGGTCCCCGAGCACCTGCTGGTTCCTCATGCAGGGCTGTGGGGCCCACAGATCTCCTAGAACCAGCACGCCCACAGTGATGCACAGTGAGTGTGACAAAGTACGTGAGGAAACCTGTGCAGGTGCCCTCTGTGTGGGCTGTCCCTGTGCTCAGGCTTGGAAGCCCCCTGAGCAGTTGTGCCTTGGTTCTGCTCTACACAGCCAGCCAGGGGTTGGGGCGCAGCTGCCTGTCCTAGGGAGGCAACAGCCTACATACCTCTCCCGACTGGTTCTCATTGAGTTTTTGGCTCAAGCTCAGTTGTTTGAAGTCTATTCCAGCAAGTTTGTTGAGGGTCCCGTTTCCTGTAAGAAAAGGAGAAGCTCAGCCCGGGGCTGTGGGACCTTCTTCCTGCCGCTCCCTCGGGCCACAGAGGGCAGCAGTACCAGCGGGGTCCAGGCCCTGCTCCTGCAGTGAGGGGATTTCCCCCTCCCCACCGAGCCACGTGCAGTTGAAACTGCTGCCCCCCACCCCATCTGCCCTACCGCAGAGAGCCGTGCCCCCACTGAGCAGCACGCCCTGCTGGGGAAGGCTCTGTCCTTACGGGGCCGTGTGCGGGTGGTGCCCTTCCAGAAGGTGTCCTTGTAGGGGATCTTGGTCAGGCTCTGGCCCAGCTTCTCAGCGCGCTCTGGAGAGGGAGGAGGCATTGGGCAGCACAAGCAGGAGCCTGCTGGTGCTGAGCACAGGAGCTGCAGCAGGAGCCAGAGGCAGGTCCTAGGGACTGGATGGGAGCCCTCTACCTTTCAAGACTTCCCGCAGCGGCGTCTTGGCTTTGTCAGTGGGTGTCTCACCGTATTTGTTAGCAATGCTGACCAAGGCCCCGTTGCCCACTAGGTCCTGAGGGAGGAAATAAGGAGTACCTGCTGTCGCTGTCCTCTTCTCAGCCTCTGCCTACGCACCCAGACTCCTGCCTCACCCCTCCGCTCCCTCCCCAATGCCCCCTCCTTGCCCTGGACCCCCTCCTGCCTGTGTCCAGGTGCTGCTGCTCACCTCTGCCACCTGGTCATGTCCCCAGAAGCAGGCGTAGTGCAGAGGGGTGTTGCCATGCTCATTCACAGCATTAATGTCTGCTTTGAACTGGATCAGCTGGGGGAAGGAAGACAGTGCTGGTAAACCTGGAGCAGGTCCCTTCCACCCCACACCTCGTCCTGGGCAGCAGTGCCACCACAGCACAGCCCGGCTGCCAGGAGGGGGCTGAGGCGGACAGGGGCTTCGTGGGGAAGGCTGCTCAAGGTGCCAGCGGGTGCGGGGATGGCGGGGCAGGGCAGGGCCTGGGGAGGCCGGTACCTTCTGCACAATGTCGCGGTGGCCGTGGCTGGCAGCCAGGTGCAGTGGGGTGTCATCACCACGGTTCATGACGTTGATGCGCGCTCCCCGCATGATGAGCATGTCGACCACATTGGAGCGGCCCTCGCGGCAGGCCCAGTGCAGGGGGCTGAAGCCATGGTCATCCCTGCAGAGAGGGGCAGTGAGGGTTCTGCCAGGTGGCCACAGCGTGTGGTTGCAAGCTCCTGACCGGGCAGGTACGGCATAGTCCTGCGTGCCTGCAGCGCGCTGCAAGCGGGACAGCCCCAGCAGCACTCCTGCTCTGCCCCGTCCCCAGGAGGGCCCCAGCCAAGTCCCATCTTCCTCAGGGCTACATCATCGAGAGGCTGGCAAGGGCTGGGCCCCCCCCCGGCCTCCGCCCCCCCCCCCCCCCCCCCCCCATCTGCTCGCAGCCATGCCTGGCCAAGTAAGGGAGGAGGCGCCAGCCAGGCCTTAAAAGGAGACTAGGGCCTGGCAGGCGGGGACGCTGCATTGCTGCATCCCCACCGTCACCAGCTCCGGCAGGGCAGAGCAGCCAGAGCCGAACAGAAACACTCCCCCCCTGCCAGTCCCTGGCCCCACAGGACAGGGGTACCCCAGCGCAGCCAGCTGGAGCCCAAATGCCCCAGCGAGTGACCCCAGCTCCCCAGGTACACCCCAGTCTGGGATGTGTGACTGGGATCTGCTGGGAGGGGCTGCAAAATACAGCCCAAGGGCACAGAAAGGCCCCTCTTCCCAGGAGGAGTTCAGCAGAGGTGCTGCCATGGCCTGGAAGCGGGACCTCTGGTGCACAGGGCAGACGGCTGCGCCGGGCCTTAACCCAGCGGGGGGGCAGTGCTCGGGGCCACACGGCCCTGCAGGAGCTGCTGGGGCAGCGGGTGCTGGGGGGGACAGCCCCAGGGCACCACGGGCAGGGTTGGCACAAGGTCCTGGCTGGGGATGGGGGATGCGGTCACCCAGAAGCAGCAGCCACCCTGGGGCAGCGGGGGTCTCCCCAGATGCCCAGCCTGGCCAGGACGCGTCCCTGCCTCCGGCTGGGAGCAGCAGTGGCCGAGGAAGCGGCCGGAGGATGTGCAGCCCTCATGCCTCTGCGATGCGGTAACTTCCTCCCGGCGGGGAGGAGCCGAATCCCACCCCCTCCCTTGGACACGGAGCGGAAACGAGACCGGAGCTGCTCCAGCGCCCTTGGGCCTGGGCAGCCCCGGCACAGGTCCCCCCCTGCTCACCCCTGGTTGAGGTCGTTCTCGGTGTTGTCCAGCCAGAGGCGCACGGCCACCGCGTTGCCCTCTCGGCACTGCGTGAAGATGTCGTCCATCGCGGCTCTTGCTGCAGAGAGGGGTTCGTAAGGGCACGGGGCCCTGCTGCAGAGCAGGGCTCCCTGCATCTGCCCAGCCCCGGCACCCAGATGGTGCTTCCCACAGCCCCTCTGCCCCCTGGGGCTGAGGACAAGAGCTCGCACCCCTCCTGGGCTGTCCCGAGGAAAGCTACAGGGCTGACAAAGACGGGGGATGGAGCTGGATGCGCAGCCAAAGGGGAAGCTCACGGCTGACTCCAGCGTCACGGGTGCCTGGTGCCGCTCGCAGGAAGCGGGTTCGGCATCCACAGGCTTATCTGCGAGCCCAGCCAGCCCCGGCGCCCGCATCTCCTGCGGGGGGAGCGGGCTGGGGAGCAGAGCTGGAGGAGGTCCAGCACCACCCCACACGGGTCCCTCTGCTCCCAGCCAGGCCTGTCTGGGCTTGGCGCAGCATCACGCTCGAGGAACGGGACCCTGACGGTCCCCACGCTCCCTCACATCCCTCTAACAACCGGACACTGCAGCTCCGAGCCGGGCAGGGAGCACACGTCCTGCCTCCGCTGTTTGCCCCTTGACACAGCAGCCGCACGGGCCCAGAGCTGCGCTGCTGCTCCTGCCCGGGCCCTGGGGCTCCAAGCGGGGACCCGGGGCTGCCCCCGGCGCGGCCCGTGGCAGCGGCAGGCACAAGGGGAGCGCAGCGCCCCGCTGCGGGCAGCCCCAGGGGCGGGGGGACCGGCCTCACGGACAGACCCCGCGAGGGGCCGCGGCGCGGGCAGCCCGGCGCACCGGCTGGGGGAGCCCCGCTGCCCACGGCTCCCACGGGCTGCCCGCAGCTGGCGGCGCTGCCCCGGCTGGGTCCTCGCCCGCCCCTGGAGGGGCCCCCGGGGACGCCCCGTCCCCGTCCCGCACCCCGCCGCCGCCCCCCCTCATCCCAGGCCCGGGGCCCTGCTCGTCCCGGGGCTGCCGCCGTGCCCCCGGCCCCGGCCCGGCCCCGCCCGGCCCGAGGCTCCCCGCACCCCGCCGGGCCGCTCGCTCCCGGCGCTCCGCCCGCGGTTCCCAGCCCCGTACCGCCGCCCCCGCCGCTCGTCGGGTCGGGGCCCAGACCCGTGCCCGGCGCCGGCTGCCGGGGCCCAGCTCGTACCCGCAGCCCCCCCGCAGCCCCGGCCCTGCAGAACCAACCCCGCGGCGGACCGGAGGCAGCGCCCCCCCCCGGCACCTCCTGCCCCGGGCCGGGCCGGGCCGGGCCCCGGGCTCGGGCCCCCCGCTCGGGCCCACCCGCGGCCCCGCCCGGCCCCCGCCCGGCCCCCGCCCGGCCCGGCCGCCCTTACCGGCTCCGGCGGCGGCGCAGGGCGGCGGTCGGCGGGCGCGGGACAGCGCGTGGGCTCCGCCCCGGACCGCCGCCAGCGCCCCCTGCCGGGCAGCCGCCGGCCCGCACCGAGACCCCGCGGCGGGGCCGCGCCGGGCGCACGGCTCCGGTACGGGAGCGAGCACCGGGAGCGCCGGGCGGGGCGCTGCGGGCGGCGGCACCGGGCGGTGCCGGGGGGGGGGCACCGGGCGCGGGCACCGGGCGGGGGCGGGGCCAACCGGGCCGAGGTCTGTGGGCGGAGCCAACCGGGCAGGGGCGGGGGCAACCGGGCGGGGCGGGGCTAAATGGAAGGGGCGGGGCGCGCGTGCCTGTGGGCGTGGCTAACTGTGCCCGGGGCGGGGCGGGGCGGGGCTGCCTGGCCGCCCGTCCTCCCGGCCGCAGGGGGCGCCCTCCCGGCAGCGCTGCCGGCGCCGCTCTGGCCGCAGGCGCGGGGGCCTCGCGAGCGCACGTGGGTTCGGTGCGGGGCCGCGGGGCCGCCGGCGGGACCTGGCCATGTTCGCGGAGGAGGACTGGAGCGAGGGGGCGGACGGCCTCGCGCCGTCCCGGGTCTCGCCGGGACCCCGCGGCGGCGCCGAGGACCCGCGGCGGCCTGTAAGGGGTGCTGGGGGGGGTCGGGCCGAGCCGCCCCGCGCTCCGCAGGCCCCCGCCGCAGCGGAGCGGAAGCGGCGCCAGCGGCTCCTGGCCACCCTGCAGCGCCTCGAGGCGTCGGCCGGGACCCGGCCGTGCCCGCCGGCGGACGGCCAGCCTGCGCGGAAGCGGCCCCGGAGGCGGCGGCGGGCCGCCGGGTGCCGGGCTGAGGCGGAGGGGCGCCCGGCGGGCAGCGCGGAGCCTGGGGCTGGGCGGGAGGCCCCGGGCGGGGGCGGTCCCGGGCCGCCCCCGGGGCCGCCCTCCGGGGCGACCGGGACGGGCGGGACTCGGGCGGCCGCCGGTAACGGGACCCAGCGCGCCCCGCGGAGATGCGGCGCTGGAGGCCGCGCGGCCGCGGAGCGGGACCGGAGCGGCGCCGAGAGCCGCCGTGCCGCGGTGCCCGCCCCCCCGGTGCCCCGCGGTGTCCCGGCCGAGCCGCCCGCGGCCCGGCCCGCGTGGAGCTCAGAGCCGGAGGGGCCGGGGACAGGGGCTTCGGCTGCGGGACCGGCCCAGAGGCTGACTCGGCAGCAGTGGAGAAACAAGCAGAAGAACAAAAGGCGCCAGAAGAATAAGCTCAGAGGAGGACCTGGCGAGGAGAAGGAAGCAGACGTGGAAGCAGGCACGGGAGCGGGTGCTTCGGAGCCGCCCGCCCTGGAAGCAGCCCCTGTGGGGAGGTCGGCAGCCCTGCGTGCACGGATGGAAGAGCGGCTCCTCTCTGCCCGGTTCCGGTACATCAACCAGCAGCTCTACACTTCCAGTAGCCAGGAAGCTGTAAAGCTCTTCCAGAACGATCCCGAAGCTTTCCAAATCTACCACCGCGGCTTTGCTCAACAAGTGGGGCGCTGGCCGGAGAATCCCGTGGATCGCATTATCCGTTACTTGCGCAAGAGGTGAGTGTGGGCAGAAGCAGGGGCTCTGTGGGGAGGGCCAGGCCCAGGGAAGTCTCTGGTCTGAGCTGAGGTGGTGGGCAGAGCGGCGTTATCAGTCTGTGCCCTCTGCTCCTCCTTAGGCCAGCTTCTCTGGTCGTGGCGGATTTTGGATGTGGCGACTGCAAGATTGCGAGCAGTGTCAGAAACAAGGTTCATTCTTTTGACCTGGTACCTCTCAGCCCGCTTGTCACTGTGTGCGACATGGCCAAGGTAGGGGGACTGGGGCTGTGCCTGTGGCACACTGAGCAATGAGGGTCCACGTCGTGCAGAGTAAGCAAGCTGCACACGTGCTCAGAGCCAGGGAGGTGCAGGAGAGGAGGCTGTGTGCGAGGGGTGGCAGAGCTCTGTGGCTCTCCAGGCTTGGTGGGAGAGCAGCATGCGCCCATGTGGATGTTCATGGTGGCTCGAGGCGTTGAAGCTGCCACAAACTGAAAAACCTGCTGAAGGTTTCAGGGTGTACAGACCGAGGTGTCAAGTTGTGGGGGACAGAAGAAGGTGGTTGGGAGCACCTATGGGAAGGATGAGAACCTCGTGTGTGAAAAGGAGCATATGTTTGTTCTCATACGGGGGTACCGCTGTTTGTTCCTCCCACAGAGAAGGTGCTTGGGTGAATCCGAGAGCCGTGGGAGTGCCAGAGAGAGGGACAAGCTGCCCGTCCCTGTTGCCATCCCCCCTTTGGGGCTGGTCTCTGTGTTGGTGTTTCATAGGTGCCTTTGGAAGCCGAGTCAGTGGACGTTGCGGTTTTCTGCCTAGCACTGATGGGCACCAACCTTCAGGAGATCCTGGAAGAGGCAAATCGTGTGCTGAAACAGGGGTAGGCAGAGACGTGCATGCAGCTGGGGCTGGGTGCGGGGGTAACAAAGCATACAGGGTGCGGGGGTGAACCCCAGGGACACGGACGGGTTCTCAGTGGGCAGCGAGGGGGGAGGCCGTGGGGGTGCTTGCAGTGCCCCCCTCATGGCTGGACGTTCCCACAGCGGTACCCTGCTGGTGGCTGAGGTCGCCAGCCGCTTCGAGGACATCCGAGCCTTCATGAGCGCCATGGCCCAGCTGGGATTCAAAAGCGTCTCCAAGGTGCGTCCTCAAGCGCACCGGGCACCGCGGGGCGTGAGGCTCCCCCGGGGGAACCGGGGAGCTCGGGGGAGAGCCCGCGGGTCCCGGCAGCGGCGGCTTGGCGGGGCGAGGTGCCTCGGCCCGGCCTGGGGCTGAGCCGGGGCGGTGACGGGGAAGCAGCCTGGGGCTGGGGGGGCCGGCCGGCCGGCCCGCCCGTGACGCCGTGCCCCGTCGTGCCCCGCAGGACCTCTCCAGCCCCTTCTTCTTCCTCCTCGAGTTCTCCAAGACGGCCCCGCCGCGCCCCCGGCCCTGCGCGGGGCTCCGCCTGCGGCCCTGCCGCTACAAGCGGCGCTGAGGGGCGGGGCCGCCGCGGGGGCGGGGCTTCGGGGCCGGCTCACGTCAGGACCGGGGCGGGGCCTGCGCGCCCCCGACCCGTGGGCGGAGCCTCGGGCCCTCCGCCGGGAGCGCGGGGAGAGGGGCCGTGGCGTGTGCCCTCGGAAAGTGCCGCCCCGCGCACGCGCAGTTCTAATAAAGACGCTATTTCCGTACAGGCTCCCGGCGCCTCGGGGGGGATGCGGGGCGGGGCGCGCGCGGGGCGAGGCGGCGCGTGCGCAGTGCGCGCGGGCCTGCGCGGCGGCGGCGGCGTTTCCTGCCGGGGATGTCGGGGCCGGGCGGGCCGGGCCCGGGCCCCGGCGGGGGGAAGCTGGACATCAACCGCGCCGGCGTGGCCGAGCTCGAGGGGGCGCTCAGCGGCATCGGCCGCCGCCGCGCCCGCGGCATTGTGCGCAAGAGAGAGGTGAGCGGCCGGTGACCGGGGGGGGGGGGCGCGGCGGGTGCCGGGGGGGCTCGGGGCGGCGGGCCCGGTTGTGCCGGTGGGGGCTGGGAGGGGAGCGCCGCGGGACGGGGGGGGTTGGGCCGCGCCCCGCCGCACAGCCCCGTTCCCGTCGGCCGGCCCCGGCGTGGCTCGGCCCCGGGGTCGCTGCCGGCGGGGGAGGGCCGGGCCGGGCCCCGCCGCCCGTTTCCGCAGCTTCTCCTGGCGCGGCCTGCGGTGGGGCGAGGCCCTCGGAGCCCGTCCCGGTCGGGGCTGCCGCTCGCGGGGCCGGCCGGTGCGGGCCCTGCGGAGCCGCCGCATCGGGGGCCGGGGCCGCGGCCGCGAGCTCCGTGTGCCGGCAGCGCCCCGCGCCCGGGGTGGGTCCCATGGGCCGGCGGCGGTGCTGCTGCCTGCTGGGAACAGAAGCGCGGGCGGGGGCGGGAGCTGCCCGGTGCGGTCCCCGCGGGCCGGAGGTCCTGCCGCGCCCCCTGCGTGCTCTGTCTGACCGCCCTTGGGAAGTGACGGAGACGGCGAAAAGCCTGCGTGCCGTAGTCACTCCCGGGGTGGCTGAGCCACCCGTGTGACACAGCCGTGAAGCAGGTACGTGTGGTCACAGGCTGTGCCTGTCACCGTGCTTTTAGCAGAGACGGGAAAATTAATGCCATGGAGAGCTGGCGGGACCGTAGCTGAAATGTGGCATCCCTGCTGAAAGAGGCAGAGGAACGAGGCAGGAGGAATTGGGGAAATGGAAGGCCGCTTTCAGAGGAGAAGACTGGAAGGGCTTGACTTTTTTTGGCCTGGAAAAGAGGAGGCTGAGAGTGGCAGGGTCACCAGCTATAAATACAGCAGGAATGTAAACACCAGGGAGGCAGAAGAGCCACGGGGCTCAGCAGCCACAGGGCTGTTGGTATGTGAACAGGTGAGGGAAAATTCATAGAAATAAGGCTTATCATTAGAGCAGTGGTTTGGGGTGAAACTGATTATTGTGGATAAGCAGGAGAAGCGCTGTAATGACGCCTGACAGCTTTGAGAGGATGGTAGGAGCCTTGTCTTGGCCCAGAGGTCTGTGTTAGCCAGTACCATCACGCTCCCACTGTTCCTGATGATTTTAGGCCCTTTGACTTTGGTTTGTGGCAGAAGCTACGTGGAGGCTGTGCAGGGTGTAGATGTGATACCTTGTAAGTCATGGTCCTCGTGCCTGCGGGGCCGGGCAATGCCTGACCTGGTGTTTCACAGAGCGAAGGGTGCCCTGCACGCGCATGTGTGCACACACCTGGCAGAAGGTCGGGGCTGTTTCCAGTCCTTGGAGGTTGACTGTGTGGGCCAGCAAATGCGCCCGGCCTTGGGACTAGCGAGCTAGAGGGTGCAGTTCCCCTTTCTGAGCTTTTGTCGTTTGCTTTTGGGTGACTTCTCCACCTGCTAGTAACAGCTCTAGTGTTACTGCTGTTCCTTGCAGGCGTGTGTGGTTGGGCGTTGTCGCTGCTGCTCAGAGCAGGGGCAGTTTGTGGAAACGGGAGGGACTGCATGGGAGAAGCAGCTTCAGGCAGAAGGCATTCCTTACTCCTGATGGGTACGGTAGTAAGGACTTGAAATACAAAGGTGCCACTTTGTTGTGGGACCCCGAGCCTCCTTCCCCCAACACCTCAAAGTACTAACTGGAGCTGTGGGTGTAAATGAAATGGAAGCTGGTTGGTCACTGCCGGGAAACAGCCCCTCAGACAAGGGTGTCAGTAAGCCTGGTCCTCCCTGGAGGCTGATCCTGAGCTCCACGTTGAGTCTTACTTCTCCCTCTCACAGGAACTGAAGGGCTTCAACTCCCTCGATGACCTTCTCCACGTCAAAGGTATCACCACCCGCATCTTGGAGCTGAATAGTCAGCGGATGACTTGCAGAAGGAGGCCAAGCAGCGAGGAGGCTGCTAGGGTGAGCCCTGGTCTGCAGCGGGACAGTAAGGCTCCTGTGCCTCAGGTAGGAAAAGAAAGTTAGGGCTCCTTTCTGTGTGACAGGGACGTAATCTTGCCTCCAGGAGCTGGGGAGAAGCCTCTTGTGTTGGGAGAGGGGACAGCTGGTGCAGGAATGGGGAGGTTTGCTGGGCAGGAGACACACCTGCTTGGGCCTCTGCGACAAGGCAGTCCAGAGGAGGCTGCGCCCTCCTAAACAGCCGAGCGGTCAGTCCATAATTGCCCTGTGAGGTGGCAGTTTGCTGTCCAGACCTTCCCCAGAGCAGAGGCTTTGTGTGTGCCCTGCTGTAGGGCGGGTGTGGTGGCCCCTGGGTGCAAGCCTTGGTGGGAGCTGCTGTGCTCGGTGCATCTGTCCCACAGGCCCCAGAGGAGCAGTGCTCTGACCCCAGAGGACACTCGTGGCTTGTCTGCACACCCCCCACCCCCAGCTGCAGAGCAGCTACCCATCGGCAGGCCTCTGCAGCCAGTTGTTGAGTTCCAATAATTGCTCATCATCGGAGGCCAGAACTGGGTGTGGAGGGAAGTTCTTCCCCGGGGCTGGCAGCTGAGGAGGCCAGAGCCCATTCTCACCAAGGTCCCTGCCCTCCTGTCCTCATCCGCGGGAGCAGTGGCCGCGCGCTGCCTGCCTGGTGCTGGGGACTTCTTCAGGAAGTGCCTCTTCCTGCTGCTGGTCCCTGTGGGGCTGAGGAAACTCCAGGGGGCTCATGAAAGCTCTGCCTGGCCAAGCCCTTGAGCGTTCTGCCGAGCGGGGGGGGGGGGGCGGGAGGGGAAGGGGGTTGCTGAAAAGTGTTGGACTGCCTGGAGGCTGTCAGTGACAGCTCAGGATGCCCAGTGCTACCCCAGCAGCACGGTCCCAGTGTCCCTTGTTAGCTGTGACCCGGGCCTGAGCCCCAGGCCTGGATGCCAGAGGAGCTGATTGAGAAGCCTGGGCCCGGTGCTGCCTCCCGGAGAGGCAGATCCGGGCACCTGGCCTGGGCCACTGCCCCCAGCCGGCCTGCAGAGGGGTCGGGGGCGCCGTGGGGCAGCAAGCAGCCAGCCTCGGGGCTGGGCAGCCTGCCCTGGCAGTCTCCTGAGAACACAGACGCCAAGGCCTTGCTCCTGAACGTAAGCAAACCCAGCCCCAGCTGCCCTAAATGTTTTAGTGCCTGGCAGGAGCCCTTTAAAGCACCAAAGTTTTTCCTTCCACAGGTGTATTTTTGTATTGTGACCAAATCATCTCTCCATTTCTTTTCTTTTCCTACGAGATGTTTTCTCCGGCCTCTGAATCATCTGGGGGAGGGGATCAGCCAATGTCTTAGTTTTAAGCATTCTGTTTTAAAATATGGATTGGGCGTTGTGGTAGTGTTGCACTCCTGCTTGCGTTTCTTCCCTGTTTGGATTTTTGAGCCTGAAGGTTGTGTGGAGTGTGACCCCTCAGTCTTTTTCAGTCACCGCTTTACAGGATGCACAGTCCCTGGTGTCTTGCTGGTCCGGCTCTCCTTCTCTTTAGATGGAGAACATTGTCTCTGAATGTACTGAAATGCATTTTATTTGAGTGAGCCCAGTTTACCAAGTGATGCAGATCACTGTGTGGCTGTCCCATCCTTGCCTCCTACCCAAATGTTGATCTCAAAATGTAATCGGAAAAAAAAAATCTACTTCCTTACTATGAGCAAAACAAATACCGACCAGTGTTTTTTCCCCCTTGTGGGCCTGCACTCAGCCCATCAGCAGAAAGTGAATTTTCCCAGTAACACACACCTTCAGAGATCTGTTCGCTGGCGCTGCCTTGACCTAACCCATCTCACCAAACAGCATGTCCGAGGCTGTGGTGCCCCAGTCAGTGTACGAGTACGTCTCATTTATGTGATTCATGTAACTGCTTTTGTTAACCAACTGTAACACTTCAAAGAATAAAATCAACTTTATTTGAAAAGACATTTTCAAAGTCTCATCAGCTGGTGCAAAGCGTGTCCCTGTCATCTTCCCAGTGGAATCCTGCACCAGCCCCTCTATTACCAGATATAAAACCATGTAAAGATTGAGTCATCTGCTTTCCTCAGTTTTGGCACAGTTTTCACACTCTCGGTGCTTGCAATTCCTCCTGTATTCCAAGACGTACTAAAAATAATTGGTGTGGGCCAGTGATCTGCTGGTACTAGTCACTGGGACACTTTGGTGCAGATTACCCTGGTCTGCTGATTGAGTTATGTTCTTGGTGTACTGGAAACAGTTCCTCATTCTCCTGTGATGTAAGGGCATTGTTCTGCTTCTTCCAAGTAATTACTGAGTGCTTCTGCTTTTTGTGTGCGCGTGCAGTTAGTCACAGTGCTGTTTTCTTTGGGGAGAAGGGGTGCAGGTGGTGCTGGGTGGGCACGCAGTACTCTCACCCCTCTGCTGGTTTTGCTGCTGGTTGGGTGGGCTGGAGGGGCACTTGCCTTGCCGTGAAGGCTGGTGCTCAGCCCGTGCTGCCCATGCACGCAGCAGCTCTGACCCCTGCTTTGCCAAGCACCAGGGTAAGGGCTGCTCCCGCTGCAGCAGGGAAGGGCGCTGCACAGTGGAGCCAGTACTGGTGGGTTCAGTATTGTTCAGTGACCCCCTGACCCCGCAACGTTTGTGCATGCTGCCCAGCCGTGGAGTGGCCTGCTGCTGCATAATTTGGTCGTGTGGCAGCTGTGCCCTCCTCTAGGGCCGGGAAGCATCCTGTCCCCAGGCCTGGCTTGGCAACGGCCGCCTGTCCCCAGAGAGTACCTTGGCTTGGTCGTCTGCTCCCCTCTTCCCACCCTTGGCTGTGCCCAGCTCATTGCTCCCTCCCTGGGACTGTGGAAGGAAGCCCCTGTGTGCCTTGGGCCCTCGCTCTGGCTGGCAGCCTCCTCAGCCCCACAGCACGCCCCCAGCCTGGTGCCCCCGGGCACCTGAGGGCTGGGGCAGTGATCCTGCGTCTCCCTGTCTTGCAGGCAGCAGCTGAGGAGGAAGATGTGTCGGGCCCCTGGGAGCCAGAGCGCGCTGGGGAAGGGAGTCCGGGGTCAGGACCAGAGGCCAATGGTTCCTGCGGGCAAGAGGAGCAGGAGCCAGTCAGCTCCACGGCCTGTGGGGAGCAGGAGCAGGAGGAGGAGGAGGAAGAAGAAGAGGAAGAGGGGAGCTGCTGCAGCGAGGAAGGAGAAGATGGCAGCAACGTCTACTTCTACTACACCATTGGCGAGCGCTGGATAGACTACCTGCAGCGGACGGAGGACGGTGGCCTCCTCCGCCACGTGCGGCCCAAGGTAACGCTGCTGCAGGCACGGCCCTGGTCTGTCACGT
Organism: Anser cygnoides; assembly: GCF_040182565.1. Taxonomy (NCBI): domain Eukaryota; kingdom Metazoa; phylum Chordata; class Aves; order Anseriformes; family Anatidae; genus Anser; species Anser cygnoides. The sequence continues at coordinate 212,616,277 of NC_089873.1, read as the reverse complement.
CCCAGCCTGGCTCTCCCTGTAGCTGTCAGGTGCAGCGTGGTGTGCCGAGCTCTGGGCCTGGCTATAGGGCTCGTCTGTCAGCAGGCTGCAGTGTGCATGGAGCTCTGCCTACTCCACACTGGACTGTGCCTAGAGAAGGGCAAAGCAGGCCTGCTGTTTTTTTCAGCCACTGCTTTTGTCCCTGTGCACCTGCTCTGCTAACCTTTCCATGTTGGGTCTGATTTTGCCCTCGGGAGGACCAAATTCTGCTTTTCCCCCAGAAATTAACTCTGTTGCGAGCTCTAGAGCTCGGTTGTCCTTCAGCTTCTGCAGGTTCCCAGCAAGAGCATGGTCTTGGAAGACTGGCTGGGCTGGGTCTCCTACTCTGTCACTCTTGGCAGAAAATCAGTGACCCAGAACGTGCACAGAGGGCTGTGCTCCACCCTGCTTTAACTTGTCCTTCCCCTCACAGATGAAGCGGAAGTCAGAGAATGGCCTGGACGGCAGGGCCCTCTCCCCTGGTAAAAAGCTGTGCAAGGGCTCTGAGTACAGCAGGTAAGATGTGCGCGCTCTGTGGTGAGCAGCATGTTGGCTTGGGGAGTGGGAAGACCTCAGTTCAGCAGTCCCATCCCTCAGTCATCTAGAAGTCCTGCTGAGGTGGTGCGGTCTCCTTTTTGGAGATCTCCAGTAGCTGTGCCTGGACGTGGTGCTGGGCAGGCAGCTCTGGGTGGCCCTGCTGATGCAGGGTGGGAGTAGGTGCACCGGAGGTGTCTCCAGCCTCAGCCACGCTGTGATTCTGTCATTCCGTAGAGTGGGTTAGGGTAAGGGGAACGTGTGTGTAGCCGTGGTCCCTGTGGAAGGGTTGGGGAAAGGCGTTAGCCTAGGGGAGGCTCAGGGTTTGTAGTACACGGGGACCGACGTTCTGAGAACTGCTCGCACAGCGTGGCCCAAAGTAGTGCTGGCATTTCTCACCTTTGCTTTCATCTCTCCCTGTCTGCGGCCCAGGACCCTGGGTCCCTGCATGCCCAGTCCCACCACCACCTTTGGGGACCTGCGCAATGCTAAGGCAGGCCAGGCACGGCGCCGCCGCATCCCCTCTGTTGCTCCTCCCCCTGAGCTGCAGGACTGGCTCCGCACCTTCCAGGTAGGCACAGAGCCTTGCCGAAGGGTTCGCCAGGGGTGGCACCGTGAAGCTGTGGGGCTGAAGGGCAGCACAAGGTGGGCTGAGCCCTGCAGAGTCTGTCTTTGTGCAGCCTGCCGTAGGCAGGGGTTCTGGGTCCCACGGTAGAGTTTCAGTGAGTTTTTGCCCTTAGCTAAAGGAACGCAGATGTGATGTTGGCCCACCTCTTGTTCCCACTGGGCAGTGTGTCCTCTGGGGCAGTGTTGCTTTGTCCACCATCACACAGCACCTGTGTCACATTGTGTGTGACTGGTGGAGCTCCCAGCCCCACCTCTGCGGCTCCTGTCTTGGGGTCTAAGTGCCGGAGCCCTGGCTGACTCCAGAGGCCTTGCTCTCTTACGGCTCAGGTGCCCCTGTGCCTTTTGGTGTCCCGGCTGGGGCTGGGGGGGCATGGGCCCTGTGCAGCCACAGAGGAGCCTGTGAGGGCCTGCCATGTGTGCAGGCAATGTGACTGATGTCCCTGTCCTCAGCGGTGGAGTGGCCCAGAGAAGCTGCTTGCTCTGGATGAGCTCATTGATCGCTGCGAGCCCTCACAAATCAAGTACATGATGCAGGTCATTGAACCACAGTTCCAAAGAGACTTCATTTCCCTGCTGCCCAAGGAGGTGAGTTGAAGCAAGTGACGGGCTCGCCCTGGTGCCATGCGCTGGTTACCAACCCTGGGAGCCTACTGTGCCCTTGTAACTTGGCTTCTGATCCCACAGCTGGCACTCTATGTCCTCTCATTCCTGGAGCCTCGGGACCTGCTCCGTGCTGCCCAGACCTGCCGCTACTGGAGGGTCTTGGCTGAAGATAACCTGCTTTGGAGAGAGAAATGCCGTGAGGAAGGTAAACACCCGTCCTGCATGTGGCACACTGCGGCTGGAATCTGCAGCCACGGTACCCACAGTAGGGGAGCCCACAGCTCTCACTGTTGTGTATCTTCTTGGCTCCTGCCAGGATGGGGACACGGACCACCTGTGTGCCACGAGGAAGTCTGCATCATGCTGCATTTTCTTCCCACAGGCATTGAGGAGCCCTTGAATCTACGGAAGCGACGCCTATTGAGCCCTGGGTTCATGTACAGCCCCTGGAAATTCGCCTTTATGCGGCAGCACAAAATTGACATGAATTGGCGCAGCGGGGAGCTTAAAGCCCCCAAGGTAGGTGCCTTCAGCAGTGCATACTGAGAAGCAGACTCCAGAGCTTTGATGTGTAGGAATCTGGTGCAAGAAGGGAGCAGCAGAAAAATATCCATGACCAACAGGATGAGATCATTAAAAGTTTTAAAAGCGTCTTGGGAAAATATTCAGGTGGCTCGCCTGTCTTCAGGAGACATAAGCCAGAGAAATTCACCTGCAAGTATTTGAATTTAAACTTCCCTGAAGCTGTAAGTCCTGCCAGCTTCCTGCAACTCCTGTCCCTGCCTGCAGAGAGCAGATCCACAGCACAGCTTGTTTGGAGCTTTTGCATGTGCTCTGGCTGGCAGTGCAGCTGGTGTCAGGGATTGCCACAGTGGATGGTACAGGAATGCAGCTCTACCAGTGGGAAAAGGGTTGCCCTTAACCCCAGAGCAGGAGTTTTCCACCTGTTCACCCCTTCTCTGAGTGCGTGTTGCAGGGCTGTAGCTAACCTTGACATGCAGGGAATGGTACAGCCCTCCTAAGGCTCAGCCAAGCCTTGTCCCTAGTACATTCTATAGCAGAGTGTTGCAGAGCACTTTGATGTTGGTTTTGTCTCTCTCTGCTAAGATCCCTTCCTGCCCCTCATCCCTATATAGCAAACAGAGCAGAGCCCCAGCCACCCCTGCAGCTGATCCCGCAGGTGATAGTCTCTGTCTCTGTCTTGCTGCTCTTCATCCCCAGACTTTCTCCAAGCCCCCAGTGTCCCCAGCCCTTTCCCCACACCCCTGCAGCACCCGGTGAACAGCGGTGCTGGGCATGCTGTGGGGACCGCAGTAGTGGCAGTAACCCTGAGCCCCTGATGCCCTTGGTCACTGCGTCAGCTGTGAGCAGAACACCCCAGGGCCCTGCCACCGGGACGCCTGCCCTGTACCACCCCCTCGCACAGTGTCGTCCCCGCACTGGGCAGCTCCAGGCTGGCTGTTACACCGAGCCTCTCCTCACTGTGCTCGGCCAGGTCTGCCTGGTCTGGGGCCCTGCCTGAGCTGCACATCCTCTGCCCCTGCAGGGGTCTCATCCATCGCCTGCCTCCTCTGCCTGCTGCTGCATTGCTGCTCAGGGAGTTGGAAGTGGACGCAGAGCTGTTTGTGTTCTACCTGCCTCCCAGGGAAGGTGGAGCTGGTGGTCCTAAATGTGCTCTGTCTCACAAACACCATTTTTTGATCTAGGACAAAGCATTGTCTCTGAGCTCAATTGCTAGTGCAGCCTTAATAGCCACAAGGGTCAGTCCATGTGTTGGAATTCCCTTGTAGCCCATCATCCCCCAGCATTAGCTCCCAAATGCCCCCTTTGGCTCTTTCTGTAGCTGCTACCCAGCAGAGAAGCAGCAGGGAGGTGGCTGTTGTTACAAGAACCCATCTGTTTGTACTGCGCAACTCCCTCCTCATTCATGGTCTTCTCTGTGCAGGTGCTGAAGGGACACGATGACCATGTCATCACCTGTCTGCAGTTCTGCGGCAACCGGATAGTCAGTGGCTCAGATGACAACACACTCAAGGTGTGGTCGGCTGTCACTGGAGAGGTGAGCTGTTGTCTCACATCCTGTCACAGGGCTGCTCCGCCGGCACAATGAAAGTTGTGCCGTTCCTCTGCACTGCTGCAGAGAGGGTGGAGGTGTGGGAGGTATCACAGCCACTTTGTTGGGTTTATCTGGTCTCTGACAAAGTACAGCTGGGGGGAGGAATTGGTAGATCCTGTAACTGCAGGAGCAGTGGGAAGAGCTGTCTTAAGCTAGGAGTCAGCATTGGTGTAGTAACAAATGAGCAAGAGCTGGCCACACGTGTTTTCACCAGTGGTCAGCAAGTGTGGACCACTCTCCTGAAGACTGGAAAGGCCAAGAAACTTGATTGGTTTCAGAACAGCAAGTGGCTGTTGTGGGAGGACTCTGGTGGGGGCCTGAGTTTGCAGGGAGGTGGGTTTCTGACCTGAAGTGCCTTACTGCTCCTGCCCAGGAGCAGTCCTGTTCTTTGCTGTCCCTTCTTGCTGTGTTGTTCAGCCTTTCCCAAAGCAGTGCCTCACATCTCCTTGTTCTTTGCAGTGTGTGCAGACGCTGGTTGGCCACACAGGGGGTGTCTGGTCTTCCCAGATGAGGGACAGCATTGTCATCAGTGGCTCTACGGACCGGACACTCAAAGTGTGGAACGCGGACACAGGCGAATGTGTGCACACGCTGTATGGGCACACGTCCACAGTGCGCTGCATGCACTTGCATGGGAACAGGTATGGGGTCAAAGGTGTTTGGGGTCTGGTCGGTGGGGTGGGGTGGGTGAAGGTCAGGAAGTATTAGGGTCTGGGCCAGTCTGTGGGGTCGGATCTGTTGCAAGTGAAAGTGCAGAGGTCTTCCGGGCCTACGCTGATCTGCCGCCAAAGGATGCCGGGTGGGAAGAGGCCTCCCTGGGGAGGGTGAGCTGGGGCTGCCCCTCAGAAAGCTGGTATGTCCAGGCTTAGCTCAGCTGGGTGAGGTCTGGAGCTGATGCAGGCTCCAAGTGCACCCTTGCTCACAGGGTTGTGAGTGGCTCGCGGGATGCCACTCTGCGCCTCTGGGACATCGAGACTGGGCAGTGTCTGCATGTGCTGATGGGGCACGTGGCTGCCGTGCGCTGTGTGCAGTACGACGGGCACAAGGTGGTGAGCGGCGCGTATGACTACACAGTGAAAGTCTGGGACCCTGAGAGCGAGAGCTGCACTCATACGCTGCAGGGACACACAAACCGCGTCTACTCCTTGCAGGTAAGAGCCTGGCCCCTTCCCCTTGCTGCAGGGACACGAGCCTGTCTGTTCTGGCACATAAGAGGCCGTCTCCCCTCTGCATGCATGTACTGCAGAGGCACACAGACTGTGCTCTGCATACCACGTGCTCTGCCTTTCTGCCCTGACCCCTCTCGTGTGTGCGCTGTAGGAACACACAAACCACGTCGCCTTCCTAGAGCGAGGGCACTGCCAAGGCACGTGCACCCTGCTGGGCCATAGGGTGCTACCTGAGCACCGTGGCCTGCCCCAGCCTCTGGTGCTGCACTGCCATGAGTTGGAGTTGATGATCCTTGTGGGTCCCTTCCAATTCAGGATATTCTGTGATTCTGTGAGAACAAGCCTCCCCTTCCAGGCAGGCCGTGCTGACCAGTGTCTCTCTGGCAGTTTGACGGGACGCACATTGTGAGTGGCTCTCTGGACACATCAATCCGAGTGTGGGACGTAGAGAGTGGAAACTGTCTACACACGCTCATGGGGCACCAGTCGCTCACTAGTGGCATGGAATTACGTGACAACATCCTTGTGTCTGGCAATGCTGACTCCACGGTGAAAATCTGGGACATCAAGACGGGCCAATGCCTGCAAACACTGCAGGGTGAGTGCAGGGGGGTGGAACAACTTCCCTTGCTAGGGGAGTTGGAGCGGTGTCATGTTGTTCCTGGCCACCAGACGTGGCAGGGTCATGACAGATGCTGCCCAGGGGTGGAAGAGCCAAGCAGTGGGTGATCTGAAGAGCCTGGGACCGGAGGTGGGAGCACAGGAGGACTAACGGGTACCCTCTGCCTCCAGGGCCCAGCAAGCACCAGAGTGCAGTGACCTGCCTACAGTTCAGCTCCAAGTTTGTGGTGACCAGCTCGGATGATGGTACTGTCAAGCTCTGGGACCTCAAGACGGGCGAATTTGTGCGCAACCTGGTTGCACTGGAGAGCGGGGGCAGCGGGGGTGTAGTGTGGCGCATCCGTGCCTCCAACACCAAGCTCGTGTGTGCAGTGGGCAGCCGCAATGGGACAGAGGAGACCAAGCTGCTGGTGCTGGACTTTGATGTGGACCTGAAATGAACCTGGCCGGTGCAGGCTAGGAGGGAGGATCCCGCGGGCTGGGCGTAGCAGCTGGTCTTGGTGGGGCTGGCCCCGGAGCAGGCGCTAGCTCCCCGCGGGCTGTAAATACTGTTTGCAGCTGTCTGGGCCTTATTTATATATGTGTGAACTCCCTGTGGGGAGCCCGCGCCCGGCTGGGGCACTGTACAGAGGAAGCAGCATGTTTTGTACACTAATATATCGATTTATTTCTGTACCTGGGGCCTGCTTCTCCACCCCTGCTGTTCCATGAGCCTTTCCTTCCCGGAGCTTGTCTCTTTCGGGGAAGCAACTGGTGGCTGCAGCCTCTCTGGATTCCAGGCAGGAGTAGGGATGGTGTGGGCTTTCCTGCCTCTCCCCTAAGGGTCTGACCTCTGAGACCAACTCTTTTCCTGCACACATATGCTCTTGTCTGGGGGAGCATCCTCTGCATGGAGTCCCCTAGCCTGTGGACTCTGGTTTCTTTATTAAGGATAGTGGCCAGCTGACCACATGCATAAGGTGCTGAGCACACCGCATCGGGGAGATCTTGCAGGGCAATACTGTGTGTAGCACTGCATGTAGTGCAGCCTGCTGTCTGGCCAGCTGTGTTGCAGGAAGATGTGGCCCCAGCACTGTGTCTGAGAGGGAGCAGTGCTATGCGTAGATGTTCGTCCTTCAGCGCTGCTCTGGCCCAGATGAGGGAAGCAGACAGGACAGAAGTTCTGCAGTGCAATGAGCATGGGGTGCAGCTGGCAGCAGCAGGCTGGGCAGTGTCTGGTGGCAAATGCATCCTGAGCCCCATGCGATGCAGATCAGCCACTGAGGGGAGGGTGGTGAGGCCTGCGGCCCTGCTGGGGCTGGTGCAGCTCTGCTGAGCCGCCAGGACTGCCCCACGGCAGGGCCTGCAGCAGGGTGCTGGGAGGCAGAGTGGGATGCAGCGCAGGCGGCCCTCCTGCAGCACCCTTCTGGGCGCGCGGCAGCTGGTGGTGACTACACTGCATTTCCAGCCACTTCCTGGGCCCTGCAGGTGCAGCACAGCCGTGGCCAAAGCAGGCAGCCTTGCTGTGGGGTGGCTGGCTGGCCCTGCTGCAGGCAGTCCTGCACATAGCTGGGTCCTCCACCTGGTGCGTAGAGCCAGGGAGCGTCCGCTCTCCTCTGGCAGGAGCTGGTTCGAGGGTCAGGGCTTGGGCTGGGGTTGTCTCTTGCGGGAGATAGCTTCTGCCTCCTGCCCTCTGTAGCCCTGCTCATAGCAGCACTGGTCCCCGTTCTGCTGGAAGCCGCTCGCTGTCTGGGTAGGGATGGCAGGCAGCCAGGCCTGCTGGCAGCAGAGGAGATGGGAGAGTGCATTGAAGCTTGGGGCTGCCAGCGGCTTATCCCACAAGCCCTGGGCCATGCTAGAGGAGGATGGCTGCTGGGCTGAGGAGTTGCTGAATGCACATCTGGGTCTCTGAAGTCACCCCATCCTTGGGCAGATGCAGAGGCAGAAAGTGCAGAGCGGATGGCTCGCTCATTCTGCTGCAAAGGGCATTATTGCTAATAAGGTGCACATTTTCCCAGCCTTGCCTTTCCCCAAATAGATGTGCTGCCCACCTTCTCCAGGTAGGTACTCACTGTTACCTGTGTTGAGGCAGCCCTGTAGAGGGGTGAGGAGGCTTTGGGATTCACCAGGAACTGGGGTGCAGTGCCCGGGCATGGCTGAGCCAGGCTCTGTGCTGCTGCTACGTCTCCATCCAGAATAAAGCTTCCATAAGGAACAGACTCTGCATCTAGAAGGGACTGAGTCAGACCAGCTGGTTTGTAGCATCCCAGCCCCTGAAGGCACAGTTCCTGCTGCTGTGCGATGGTGGAGCTTGGAGAGCAGCCATGAGACTGCATTGGGGGTGCCTGCACAGGCACAGCCTCCAGGGCCTAGCGGGGTTGTTGGTGCTGGGGACTCTGCGTTGGCAGCACGTAGCCGTGCTCTGTGCAGCTCAGCAGTCCCTGCCGTGCCCCTGCCGCCCTGACCGTGTCTGCTGGCTCGGTGCCTGGCCACGGGTGTGCAGCAGGAGCGCCGTCCAGTGCAGGCATCTTGCAGGAGGTGGTGCCAGCCTGCGGGCACTGCAGGGTGCGGGCTGCCAGCCCTGCCTCCCGCAGGTGCGCTGCAGAGCAGCCACAGGGTCCTGCGGGCTGTGGTGCCTGGTGCTGTTGATGGCAGTGGCACAGCTGGGAGCAGGATGGGAGGGTGCAGGTGGAATAGTGCAGTTGGTGGTGGCCTGCAGGTGCGCTGTGAAGATGTTGGTACTGTAAATAACCTGGCCAAGGAAGGTTCTGGCCGTCCAGCAACACACGGGACGACGACAGTGCCACAGCCTGGCACCATGGGCATTGGTAGCCCCTGCAACAGGAGCAGGTCAGGCTGTGGTAGGGAAGGCTGGAGCCAACCTTGTGCTTCAGCGGGTGGGCTCAGCTTTGCCTATCACAACGTTGCACACACATGCAGTATAGTTTTGTGCCCTCAGACAAGCAAACTGAGCTGTTTGGGTGGTGGTTGGCATCTCATCAAGTGAGCTACTGCTCTCTGTTCTCCAGTTTTGGAGAACTGGATGACTTTGCAGGCTGGGGGAGGGTGGGAGGGGAAAGCAGCCTCCTGGTGAAATCCAGAGCGAAAGGGGTGGCCAGCTACTGTAGGATATGCTGAGCCAAAAGCCCAGGAACTTGAAACATGCTGTTATCTGGAGGACAAAAAAAGAAACAGTGAAAAGCCTAGCCAAGATACCAGCAGGTCTATGCAGCAGGGTGAGATCTGGCGTTGCTGGGTAGGTCACAGGCTCACAATCACCTGAATAATTAGTCACCAGCTGTGCCGTGAATGTCCTTATCTGCCTGTGAGTTCCTGTTGCACTAAACAAAATCTTCTGCAAGAAAAAAAAAATCCCAAGCAGCTGTGTAAGCTGCAGTGCATGAAGCTGTGTCATCAGCTGCTGTACGCTGCCCTCACCCAGCTCGTTACCATAAGTGATTTGGCAGTGAGTGGCCAAACAAATCTGCCTGCTTGCCCTTAGGGTAAATTATTTCACCCAAATAATATAAATCACCAGGGCCCCTAGTCACAACTGTTCTGGATAGTTTTGCCTTCTCAGACAGCTGCAAAATGTCAGTGATGAAGGAACCGAGTTCAAGAGAAGAATCTCTGTGCTCTTCCTAAACATATGCTATGAAAGCCTAGGCAGAAGATCATGGCTCAACCATTGTTCTTAGTTGTTCATGGGTAAAACCCATCTTTCCTGATGGAGGATGTTACAGTTTGTCAGAGACTTCTGCAATGGCTCCAAATCCTTTCTGTTAAGTATGAAAGCAATTAGGAACCCTCTCTAGCAGCTCCTGGTTATCCACATGATGAGCGATCCATAGAACTGGTAAGTGATGCTCTCTGTATAGGAGCTGAGGTCTGTGCACTTCTATCCCAACAGAGAAACATTTCCACCAACACAACAGCTCATAAAACGTGGCTCTTAAAGGTGTTGTCCTCAGACAGAAGTGGCACGAGATGGGTGGCACTGGGCAGAGTGAAGAGCTGTGCTGCAAGCCAGCCCCCTGACTGCACAGCAGTGCATCTGGGAGCCAGGGGCAGCACCAGTGGCACACGGGGGATTGGGTCCAGTGCAGCAGAGGTCATCATCACCACGTATTGGAACAGAGCCCGAAGCCATCCAGCATAAAGCAGGGGCCTGGGCACTGTCAGGCCCTGGCAGGGCTGCAGGCAGGGACAGCTCAGGCAACCCTGCTTGGCCTCAGCAGGAACTGCTGCCCTCTGGGAAGGTTCCAGCTGCTGGAGCGTCAGCAGCACAGGGGAAAACAACCACAGGGCTGGCAGCATGACTGCTGGCATCGGGGGGGGAAAACAGGCAGCCCTCTGGAGGAGGGATTTCAGCAGCCTGGAGCTCTGCTCCCACAGGCCTGGAGCTTGCAAAGGATGGCAGAGACCTGGAGGGTTTTCCTCCGCTGCTGCCAGCTGTCAAACTGCAAGGTTGCAGTCAGGAGTCTTGTGTTAGTCCCAGGTGCGTGGCTTCACACATAGGTCTGCCAAGTTTCTGCAGATAATCTGATAAGGAGCAACAGTGTGGATTAAAATAAGTGTATGTGCATGAGGAAAATTACATAATTGCTATTAAAGACACCAATGTCTTTTCTAGTGTCAAGAGTTTGGAGCCACACATCTGGCACAGGTGTGCTGGGTCTGTGGTCTGTAAGAAAGAGAGCGAGGATATTTTCTGCAAACGTCTGCCTGTGATATGGAGAACAAAATCTTGTAGTAACAGGAGGACTCAGTCTGGGAGATGGATGCTGGAGTTGCACAGAATAAATATGGTTTAATTTTTAGGTAGTCTTCTGTAGAGCCAGGAGCTGGACTTTATGGTCCTTGTGGGTCCTTTCCAACTCAGGATATTCTATGATTCTAAATTATCACTGGATTGCCTGGAACACTTTAATCCATATTTTTTAGCACAAAAAGTGCTGCAGATAAAGCATTGTTTTAAGCAAGATTACCTGGATAGGGTCTGCTGTGGGGCTGGCGGCTGCACTCTAGCTGCGATCTGCATGGGTGAGCAGAGGATGGGGCAGCCAGCAACAGCTGTAATTGACACTGCAAAAAAAGATGAATTTTCCACGGCTGAAGAGAACCTACATTAAAATTATGCAGGAGGAAATTTTCAGACACGAGAAACTTGAGATTTTTTTTTTTTTTCAGATTGTTTGATTGTGAAACTGTAGATTCTTGGCAAGCAAAGAAGAACAAGAAACTTAGAAGGATGCTAAACGCTCACTGGAATATAACAATTCTTTGAAATAAAGAGGCCTATGTGACTTGTTTTGCACAAAGCAGTTTTTGTTAAAGCCTTGCTCTGGGACTGACTGAAGAAGCAAGTGCTGCCCCATTCGGCTGTGGGTCAGTCCAGGAATCCGGGGCAGGAACAGAACAAGCATCTTTTCCAGCCAAGTCTTTGCATCCTGCTTGCTTGTGCTAGGGTGTTTACCACCCTTGCTGCTGCTCTCTGACCCTCTTCCAGGTCAATGAATGGACTGCAACAATGTTCTGGTTTGTCCTCCAAGATGTTTTCTTTTTTTCCAGCCCTTGGTCTTCTTTTTGACCAGCAGGAAGGGCAATGTTGTCTCCTCTTCCAAGCTTACCTTCCTCAGAGTGCTGTCCAGTAAGGAAACCTTTTAAAGGACATGCCACAGTCCTTGCTGTAGTACTTCAACAAAAATGTGGCTGCGGGAGCCTGCTGGGCTCTGCTGTGGGACTCCAGTCCCGCCGCTTTCTTCAGCCCCGTTCTAGTGCCCTCTGTGCATGAAGGGTGCATCCTGTTTGCTGTGGCAGCGCTGCCCTCAGCCTTGCACTGGCAGCCAGCACCTGCTGCAGTCCTGGGACATGCCCCGGGCCACCAGCCCATTTCTGGAGGCTGCAACTCGGGAGTCAGCAGCTCCTCGTCCTCCACATCCTTCTCCAGCTCCACGCTCCAGTCGCTGCTGAGCCTGCAGCACAAGACTGCAGCTGCTGGACACTGTGCACGGCAGTACTGCGGCAGTGCAGACCCTCCAGCACAGGGCAGCAGATGCAGCACTGACGTGGCACAGCAACACAGGCTTTGCTGCTCAGCACCGCACAGGGCAGCATCTCAGACAGCTTACTGGACATCTCACCTTTGGGTAGAAAATCAGCTTCTGGAGGGCAGAAAGGAAGAATGACCCTAGATTTAAGGAGGCCTGATGCTGTATAAAGCATAGTCCTACCAAGGTCAGACTCTAACATTCCCATGGACTTGCAAATAGCCTTGGGCTTCTCAGCACCTCTGTCCCTCAGGTGAGGAAACCACAAAACCAAATCCTGAAAGCTCACTTGGGGAAAGATGCTTCCAGCTCCCCACCAGCTGAGGGCTGAGCACCTGGGCGCTGCTGTGGTGCCTGCACTCCTGCAATGGGCGCGTGTCCCAGGGCAGCTGCGGTTCATGTGGTACGACGCTCTGTGGAGTGGAACTTCCTGCAGCCTCTTGGCCGCGGGCTGACGAGGTGTGAGGCACAGGGAGCCCACAGGCCAGAGGTGCTGCACCAGTATAGGGTAGAGGCAGGATTTTTGATAGGAAAGGGGGAAGAAAGAGAAAGGTTTTGTTAGACCTCATGGAAGCCCTGGTGTAGGTGGGTTCACAGAAGCAAGTTCATGTGGCTCAGAGGCTGAAATATGCCAAAAGTCTAGGGAGCATACTGCAGAACACTCATAAAAGCACTGTACCGCTAGGTATGGGCTAGTATCATGTTTAACTTACTCTGACGTATTTTCAAGTCTGATCTTCAAGTCTTACATTCATCTCTGAAAAATGAGTACTTTCTGTTTTCTGGCACTGTGGGACACAGCAAGTCTGGCAGAGCAGGGTGAGACGGATGTTTCTGCAGAGGCTCAGTGCACACCATGGGGGCAGCTCGCTGAGCATGTGGCTGCCCCCACACCTACCTGGCTGCCACGTGTCCTTCCAGCCCAGGAGGGCTTTGCACCACTGCAGAGGAAGCAGAGGCGGCTGGGCTTGGTGAGCTGAGCAGCAGTGGGTGGAGGCAAAGGGGGTGTTGAGGGGAGCAAAGCAGGAGCCTGATGGAGCTGCTCCCAGGCAGAGCATCACCCAGCTACGAGAGGACCATGAGGTCAAGGGAAAATGTGACAGTGTGCCCAGGGCCTTACAGCTGGCATGGCAGAGGAGAAGCCTGTGGGGCAGCTCCCACCACACTCTGCTCCTGGAGCTGTGCTGGGGCAGCTCCTGCTGGAGCCATGGCCATGAGCAGGCAAGGGGCATGAGATGCAGTGGCGAGGAGGGGGGCAAAGTTCTGAGCATTCGCTGGGGCTGTAATCTGGCAGCAGGTTGTTCTGGGAGCAAAGACCACTGGAAAATATCAGAGGGGCTGCTGTGCCGTGACAACGAGTAACTACGAATTATTTTCGGCATCTGCAACAGCTTAGTTCCTGAAATGCAACAGATGGGAAATCCAAGGTAACTGCATGCCAGAGGAACTGCACTGCAGTGATGCCTTCCCTTCCCAGGGACGAAAAGCCCATGTCCATGCTTAAACTTTTTACTTAACTCTGAGGAACAGGGGAGGGAATAAGACTGACGGATGCCCAAGCTGCAAGGGCTGACAGGAACATAGCCACTGCCTCCATCTGCTCTGTACAGTCCAGCCAGTTGCTGGGGCCAGGATGGACCAGTGCCAACCAGGACAGTCTTGCATAGTCACTGGAGTCCAATACAGATCAGTGCTATTCAGTACAGTCCTGCCTGGCCACTGGGGTCCAGCACAGTGCTGGGGGAGCTGTGGTCCCTGCCCAAACCAGGGGATGCAGCTGCTGCTTCTCCCTTTTCCTTTAGTTTCCTGTTTCTGCCTTCCCCTTTTTTCCCTTAGTTTCCCTGTTGAGAAGGTCCTTGATCAGGTAACTTTGCTGGAATAAACATTCTCACACTCTCACGTGCCCTCACCAATTAGTGTGACTGCCCAGATCTGGTTCCCATCACCGCCTTCCTTATCATTTGCTGGTCAGAGCTATGTCCTGTATGTTCTTGTTCATGGCTTCTTCCCTTTCCCATTGTCCAGCATGGCCTTGAAAACGGCCTGTGCCTGAATACCCCTAGAGGAGCAGACACTGCTTCCACACATCCCTGCATGAACACCCTTTATAAAAGAGCCATCTATTAACAAAACCCATGTTTTGATACGCGTGCACTCAATCTGCACAGTGTTAGTAAACGCAGAGGCAAATGGTGCACAGAGCCAAAAGCTGCTCCCGATGTGCTATTTACAGTGTTTATGACTACTTGAAAGAACAGATAAACATACTGAGTGGCCTGAGTTCCCCTGTTTTTGTCAAAGCTGTCCCTGCAGCCTCCCTGCCCTGAGTGGCTCCCGGCAGCACTGCAGCAGGGAGGCACTGAGGTGGCTCAGGCAGCTGCAGGAGAGCCAGTGGGGGCTCAGGAGTGAGCACGAGTCTAAAACCCAGGAAGTTTTCTGCTCTGTTGCACTAAGCGATAAGTTAAACTAATACTTGATCATTAAGAATTCAGAAAATGCACCAAAGTTTACTTAGTCATGGCCAGAACTGGAGACTGACGTCAAACCTATTGTAAGTTTATGTTACTTTATTTTTATGTTTTTCCCTTATAACTGCTTCCAGTCTCCCCATATAAAACCCAAATATTTGCTGCAGTAGAAGAAAGCACGCTGGCTTCATTTCAGCCCATCTCCCATGTAGGGGTCCTGGCCAGGCTGAGCATGTCGCTTGCCTGCTTTCTCTGATATCTGGCACCAGGCTCCTCACTGCAGCCTTGCTGTCACCGCCAGCCCCAAAAACTGTGTGCGCCTGGGAATGGGCCCCCGTGTGCTGAATCTGGAGAGGGGTGTCAGGGAATTGCTATTGCACCCTGGAGACAAATAAACACTCATTTGTGCTTGAACACAAAGAGATTTAATGGACGATGCATGAGACAGGACCCTCACACTGCCAGGGGGGGTCCACAAGGCCGCACACGAGCATATTCCCACACACACAGCAGCGGCAGCACTGACCCTGAGAGCGGCAGCTCAGCATGGAGCACTTCAGACTGGCTGAGTTTGGCCCCAGCCCCACAGGCAGCCCCCAGCACTTGTGTTGCTGCAGGACAAAGCTGAGACCCTCAGTGGGGTCGTTCCACCCCTGGCACGCCTGCTCCCAGAGAGACCCCCATCTGCAGCCGGGCCTCCTTGCCCTCTGTGCTGGGTAATCCCTTGGCCATGAAGCACCACTGCTGAGCACTTACCTCCCAGATTTCCCCTTCATATGCCAGCTGGGAAACCGACCCTGGAGGAGGCTGCACCCCAGGCTGGGTGGTGCTCAGCTGTGGCGCTCCTTGGGCCGGTGCTGTCTGGTGCACGGTCGACATACATGAAGCTTTCTGTAGGTGCAGCACGACTCAGAGGAGGCGAATCCCACCGTGTGACAGGGCAGGCATAAAGGCAACACAGTCATAATGGAAACACACCAGGAGAGGAAGATGTCTCCTCAGCAGGGAACCCAGGGCACCCTGGCCAGCTGGAAGCCCAGGGTGTCCTTGATGAGTGCAGAACAAATAAACCATGGAAAGAACGAGAGCAGATGTCAGGCACAGCTGCTCCAGGCCCTGGTGCCCTGTGCCCCCTTGCACCTCTATGCCACAGACACAGGAGCAGCACTCTCCTGCCCGGGGTGGTTTTCCCTGCGCAAGGCCCCTGGGCAGACTGAGCCTTGTGGGGACGCCTGGCTGCCTCCAGACCCTCTGACCCCAATCATCCACAGGAGATTTCCGCTGTCAACCAGCCCTGCTCCTGGGCAGTCTGAGGCACATAGCACTGGTAACACCTGACATAATGTATATGGTAAGTGTGTAAGTGAGTAATCATGAGTAAGGACTTGCTTTGCTAGTATTAATTTACAATCAAGAAAAAAACCTCTGTGTCCTTGTAGCTGTTAAAATCCCATGACCCACGGTCACAATCCTTACGTATGTGTGGGCTGGGTATCCCCTACAGGTTGTGACACTACAACAGGATCAGGAGTGGGCTCCTAGAAATACACAGGTCATAGATGCCTGGGAGAAGGCTGTAGGAGACCAGTAAAAATGGCCAAAGAATAAGGGATGGGAGACACCAAGGGGAGAGGAAATGGGTTGTTGAAAACTGTCTTGAGTGGGAGACCTCGTGAGCAGGATTGTAGAAGTGGCAAGGGATTTCCAGATGTAGAGCAAAAGACAGCAAGGGGCCCTGCGCTGGGCTTCTCACAGAGGCACTGGCAGCTGAAGGCACTTTGCTGTAAGCCGCCGAGCAGTGAGCCAAGGGTCAGAGGCATGAGCAGCTGCCTTTGAGTACTGTGGTCGTATTCAGAGCCACGTCAGAGGCTAGAAGCCATCCTCAGACCCCGGCTTCACAAACACCAGAACAAGAGCGTACTCTTCTGGTCTCAGAGAGGGAGACTTCAAAAGATGTATGCTCTGGGGGAGAAGGGTTTCTCTTTGGTATTTGGGCATCGCTAGACAAGCTGACAGGTGAAGTGGTGTGTTCCCCTGATACCTTATAGCAAACAGCCGAGGTGGCTCACCCTGCAATGAGGGGCTCTGCTGAGACTTTTGAATGCCAGGATTCTGGCAAGCCCATATCCTGGGGGCTGTAGAACCGCCTAACCCTGACATGATCTGTTGAAGAAGCGCATGCTGCTTGGGAATGGACGGTGACTCACAAAGAAGACCTTATTTTTTTAATACCGAGAGTTTCAGAGTACCAGGCCATGGGCCCAGTAGTACCAGGGCCACCTTTAGCCTGTGTACTGGACTTGCAGAAAAAGGCTATCAGAGGGGACTGCGGCAGTGGGTTCCCACCGAGGCCTGACGCACTCCACACGGTTCGGGTCAGCAGGGCTCAAGGCTCCTGGGCATGGCGCTCACCCGGGGAAAATCCACTGCTGGCTGCTCAGGGCCAGCTGGGAGCTGAGCCCACCGCGCGGTGTGCGCCCCCATAGCCAGGGCTCTGTTCCTGTCCCCAGGGCTCGGGGCACACCGGCTGCACCCCACAGCTCGGAGGCTGCTGGTGCCCAGCATGGCAGGTGGGGGCAAGGCACCCCCTGCACGGGCGACGTGCCCCAAACGGGTCTGCAGCCTGGGTCTGACGTCCGACGGGGCCGAAGGAGCAGGGGGCTCCTGCTTCGGCCCCCAGGCAGCACATCCGACACCCAGGGCTGGGCGGTCAGCTCAGACGGGGCCCTGTGAGGCACGGCTGGGGCTGTTTGTGCTGGGGACTGGAGGTGGAAGATCAAAGGAAGGGAAGTCTGCAGAAAAGAATTGTGATAAAAGCTGTAACAGCTCAAGAGAAGCAGGATAGCGGGAATCCTCTCTGAACAAGGTGTGTATCAGCACACATGAAGGGCAAAGATATGAGATGCAGTTGGAACCATGAAGTAGATAGCTTGTTTAAACAATCCAGAAATAGAATCATAGAATCCCTTGGGTTGGAGGGATCCTTAAAGATCATTTAATTCCAACCCCCCTGCCCTGGTCAGAGACCCCGGCCCCCAGCCCAGGCTGCCCCCAGCCCCATCCAGCCTGGCCTTGGGCACTGCCAGGGATGGGGCACCCCCAGCTCCTCTGGGCAGGGCCTCACCGCCCTCAGAGGGAAGAACTTCTTCCTAATTTCTAATCTAAATCTAGCCCCTTTTAGTTTAAAGCCATTCCCCCTTCTCCTACCACTACACTCGCTGACAGAGTCCCTCCCCAGCTTTCCTGGCACCTCCTTTAGGTATTAGAAGGCTGTTATAAGGTCACCCCGGAGCCTTCTCTTCTCCAGGCAGAACAACCCCAACTCCCACAGCCTTTGTAGGAGGGGCGCGCCAGCCCCTTGATCACCTTTGTGGCCTCCTCTGGATTTTTAATTGTTTTAATTGTTTTAATATGTCCATGTCCTTCTTGTGCAGGGGGCCCCAGAGGTGAATGCAGGGCTCCAGGTGAGGTCTCACAAGAGCAGAGGGGTCAATCACCTTCCTTGACCTGCTGGCCATGCTTCTTTTGATGAAGCCCACGATAAGGTTGGCTTTCTGGGCTGCAAGCACACATTGACTAGCAGAGATTTAATTCTTCCACATATACGTACTCTCCACATCTCTGATCATGTGATGCTCAGTCTCAAGTTGAGCCAGGGAGGTTTAGATTGGATGGCAGGAAGAATTTCTTCACAGTGGTCAAGCACTGGAACGGGCTGCCCAGGGCAGTGGTGGAGTCCCCATCCCTGGCGGCATTTAAGAGCTGCGTGACCGTGGCTCTGAGGGACATGGTTTGGTGATGGGACTCAACAGGTCAGGTTGATGGTCCGACCACGATCTTGAAGGTCTTTTCCAACCTAGGTGATTCTGTGACCCTATGCTGGGTTAGCTACATGACAGATGGGTGGCTGGACCTGTATCAACTATTTGGCCTTCAAGGGTAGCCCATTTCTAAAGCACAATGCCTAGACTTTGTAACTAGCTGCCCATTTTATGCAGAAGCCCAAGCCAAATTTTTGGCTGGGTGGCAGTGGACCAACCTGAGGGATAGTGAATACCTAGAATAACAGAATCATAGAATATCCCAAGTTGGAAGGGACCCACAAGGATCATTGAGTCCAACTCCTGGCACCACACAGGTCTACCCAAAAATTCAGACCATATGACTAAGAGCACAGTCCAAAGGCTTCTTGAACTCCACCAGGCTTGGTGCTGTGACTATGTCCCTGGGGAGCCTGTTCCAGTGCATGACAGCCCTCTCAGTGAAGAACCTCTTCCTGATATCCAGCCTGAACCTCCCCAGTTGCAGCCCCAAAATACATTTTATAGGAGCCCTATCCTGAACTTCCAATAAATGGGAGTATATTTTAATGGGGGTAGAGACTATTAGCAGTTTAGGTATGGCCTATATGTGCCCACAAGCTAGTGCAAAATACGACATTTGAGGATTAGAACAATGATTTACGCACCTACCTTTACCCTCTGAGATTCAGTCATATCACATTTTAAAATAAAGTTATACAGAGATGGAATTAGGTGGGTTTTCCTCATCCTCTGTCATCACCAGTGCAATGGTGCTTTGGAATGCTGGAAGGGAAATCTTAAAACTCAGCAATGCATTCACAGTCAGACCAGGGAGCCCAAAGCCTCAGCCCGCATCTGTGCCACAGGTGACGACATGACCCTGATGATGCAGTTGCTGCTTTAAACAATCGGCAGATCCTGGCCACTCATCCAATCTGGAAAGCTTGTCATAGCACTGCGGTGTTACTTCAGACATATGTGATAATAATCAAATATCTATTGGACCAACCTCCGAGGTTAATCATCTGCAAAAAGGAAGTTTTTCTTGCACGTCACCAATACCCCTGCAAAGTGCCATGTGGAAGGTGCTCAGCCACCAGGGTAACAAACATCTCACTTCTGAGCAGTGGATATCCAAACTATCTAATATCCAAAGGGAATTAAGCGGTTTCTGTGTTTTCTTTGAGGTTACCCCCAGCTGCAACACTGGCAACCAGGAACACAAATTAACTTCCTTGGCCTTACCTTGTTTGTCATCCTGATTGCTTGTTTGGCCATTTGACAGGAAGCCAAGCAGGAAAGAGTGTCTTGGGCAACCAAGAATCCCAGGGTTAAGAAGGGTTCTTGAGGAAAACGCCTTTAATTTCCTTTCTGTTTCATAATTATTTATATACCTATATGTGTGTATATATATATATATATATGTAATTATTGGGTCATATCTATTAATTGGCATAATGCTCATTTCCTTGTACCAGGGATGGTATTGCAATCGCATTTGTGAGTACAGTTTCTCAAGTGGGTAACAAGTCAGATTGCTGTGCTTACACCACCCTCTATCATTAGATGCTGAACCTGGGTGGCAGAACCTGTTCCCAAAGCATCTCAGTATCAGCCTGATTTGTCACATTACTTTCCAGCACCTCCAAATTATCGATGACAACCTTTCAGGGCACATCCGTATTACAAAGCCCCATGGTGCATTAGAATGCCCCAGGGCACAAACTCAACCTGGCTGGAGAGGGCAAGGAATTGTAATTACATTCCGCATTACAATCGCACCCAAGTGCAGTTCCAATTTAAATATAACAACAGAGCATGAGCTTGCAATGATTCTGACCTGGAAACCTCATGGACCTGTAGTAATGAATCAGCAATTACAAAAGATATTTTTGATAGTCTGGATCTCTGGAATCTTACATGGAATGCTAATAATATGAGCTGCCAGAGATACTATAATTTTACGTACCCCAAATCTACGTGCTGCAGTTCATGGAGTAATGGTTAGCTGAGTGCTAATGATAATTCAGAAACATGGCCCAGACAAGATATCTGGCTGTATAGATTGCAGAGCATTTTGAGCAATCTGATTAAGCCAAACGTATGTAATAACATTCAATTGTTATTTCCAATCCAAGGTGCTCACTTCGCCAACACTGTAGTAACTCCTGGCAAAGCCAGTGGCCCCCATGTGAATGCATATGTCAAACATCTATCTTGGGATCTGGTTCAAGAAAGGGAACAATGTACAAATGAGGAATCTAGTCTTAAACAAATGCTCACAGGGCAAACTCAGAGTTAAATCCTT
Organism: Anser cygnoides; assembly: GCF_040182565.1. Taxonomy (NCBI): domain Eukaryota; kingdom Metazoa; phylum Chordata; class Aves; order Anseriformes; family Anatidae; genus Anser; species Anser cygnoides. Next base: position 212,595,981 of record NC_089873.1, on the reverse strand, counting down.
CCAGACAGTAACAGTGGAGGCTCCAGGCAGAGACCTGAGAAGACACAGAAGAAATGGCTGAAAGCGGAGGAGCAGCTCTGGTCAAGCAGGCATCTTTCAAGAGACTGAAGTTGAATCCAAGTAAGGAAAATGGAAAGTACCAGAAGATGTCAGGCCACACGTAACAACAAAATAAGAATCTGAGGAACAACTTGCAAATGCAGGTGACTCATTTAATCAACACAGTAAAGATCAAAGAGGTCTCTAAAGCCAGGAAGGAACAAGAGAGAGGGTGGAGAGGAGTCAAATATTTGCTTTTTCCACACAGGAGTTAAAAGGCTTCAAGTGGAGCTCGTCATGGGCGAGTTGAGAACAAACAATGGTTTTCATGCAAAGTCCAGGTACAGCCTGGACAACCTTGCTGCAGGTGCCATGATGAAAATTTGCTTTGATTCAAAAAGCAAACCTATGAATTAATGGAAAAAAAAAAAAAAAGAAATCTAGCTGAGCCTATTGAATACAAAGACACCGGGTCTGGTTCAAGAAGTACTCAGTGAAGCTGTTCATCTCCCTGGACAGCTTGTTCAGGGAGACGACAGCATTCAGAGCGGGAGGGAGTGTGATAGATGTCGTTTACCTTCATTTTAGCAATGCTTTTTCCCGTCCTTGTGGCATTTGGCAGACAGATGGGTGTAATACGGGCTTGATAAGAACAACATAGGTGGAAAATTGTCTAGCCCGTGGGTCAGAGGGTGGTGGTCGGCACAACAGTCTCACAGGCGGCAGCGTCCCTCAGGGACAGACACTGGGACCAGCCTTGGCCGACCTCAGGCACCAGCTCCTGGTGCTCCTGGGGCCAGGACCCCCGCAGAGCGCTGCAAGGGGCCGGGGCCACGGCGGTGCCCGGCTGCCCACCTTCAGCACCGTGCTGCTGTGTCCGCAGCAGTGCCCAGCGCTCTCAGCTCAGGCTTCCATTGCCCGCACCGGGAGATGCTGAGGCACCACGGGATGGCACAGGCCTCCACGGACACAGACGAGATGTACCAGCAGGACAGGGCATTGTGCTTGCCATGCTGCCACGGCTCGGCTGCCTGAGGCACAGACACAACAACCCCGGCTTTGCCGTGTGCCCTAGGGGCACCGACCTGCCCATCCCCACAGACAGCAGGACCCCGCCACCCCTCACAGCCCCCCGGCACCCATCCACCATCTGAGTCCTGGCCGGTGGCTCCGGCTCTGCTCCGGTGCAGCGGCAGCCAGGACATATTGCACAGTGCAGGCTGGAGGAGCCGTGTGGGGACAAGCACAATCCTGCTGTAATTTGGCCAGACAGTGATGAAGAATGCCTGGTGGCAGGATGAGAAGCCACGGACATGAATCGGAACATGGAAAATTGCTGCTAGAGCCAAAGAAAAGCTTTTCCATATTAAGGGTAGACCCAAAGAAAAGCTTTTTCACCATAAGGGTGGTCACATGTCGCAGCAGGGAGATGAGTAAGGGGAAATCTCCATCCCTTGAGCTAGTTAATGCTTGTCTGGACACTGCCTAGAGCAACCTCCCTGGCCCAAACCTACTGAGTATGCTCAAGTCTATGCTTGGTATGTCTGCCCTTGGTTCCCAAACAGGGTTTCATCAGACCTCCAGTCCTCTCTGTACTGCCCTCCAGTCCCTGAGCACCCCCCACCAGAAGTGTCATGCATGGGGCACTCGTCCTGCGGGCGCTAATTTGGCTCAGGAGCCAACGTGCTGCTGCTCCCACGGTTACTCCCAAGCCCTTTTCAGCTGAGCTGTTTATCAGGACGCAGCCCGGCATATCGCAGCCTGGGCTTGCATTCCTGACCACTTCGGGTACGCTCTTGCACAGTTAGGCCTGTGAACACAGGCAATCTCTTGTAAAATGACAAAAACATTCCAAAGGTTGGATTGTGCCTCAAGCTGCAGAGAGGAAGGCGGCGGTGGAATGCCCTGCGTGGCTGCAGAGGAAGGCTCTGGTTTAAGACAATGAAAGGGGTGTTTTGAAAAAGCTTTGTGGGAGAATCCAGAGTGCCAGAGGTGCTGAGCAGGCAGGCAGGGCGCTGCATCTGCACAGAGAGCAGCAATACTGGGCTTCCCCGGCAGCCAGGAGCAGATGAGGACCAAGGCACAGCCCAAGCACCCAGGCACAAATGCTCAATGCTTTCCTTGACAAATTACATATATGCTAGGTAATATATTAAACTCATACCTTTTCACAAGGTGGAAAAAATCTTAGGGGATTGCCACAGGCTGCCCAGAGAAGCTGTGGATGCCCCATCTCTGGCAGTGCCCAAAGCCAGGTTGGATGGAGCTTTCAGCAACCTGTTCTAGTGGGAGGTGTCCCTGCCTGTGGTGGGGGGTGGAATTAGGTGATCTTTAAGGTGCCTTCCAACCCAAACCATTCTATAATTATATGAAAATGTATAATTACCATTTTGCAGTCAGCCAGCCACTAAATAATGGTGACCACGCTATAGTGGTCACACATACTCAGTGTGACGCACCACCTGCAGCCTCCGGACAGACTTCCGAAAAATGAGACGGAAAACAAAGGAAGTGCAGCCTTTGCAAACTGCAAACTGACAGCCTCACAGAAGGGAGGTGTCTGGAACAAAACGCAACCAAGAAGATGCACCAACAGGCAACTCCAGAAAGCAGCTCCAGAGCCTGCAACCACTGCTGCTGGTGAGGCCACGAGGCCACCGAGTGCAGGAGGCAGCCGTGAGCTCCTAGGACAGGACTATTGCGATGAGAGGAAAGACAGCCTGTGCAGACGTCGCCTCCCGGGACGTGCCAGGAGCCACTGACGCAGCTTTCGGCAGACCTGTGCAGCCTCCAGCTGCAGGCGCCCCGAGCCCTGTCCCCTGGGGGCAGCCTCATCTGCACTGGGGTGCTCGGGTGCCATGGGGGCAGCTGGGGCTGGGTGACATGCTGCCAGGCCTGGGGATGGGGCCTGGTGCTGGGCAGGGACACGGTGCCTGCCTGCGGCAGTGAGGGGCACCCCCTGCTGCAGCCGCGTCCCCTAGGCACTACGGGGGGACAGGAGCCGTGCTGCATTCCGCCCCCTGCACCCCTGAAACCAGTCCATGGGTACGGCTGGTGCTCCCGGGCCAGGAGCGGAGTGCGCCCCAGAGGAGAGCCGGGAGCATGAGGCTTGTGGCTCTGACCAGCTGCCACCCACCCACACTCGGCTCCACCAGGCCTTCCAGAACACGGAACAGATGCTCTGGAAAATACCATTAGTCTTCACAAACTTTGCATTCTTCTTTCCATTGTTTCTCCAGGGCTTCCTGAATGGGACGATCTGTGCAGCTGCAGTCCGAGCCCGCAGAGCCCAGCCTGGTGCACTCACCCCGGCCAAGCAGCCCACCCCAGCGGCACCGCCCCACTGCAGGCCTCGCACCGACGTCCTGCACCAGCAGATGTCCTGCTGGTGATGTGCCCCCAGCCCACACATGTGGCACACCCACCCTTCAAAGGCATTTCTTCCCCACTCAGAAGGCGGGCTTTACATTCCATGTTTATTCCTAGAGCCAGTCAACTGCAGAAGCACTGTGCCACAAATCCTGCTTTCTAGCAAGGTGCGAGAGGAGCAATAAGCCAGAGCTCAGCAAACACCGTGGCGCAGCAGCAGGGTGCGAGAAGCTGCTGCTTCCCAGTCCTCCTGCAGGCATTAGTGGACATTTCCCCAGATGCAGGCAGCAACCATGCTCCAGAGGTGTCACCGCAGGAACACCTGCACCAGTATTCCGTAATCTGGGAAGATGGGTTTGACGGGAGTTCTGGGTGTCCCTGCTTGAGGAGGATTGGACCAAACAACGTCCAGAGGCCCCTACAGCTTTCGACATGCTGTGATTCTGCAAGTCCTGGCCCTCTCTGTGCCCCCAGGAAAACAGCTGGTGCAAAGTCCCCAGGATGGCTGGCCGGCCAGGGCAGGCTCGGAGACAGCAGAGAAGAACACAAGGAGCCGTGTGAGCACGATCCAGCCTCCCCTGATCTCTCTTCTGTATAAATGCTCTTCCTTGGCTTCCAGGAGTGACTGGAGTACAGGTCTCATAAATCGGCAAGTTCAGCAGCCACTGTTGGTGGGCTATGCCCTACAAGTTGGACCAGGCTCTCCTTAAAAACTTGCCCAAAGCCAATCAAATCACATCAAGCACTCACTTTGCTTTCTTGGCCATTACTGTGCTGTAAACCCACGCGAGGGTGTGTTGTCCAGGCTGGCAGGCACAGCCCTGGGCCACCAGCACAGCCGGGGCCGCCTCTCCTCTCGCACAGCACTGGCACCAGGTCTCACTCCCACGTCACCGCTCAGCCTCTGCGGACACCTCCTGCAGCAAGGATGTGCCCGGCCCCACAGGGCAGTGCGGCCCTGCAGCCCGCGGCCACGCTGCTCCTCGAACACATCCCGAGTCTGGGGACAGCAGCCGCAGGGCACGTCCAGACAGCCCCAGGCTGCCCCTGCACGTGCTGTGCCAACCCTGCCACTGAGGCAGGAGCAGGAAGCCTGCACTGCTCACGCCAGCGCCGTGTTATGTGGGCAGCAGTGTTGATCCCAGGCGTCTGTTATGAACCGTCTGTGTACCCTCAGCCTCATAACCTGATGCAGCCAACTCCAATTGACAGCAGCCTTGTAGCAGCGTGCAGTGTGCTGGAACTGGTCCCACTCTCTCCAGGCTAAGCCACCTCTCACGCTGCCCTGCCTGGCTGTGGGCTGGGCCCAGCCATGCTGCAGTGGGCACCCCACCACCCCGAGAAAGGGCTGGTCCCAGCGCCATCACGTCCTGCAGCCTATTCTAATGCCAGAGCCGCAATGTGGACAAAAGAAGGGTAGCAAAAGAAGGGAGCAACGTGAATCCCTGCCCCAGGGAAAGCACCCGTGCCCCATCAGGATGCAGTGTGCAGGGGAGTGCTTGCAGAGCAATACCTGCGTTCCCCCGTGACATATTAGCAGTGAGACAATTATGAAGAGAGTGTTTAATTGTACCAGGAAACGGCCTCCTGGAAATACAGGAACCCCCGTTCTGGAGCATGAGAGCCCAGTGCAGGAGTTGCTAAGGCAATGGAGAGTTCAGCTGGGAGCTCTTCCCGGCCAGAACGGCGGCTGCCGCAGATCCCTTTCTCGTTGCCTTCAGGGCCAGGGGGCTGTCCCTGCCCTGATGCCCCTGGGGACAGGCAGACCTGGCCGTTGACGTAGATGCGGTAGAGGGCATGGATCTGCAAGGCCCGGCCCCAGCGCAGAGCAGCTCTGCTGCCCCAGACCTGGGCTACCAACCCCGCGTGGAGGCCCGGGCTGCTGCAGCCCAGGAACCGCACCTGGCACCGCGAGCGCGGGGCCCAGGGCCGCCCCGCGGCCACCCGGCCCCCCGCTGCCGCTGGAAGCCGCAGCCGGGCTGGCGGCTCCGCTACGTGCTGGCACCCGAGGGCCCAGCCGAGGCTCCGCCGCCGGCCGCGGCCGCCGGTGCCGGAGGAGAGGCGTCAGGGGAGGCGTCGGGCGGCGCGGGGGCAGCGGGCGCCGCCGGTCCCTCCTGCGCCCGGTACTCGGCGGCGCGGCGCTGCACGACGGCGGGCATCAGGGCCACGTAGGCGGTCACGAGGCGGTGGTTGGAGCGCACCAGCTTCCCGGCGCAGCGGTCCAGGCACAGCTCCTGCGGGCACGGGCCTCAGCGCGGGGCGGCGCGGCCGGCCCCGGCCCCCCGGCCCCGGCCCCCGCTCACCTCGCGCCGCGTCAGCAGCCGGTGGTTGAGGTCGGAGACGCAGCGGCGGAAGCAGAGCTCGGTCATGCGGTTGTACACCAGCAGGAAGTCCCGCAGCTGCGGGAGAAAACGGCGCTGCAGCGAGAGCGCGGACGGACACGGACACGGACACGGCCCCGGCCCGGCCCCGGCCCGGCACCCCCCGGCCGCCCCGCCCCGCCCCGCCCCGGCCCGGCTCCCCCCGGCCGCCCCCTCCCGGCCCGGCCCCCCCCGCCCCTCACGCTGCGGAGCTGCTGCTGCTGCTCGGCCGCCGGCTCCATGCCGCCCGCGCTTCCGGGAGGGCCGCGCCCGCCCCGGGCCGCCCCCTGACGCCACGTCCGGCCCCGGTCCCGGCGTCCCGCACGCGGGGCCTGGCGTCACGGCGGTTCCGGCGCGGCCGGGCCGAGGCGGAGCGGGGCGGCGGGGCCGAGGCGGCGGGGGGGGCCCGGCGGGGCCGGGGCGGCGCAGGTGGGCGGGGCGGGGGCGCCGCGACCGGACCGGGCCGGAGGCCGGGGGGGTGGGCAGGGGCCGGGCCGGGAGCGGACTGGGGGGGCCGGGCACCGGGAGCTGCGGGCGGCGGTCCCGCCGGTCGCCGCCGCCCCCGGGCTGGGACGCGGGGCCGCCCCCGCGAGGCCCCGCCGTGCCCGGAGGCGGCCCGAGCCGGCCGCCGCCCCCCGCAGGACGCGGGAGCAGCCCGGGGGGGGCCCCGTGCCGCGCTCCCGGTGCGCTGCCTCCCGCGGGGCCCGGAGCCGCCGCTCGGAGCCCCCGGGCCGCGCGCCCGGCCCCAGCTAACGGGCGGCTCGGCGCCACCCGCAACGGGCCCGGCCGGCCCGGCCGCGCGACGTGGCTCCCGGCGCTGAGCCGGGCCCGGGGCCAGCAGCCGCCGCCCCGCCCCGCCCCGGGGCCCGGAGCCCAGCGGGGCCGTCCCCGCGGCACCCGGGGCTGGGACGCCCCGGCCCTGCCCGAGCCTTCGGCCCCCAGCGCGGCCTCTGTGTCCCCGCAGGCCCCGACGATGTCGGAGGGGATCATGAGCAAGGCCGCCACCATGGAGATCCCCATCGGCAGCAACGGGGACGCCGGCAGCCTGCCCGAGGACGACGGCTTAGAGCAGGTCTGGGCCGGGGGGGGCGCGCCGGGCCCGCTGGGGGCCGAGGGTTGCGTGGCCCGAGGTCCCCGCGTGGGGGCTGCGGTGTCTGTGGAGGCCGGGCCCGGGCCCTGTCCCTGCGCCTCACCTCCTTCTGCTCCCCCAGGACCTGCAGCAGGTGATGGTGTCAGGGCCCAACCTCAACGAAACCAGCATCGTGTCTGGCGGCTACGGGGGCACCGCCGAAGGCATCATCCCCACCGGCACGATCAAAGGTAGGCTGAGCCTTGTGCCGGCAGGCAGGGACGGGGCTGCGAGAGCGGCGGGCTGCCTGGCAGGCATCAGAGGGGAGGGCTCTGGTGGGGGTGCAGAGCAGAGCGCGCTGCCTGCCTGTCCTGCCTGCTGCTGGGGGCAGGCATGCGTCGAGGCTGGTCCTGCCCTGGGGTGCGGCGCCCAGCGGGGGCAGCTGGGCCTCACAGGAGGCCGGGGGCACAGGCAGAGGCGGTTCTGAGCCGCAGCCGCCCTGGGAGGTGGCGTGGCCCTGCAGAACGCAGCCCTTGCATGTGGCCCTGCTGCGGCCCAGCTGCTGTTTTGTGGGGCCCCTCGCTGGGGTCGTGTCCCTCACCGGCACAAAGTGCCTGCCGCCTCCCCCTCCAGGGCAGGCTGTAGCAGCAGCCTGTGCCCCAGCCCCAAGCCTTAGCCCCTGCTCTTGGGCCCGTGGCAGCCACAGCAGTGCCATGGGCCCGGGCCGCTGGTGCCCATCTCTTCCGCAGGTGTGGGGCTCCTGCTGGGGGCTCTGCCCCCTGGGCAGGTTCCCCTAGCACCGGGCTGCAGCTTGTGGCACGTGGGCGCAGCTCTCGGGAGTTCTGCTGGTGGTGGGGAAGAGCCTGGTGTCACGGCACCTTCTAGGTCCTGGAAGTGCACAGTGCTGGCGTGGGCTTGTGGTGGCTGTGCCTGAGGGACAAGGGGTTCCCTGCAGGCGGGGGGGCACAGGGCAGGGTGACTGAGCCCCAGGCTCTGCGGTTGTTGCCCCTTGTGGCTGACACCAGCCCAGGAGTCGTGGGTGCTTCCGATGGCAGAGCCTGGCTGCGAGCACCTTGCGCTACCTGGGGCAGTGCCTGTGGGCGGCCGGGTTGCTGCTGGTGCCGCATGCCTGCAGCCGGGGCAGGTGCTGGCTGGTCCCAGCGACCACTCTCGCCCTGTCCCCATTTCGCATGAGTCTCTGTGTCCCGGCTCTTGGCCGATGCATCCCTTCCTCAGCAAACAGATGGCTTGACTACGGGCTCCTCCGTGCTGTGCCAGGCTGAACAGGTGAATTGGCACAGATGGAGGGGACGTGGGATTTTGCTGACAGCCCGCTGCAGCAGGGAGAACGTGTGCAGTGGTTGCCGTCCCCGTGTCTGTCAGCCCTGGCCTGTCCCAGCTCTCAGCTCAGTGGCACAGGGATGTGCCAAGGGGCGGGGAGGGAGCGGGAGAGGAGCCTGGGCACCTCTGGTGCGGTGCTGTCCGTCTGGCAGCCAGGTGTGTGTTCTGATTTCACATCGCACTTTCATCTGCTCCCCTGCTGCCGTCCTCCCTGCACACTCATCCTCTGTTCTGGCTGTTCCTGCTGTCGTGCCCTTCGCACCATCCCACCTCTTCCCTCCCTGCTCACCTCCTGCCAGCCCCTCCATTTCCAGGCTGTCTTGTCCAACCTCACTCACCCCGAGGACCATCCGTCACCCCCAGTGCATCTGCCGCCAGCAGGATGGCCAGCCAGGCTGGTGCTTCAGCAGGTACTGTGGCTACCCCGGCCCAACCGTGGCACCACGTGGCCTTTGGGGTCTTCCCGCCTTGGGCCTGAGGCGTGGGGCATCTGATGCGCTCTGGGGTTCCTCAGAGCTCACTCCTTCCCCTGCCGTGGTGGGGAGCGTCCCCAGCACATGCCACCCCCAGCAGCCGTGCCCGGCTGTGGTCCTGGTGCTGGGGGCACAGGTGGTGTTGCTGAAGCCCGGTGGCTGGGTGGTGACGCCGAGCTGCGCCTGGCTGCGGGAGGCACGGTGCGCCTGCTGCGGTCTCCTGGTCTCACCTCCAGCTGCGCTGTGCCTGGGGGCATGAGGAGTGCCAGGGCTGGTCCCACCAGCAGCGCTGCAGGTGGATGGGCGCGGACAGCACTTCCCATCTGAGTAGCAGCCACTGCTGCCGGCGCTGGAGCCTGTGTTGGGACCTGTCTGGAAGGGCTTTGGGCACCGGGTTCTCTGCTGTGTGCTTGAGATGCCCGCGGGCGGATTAGAAGGCATGTGGCACTGCGGGCTCTGGCAGAGCCAGTGACGGTGCCCGGCTGGCAGGGGAAAGCCATCGCCTGCCCTGACCCGTGTGGGGTGAGGCGCCTGGTGTGGGCTGTGCAGCGCCAGGTGCTGCTCATACCTGAGTTCTCTTCGCTTGTGCTTTGTCAGGCCCCGGTGCAGCCCCGCAGGGAGCACGGTGCCACCCCTGGGAGCAGCCTCGGTGCCAGCCATGGTTGGGAGCGGGCAGCCCGGCCTGCGGCTGCATCCCGCGCTGAGCCCCACCAGCGCGCTGTCTGTTCCAGGCTCTGGGCTGCACCAGCCCCATCCCAGCCCGCCAGTTGGAGGGGAGGAGGTCGTCCGTGGTATCGCTGTGGAGAAGTTTGACATTGTCAAGAAGTGGGGCATCAACACGTACAAGGTGAGCGGGGGACCCGGCCACGCGGCAGGGGGTGGGCTAGGGCAGGCCTCTCCATGCAGCAGACCTACAGGGATGGAGGGACGGGGCCCTGACACCCCCTTCCTCTGTCTGCAGTGCACCAAGCAGCTCATCTCGGAGAGGTTTGGCCGGGGCTCCCGCACGGTGGACTTGGAGCTGGAGACGCAGATCGAGCTGCTCCGGGAGACAAAGCGCAAGTACGAGTGCGTGCTGCAGCTTGCGCGGGCTCTCACCAACCACTTCTACAGCCTGGTGCAGACACAGCATGCCCTGGGGGATGCCTTTGCGGACCTCAGCCAGAAGTCTCCTGAGCTGCAGGTATGCCCGCTGGGGTGGTGGTGCATGCCTTGTCTCTGCTGGTGCTCTGGTCTGCTGTGTCTGGGAAGGAGACCGGGAGACCCAGAGTGACCTCGGGGTCGGCAGCACAGCCTGGGCAGCGCTCTGCTGGGCAGCACCCCCAGGCACACGGGGAAAGCAGGAGGCGGCTGAGGGCAGCTGCGCTTGGTGAATGCCACGGGGCTGGGAAGAGGTGCAGGACTTTGTGACAGCCCTTCCTTGGTGCGGCCAGGGCCAAGCTGGTTCTGGGCACGTGGGAGGAGGGCAGGAGAACAACAAGCTGTGTTGCTGCAGACCCTGACTCATCCTCCTCTCTGCCCCAGGAGGAGTTTGGTTACAATGCGGAGACACAGAAACTGCTCTGCAAGAATGGAGAAACACTACTGGGAGCCGTCAACTTCTTTGTCTCCAGCATCAACACGCTGGTGAACAAGACCATGGAGGACACGCTCATGACGGTCAAGCAGTATGAGACAGCCAGGTAGGACGGCAGCGCGGGCCAGGGCTGGGTTGCTGCAGGTGGCCGGAGGGGCCACTGTGCAGCTCTGACTGTTGCTGCCCCTGTGCAGGCTGGAGTATGATGCCTACCGCACGGACCTGGAGGAGCTGAGCATGGGTCCCCGGGACGCCAGCACCCTGTGCCGGCTGGATGCAGCCCAGAGCCAGTTTCAGAGCCACAAGGACAAGTATGAAAAGCTGCGTGCTGATGTGGCCATCAAGCTCAAGTTCTTGGAGGAGAACAAGGTGGGGAGGGCCGCAGGGTGCCAGATGGGACTGTGCTGCGCACGCGTGTCCCTTGGCCCTGTCTCGTGGGCTGCGCGGCCTCACCGCCGTGTGCCCGAGGTGCATCTTCAGATGGGCAGTGCCCATGCAGCGGCTGGGAGCCGCGAGGGGAAGGGCAGTTGAGCGCCTGTCCGTCCGCCTGCCTTTTGCCCACTGCAGGCAGCTGCTTTCTGGCTGGCGGCAGCAGCTCTGGTCCCGTCCCCCTGTGCTGGGCAGGTCATGCCCTGGCCCCTTCCCACCATCCCTGGGTGCTGGGCAGTGGGTCTGGGAGGATGCACACTGACTCCTGCTCTCCCCAGATCAAGGTGATGCACAAGCAGCTTCTGCTCTTTCACAACGCCATCTCTGCCTACTTTGCTGGGAACCAGCAGCAGTTGGAGCAGACCCTCAAGCAGTTCAACATCAAGCTGAAGACCCCTGGTGCTGAGAAGCCCTCCTGGCTGGAGGAGCAGTGAGCCCCCCAGCCTGCCCCACCTTGCGCTCTGGCCGGGGAAGCCATGGACCTGAACTCAGACCTCTGACTGCTGGTGCAGGGCCAGACCGCGTGCATGAGTGGTGAGCGGGGGACGCAGCCTCGGCCCTGCTGCGACTGCAGCCAGGGGCGCCGACAGGGCAGGAGCCTGGTGGGGTGCGGGCAGGGGCTCTGAGTGGGTCGCTGCTCCTGCCTGGGGAGAGGTGCCTGGAGAGGACGGGGCTCCCCTGGCCTGCGCCTCCCCCTGGGGCAGAGTCCTGTCCTACCTGGCCCCGTGCTCCCTCCCCAGCGCAGAGCCCCTGGCAGGACGGTGGGCACCCTCTCCAGCCCCCCACAGGGCCACAGCTCCCACCTCCCCTGGGTGGGACGCTCAGACCCCACTAGGCACCTTTGCAGGATGGGACGGGATTCACTGCAGCTTCCCACTGCCTCCCCACGGGGCAGGAGGGTGCGTGGGCTCCACGTGTCCCTGCTGCTTCCCCCGCTGGCCTCCCCTGCTGCCCTGAGCCAGGTTCTGCAGGGCCAGGCCAGGCACACCACTGCCCCCTCAAAAAAAAAAAAAAAGTTTATTTTGAAATGAAGACAAAGCTGCAGAGGGGCAGCATTGGCACTCCTAGTCCCCTCCCAGTCCCTGAGAGGGGTGGGGGGGGGGTCCCAGCCCCACTGCGGCAGGTGGCCAGGGCTCCTGCTGTCCCCCCCCCCCCCAGCTCTGGGCTTGCCCTGTCTCTCCCGGCTGATCCCTGGTGTTCCCAGGCAGCTGATCTTGCACTCCCCCCTGACCTGGCTGGTGCTCCCGGCCACACACTACACTCCCCTGCATGGTGGGGCCGCTTGTGCCGGGCTGCCTCCCATGCCACGGCGCCCATCCCTGCTTTTCCCTTGGCCAGGGCCGTGCGCGTCAGCTCCGTGGGCGGACAGGGGTTGGGGTGGTCACGGCCACTGGGCGCTGCTGTCCTGAGGAGCCGTGGACGTGCTCCCACCCCGTGCTGCTCGGGGCCAGCCAGGCAGCCCCGCTCCCCCAGCACCCACAGGGACCTGGCTGCCACCGAGGGGCGGCGAGGACTTGAACCAAGGACCAAAGGGCGGCCTCGTCCTAGGGCCGGTGCATGTGCATGTCCGTGTGTGTGACGCAGGTGCGCTTCTATGCGCAGCAGAGCTGGGGCTCCGGCCGGCATCCCACGCCTGGGAGAGCTCGTCCCGCTCCAGCTGAGTATTGCTTCTCGCCCTGGCCACATGCAGCACTTGGGCACTTTCTCCTGAGACAAGACAGTTTGTTTTTCTTGCTAATTTAATTCCTGGTAATTTAATGTCTGGATCTTGACAACCCCCCCTTTCCTGGTGAAGGTCTGCCCCCCTTTCCCTCTCCACTTCTGTAAGACTCCAGAAGAAAATGGTACGAATCAGAATAAAACGGTACAGATCAGAATAAAACTACAGAATATAATGATACAGCTTGCCTGTACGCGTGGTGCTGTGGGCACAGCTCCCAGGCTGGAGGCTGGTCCTGGGGGTTCCCCGCGTGCCAGCAGTTCCCGACAGCAGTGGCCGGTTCTCCTGCAGGCTGCAGCTCGTGTCCCACTGTCGCTTCTGTGGGGCTTGAGCAGAGGGTCTTGGGGGGCACAGTGGCATCGGGGGTCACGCTGCCCCCAAGCCCGAGCTGGGGTCGCGAGGGCCCCGCGCTCACCGTGAGGGCCCCCGGGCGCCTCTTGGCCCTCGGGAGCAGGGCCCGGGGGTCGGTCCCTCTCCCCGCCCGCCCGCCGCCGCTCTCGCCCTCCTCCAGGGACCGGCCCGGGGCTGGTGACGGCAGCTCCCGTCCTGCGGGCGGAGGCGAGGACGGCAGAGGTCCCGTTCCGCCGGGAGCGCCGCGCCCTGCGCTCCCCCGGCGGCTCCCGGTGCTTTCTGCGGCTGCGGAGCAGGGCATCCCCGGACGGGGCCGGCGGGCGGCGGCCGAGGCGGCTTCGGCCAGGAGCCGCTCCTCCCGGGGCCGTGCCGAGCCGCGCCGTGCCGAGCCGCGCCGTGCCGACGGGGCCGGGGCCGGGGCCGGCACCCGCGGCCCCCCGGCGGGGCGGGGCGGGGCCGGGCGGGGCCGTGCCGGGCCGTAAGAGCGGCGGGGCGGCCGTGCCTCCCCCCGGCGCCGGCCATGGGCTCCCCCCGCCGCCCCGAGCCGCCGCCGCCGCCGCCTCCTCCCCCGCCGCCCCCGGCGCTGCCCTCCCCGCCGGCGGCCGCGCGGGGCGAGCGGCTGCGGGCGCTGCACTGGGAGCCGCTGCCCGCGGCGCGGGTGCGGGGGCGCCGCTCGGTGTGGGCGCCGCGGCCCCCCCCGCCTCCGCTGGACCTGCCCCGCCTGCGGCTGCTGTTCCGGGAGCCCCGCGGGGCGGCCCCGGGGCAGCGCCCGCCGCCCGCGGTGAGGGTCCCGTCCCGTCCCCTCCCCGGTCCCCGCCGGTCGCGCCCCCGCCCGCCCTGACCGCGCCGCGCCCCGCAGGCAGCGCTGCTGGAGCCCAAGCGGAGCCTCGCCCTCGGCGTCTTCCTCAAGCAGCTCAAGCGGTGAGCGGAGCCCCCGCCGCCCCCCCGGGCAGCCCCGGCCCCGCACACGGAGCGCGGGCGGCACCTGCGCCCCTTCGGGGCCATCGCGCGGCTGGGCGGGGGGGGGCGGGAGTGGCCGCCCCGGGCCCACGCGTGGGGGAGAGCAGGGGCACGGCGCACAGGCCTGTCTGCTCCCTGGGGCCCCCCGGCGGGAGCGGGGGGGGGGGTCCGGGTCCCGGGGGGCAGCAGCCCGTGGCTGATGCGCTCCCCCCTCCCCCAGGCCGGTGCGCCAGATCGTGCGGGACATCCAGGAGGGCATCGGGGCGCCCTACGGGGCCGAGAAGCTGCTGGAGCTGTCCCGGCTGCTGCCTGGTGCCGCAGAGGTGAGGGCTGGGGAGCAGGGGGCCCCCGGCGCCCCCCACCTGATGCCCCCTCTGCCCACAGGTGGCGCGGCTGCGCGCCTTCTCCGGCAGCCCCTGGCAGCTCCCCGACCCCGAGCTCTTCATGCTGCTGCTCACGGAGGTGCCCAGGTGGGAGCCGGGGGGGCCCCACGCGCTGGGGGGGCCGTGTCCGCACCCCGCTCACCCTGCCCTTACCCCCAGCTACACCCAGCGCCTGGAGCTGCTCGTGCTGCAGGAGGAGTTCTTCCCCCGGCTGAGCGCCCTGCGCGGCTCCATCCAGACCCTGACGGATGCCGCCACGGGTGAGTCGTGCCACGGGGTGTGGGAGCACTGTCCTGTGCCCCGCTCACCCTTTGCCCCCTCCCCAGAGCTGCTGGAGTGTGAGGAGCTGCACACCATCCTCCACCTCATCCTCAGCACGGGCAACCACCTCAACTCGGTGAGCTGGCGCTGCGGGCGCTCTCCCACCCTGCGCTCTGCAGGGCCGTGGTGACTGTCGTGCTCCCACCCCAGGGCGGCTACGCCGGCAGCGCTGTTGGCTTCCGCATCGCCTCGCTGCTGAAGCTGCCTGACACCAAGGCCAATGAGCCAGGCATGGACCTGCTGCACTTCGTGGCCATGGTGAGCTTGGGCATGCTGCTCCTGGGGAAGGGCTTAGAGGTGAGGGGCTTGTTCATGGCAGAGCACCGGGTTCATACCGAGAGCTTCTCCCTGCTGAGGGGTCCCCGCACCCCTTGCTCCTCTCCCTGGCCCTTGGAGCAGCTCCAGGCCTGGCTGCCATAGGCATGATCTCACTGCCTGCACTGCTCTTCTGCTCTCCTCAGACCTGCTGTCCAAACCCCACCACCCCAGCAGTGGCATCTGCGCTTCTCGTGTGCCACCTTGGGCAGCAGCAATGTGTGCTGCCTCGGCTCCATCTCAGGCTGCCATGAGGTGCAGCAGGAGTAGGGGCACCGTGTCCCCACACGCTGCGCTGTGTGCTTGCAGCCTCCCACTCCTTCCCCTGCCATGCCCAAGGTCATTCCCATGCCGCCCTGGCCAGGATACGCCCGGCCCGCACATGTGGAGGAGGCTGTTTTCCTGGCAGATGTGCTCCAGCATGTGCTTTAGCTCCAGCATGTGTTTTAGCTTATGCACTCCCTAGTTCTGTCCATGTAGAGCCACTGCCACCCTTGCCTCTGCCAGTAGCATGCTTGCTCCCCTCTACTTCTGTGCTGTCCCTTGGCATTGGCCTGTTCCTCTGTGGCCAGGTGTGGACCATCCTGCCGCTGCTGCTACGTATCCCCCCAAATCCCCGTGTACCCTTAAGGGTATGTTGTCCTTTCCAGACATATCTACTACTTGCACGAGTTGCTTTCAGTGCAGGTGGTAACAGTTAGGTCGTGCCCGCACCATCCTCGTGTTGCATCTGTCTGGGGCCCTGGGGGTGTGCTCCCTGCTCTGGCCACCAGCCCCACGGGGAAGTGGGCAGCCGCTGCTCTGCTCCGTGGGGCTGCGGCTCTGCCTGGCGGTGGGGGTGCCCCCGGCTGTCCCGGTGCTGCGGGGGCCACACTGTCTGGCGTGCCCCGCAGGAGGCGGCGAGGATGCAGAGGAGCCTGCTGGACTTCCCGAGCAAGCTGCCGCACGTGGGCCCGGCCTCGCGGTAAGGGGTTCCCGGGACACGCGTGGGCCCTGCCCCGGGACGGGCGCGGCCCGCGTGGGGCTGGCACCGGGCGCGGGGCGAGGCGGGGCCGTGCCACGGGCGTCCCGCGCCCCGCAGGATCGAGCAGGCGGAGGTGGAGGGGGAGCTGCGGCGGCTGGCGGGGCGCCTGGCCGGGGCGCGGAGCCTGGGCGCGGCGGGGCTGGGGCCGCGGCTGCCGCCGTTCCTGCGGGCGGCCGAGGAGGAGCTGCGCGGGACGCGGGCGGCGATGGAGCGGCTGCACCGCACCGCGGCCGCCGCGCTCGACTTCTACTGCGAGGAGGCGGCGCCGGGCGGGCTGCAGGAGCTGTGCGCCGTGCTGCACGGCTTCGCGGGGCGCTTCCTCGGCGCCGTGCAGGTACCGGCCCGCCCCGCCCGCCCCGCGCCGCGCCCCCCCGGCCCCCGCCGCGCCCTGACGCCGCCGCCCCCCCGCAGGAGAACCGGGCGCGGGAGCAGGCGCGGCGGCGGCGGCAGCAGCTGGAGCTCCAGCGGCAGAAGCGCCGCTCCGTCGCCTCCTGCTCGGCGCGGGACGCGGAGCCGGGCGGCCCCCGCCTGCTCCCCGCCCTGCCGCCGCCCTTCGCCGGCCCCCCGGCCCTGCAGCGGCGCCACACGGCCCCCGAGCTGCCCGCGCTGCCCGAGCCGCGGGGGGGCCCCGAGCCCGGCCCCGAGCCCCGGCCGCCCGAGCCGCCCGCCCCAGCCCCCGCGCCCCTCTTCGGCCTGGCCGGGCTCTTCCAGCGGAAGGGGCCCGGCGCCCCCGGCCCGGCCCGCGCTCCCCCCTCCGAGGGCTCGGCGCTGCTCGGCTTCCTGCGGCGCCTGGCGGCCGGGGGGGCGCGCGGGCCCCCCCCCAGCTGAAGGCCTGGCGGGAGCCGGGGGCTGCCGGCGCCTGCCCCGAGCCGACCGGGTTTTATCCTTCCCCGTGCGCGCGTCTGTTCCCCGAGTGCCAATAAACGTTGTGGGACCCCCCTCTGCTCTCCCCCAGCCCCGTCGCCCGCTGCCGGCCCCCCCCCGCCGCTGTCACCGCGGCGCAGCCCCGCGGGCGTTCCGCGCGCCCGGCAGCGCCCCCCCGGCCCAGCTGCGCTCCCCCGCTCACTGCGCCCTTTGTTGTGCCCCGGCCGTGCCAGGCCGTGCGGGGCAGCTGGGGGCGCCCCCCCCGCCCCGCCCCAGCCGCTGCCGTCTGCCCCCTCCCGCCCCCCCGCTGCTGCCCCGGCTGCGGGGGGGGCGGGGGGGGAGGCACGCGGGGACCCCCAGCAGCGCTCGGAGGTGGCCGGAGGTAAAGGGTGCAGGGGCCGGCGGGGGGCCGGAGGCAGCTGGAGCCTGGGCAGGGTACCAGTGCAGGGGGCTTGCAGACCTCGGGAGGGCTCTGCTCCAACAGCCTGCAGGGGCAGCTGTGGGGTCGGACCAGGCTGCTCATGGCTTTATCCAGCAGCGTCTTGAAAACCTGCGCAGGTGGAGGCTGCACAGCCTCGCTGGGCAACCTGCTCCACTCCCGGACAGTCCTCGTGGGGAAAGCCTTTCCCAAGACCCAGCCTGAAACTCGCTTTTCTGCCTCTGTCTGCGGGCTCTCCAGCCTGCACCACACTGCAGAGCCTGGCTCTGGCTCCTCAGTAACCTCCTTGTTGGAGCCACCAGGTTGCTGCTGTTGGAAGCTTCTCTCCTAAAGGCTGAGCAAGCCTCAGTCTCTCCTCAGCTCCCTCCTCGCAAGGCAAGTGCTCACAGCATCACAGAATGACAGAATGGTTGAGGATGGCAGGGACCTCTGAAGGTCATCTGGCCCAACCCCTGCTCGAGCAGAGCCGCCTAGAGCTGGCTGCCCGGGACCATTTCAAGGTGGCTTGTGAAGATCTCCAAGGCAGGAGACCCCACAGGCCAGGGCTCCATCGCCTCCTCAGTAGAGAAGTGCTTCCTGATGTTTAGACAGGTTCAGCTCATGACCATCCCCATGCCTTCCCCCCTGAACTTGGGGCGGTTTGTTGAGGTCTTTCATGTGCTGGGGGCCCAAAACTCACAGCAGTGTCCATATGTGGTTTAACAGGTGCCAAGTGGAGAGGGGGCTGATCCCCCCTGGCCTCTCTGTGCCCCTGTGCCCACAGTCCGGGTGCTGCCAGGCTCTCCTTGCTGCCAGTGCGTCCTGCGGCTCCTCGTCCTGCCTGCTGCCCACGAAGACCCCCAGGACATTTTCCCCAGGGCCCGTGTTCCCAGCTGGGCAGTCCTGGCCGGTGCTGTTGCAGGGCTGTGTCCTTCCTGAAGCAGGACTTGGCACTATCCCTACTGAACCTCACGCCGTTCCTGTCGGCCCCTTCTTCCCACCTGCCCAAGGCCCTCGGGGTGGAGTCTTGCCCTGGTGACAGTTTCCCCAGCCTGGTGTCACCCTGGAGCGGTTTCCCCAGCCCGGTGTCACCCATAACCTTCACGAGTGGGCGCTCTGCCTGCACTGGGCCATGGCTGAAGACGTTCGGCAGGAGAAGGCCCAGGGCCCAGTCGATGGCGTTGCCACGTGGGGCAGGATGGGTGGTGGGGACAACGGCAGAGGCGGTGGTGGTGGCAGTGGCGGTGCTGTGCTGGTGGCGCGGTGGGAATGCCGCCCAGCCGGTTCCCTGCGGAGGCCTCGGCAGCCCCAGGCCAGGGCCGTGGCGCAGAGGCGTTGGTGGGGATCGGCCCCAGCAGCACCCATGGGACTGGGGCAGCAGCCCACGCGTTGAACTGCCCCGCGCCTGCCTGCTCCTCGCTATCAGCTGGCACCTGCGGCGCCAGGTCCCAGGGCTGGGGACTCTCCCGTCCCCACAGGCGAGGACCTGGCCGTGCCCGCATGGCTCCGCCGCAGAGGTGAGCGGGAGCAGCGTGGAGGCTCTGGGGGGCGGTGGCAGCAGGGGGGGGCAGCGGTGTCACCCCGGTGCTCCCGGCACTGCCGCGCTCTGCGGGGGGCCGGGGCAGGAGGGCAGCGGGGGGCAGGCGGGCACTGCGCCCCACGCCACGGCCCGGCTGCGCCCCACGCCACGGCCCGGCTGCGCCCCACGCGCGGCCAGCAGCAGGCTCCGGCCCCAGGGCGCGGGGCGCGCACCCCCTCTTTGGCGGCGCCCCCGCCCGGGGATGCTCTCGGGGCGGGATGCGGTTGCCGTGGCGACAGCCGGGTACCCCCGGGATGCGGGGGGGGGCGCGCCCGGAGCCCCCCCACTGCAGAGCCACAGCCCGGGCGCGACCATCGGTGGCGGGGGAGGCGGGGGGGGCGTTCCCGCGGGTTCTCCCCGCGGCAGCGCGCGGGGACCCCCCGGGGACCCCCCCGGGGCGGGCAGCGGGACGCGGGCGCCCTGCGGCGCGCTGCCGCCCCGCGGGGTCCGCGAGGGGGGGTCCCCGCGCGCTGCCGCGCCAGAAGCCGGCGCCGGGCGCCCCCCCGCAGTGGTGCGGGCCGCTCTGGCAGATGCGGCTGCGGACCGTGCCCAGCCCTGGCGCAGTCCCTGCCGCGCCGGGCCGAGCCGAGCCGAGCCGAGCCGCGGCGATGCGCCCTGCCGCCCCGCCGGCTCCGGCTGCCCGCGGCGGGGGCTGAGCCGAGCCGAGCCGAGCCGGGCTTGAAGGTGACAGCGGGGCCAAGGGGCGGGGCGGGCGGGCAGGACGCGGCTGGCACGGGTGGGGCCGGCACAGCGCTGCCACGGGTGGGGATGGGGGGCGGCCTGCGCGGGGATGCGGGGCAGCGCCGGCCCGCGTGGGGGGGGGGGGGAGCGCGGCCGGGGGTGCGGAGAGGCCCGGTTCGGCGCGGGGGTGGGGGGCCGGGGGGGCCAGGCCCAGGCCCAGGCCCGCGCCGTCCCGGTGCCGGTGCCCCCCGTGCCCCCCCCCGGGCGGGGCGGGCGGGCGGTGACGTCGCGGTGCCGGGCCCGCACAATGGCCGTCGGGGCGGGGCCGCGCCGGGGCCTGCAGCCGTGGGGCCGCCGCAGCGCCGTGAGCGGGGACGGGGCGGGGGGGGTCGGGCGGCGCCGTGGGGAGGGGACGCGCGGGGGGGGCGCCGCGGGGCGCGGGGCCGCGGGGCGGGGGGGGGGAGCCTCGCCGTGGGGCGGGGGCGGCGCGGCGGGGGCGTGCCTGGCCCCCCTGCGTGGGGTCGGGCACCCGTGGGGCGGGCGGGGGGGGGCGGCGCTGTCCTTGGTGGGGCGCGAAGGCGCCGGGCGTGGGCCCGGGCCCCGGTCCGGGAGCGGCTGGGAGGGGGCGGGCCGCGGGGCTCCGTGGGGCGGGCGGGTGGGTGTCCTGCGTGCGGGGCAGCGTTCCGCGGGGGGGGGGGGTGCCTGCTGCCGCCCCCCGGCACCGCGCTGTGGGTCTCGGCCGTGGGGCGCTGCGCCTGGGGTGGGAGTGGGGGGGCCGGCGGCCCTGCTCGCCCTTGCCTGCCCCACGGCGCGTGGGGCGAGGGCTGCGGCTGCCCCCGAGCCCTGCGGGGTGAGTGCACGCTGCGTGCCCGGCCCACGGGGCCGGTGGGGGGCTGGGGGTGGCGTGGGGCTTCCGACCCCCTGACCACCCCTGCCTCCAGGCCGAGCGCCGCGGGGCCGCGGGAACGCCGCCATGGCGAAGCGGGAGGCCAGCGCCAGCCCGGTGGTGCGGCAGATTGACAAACAGTTCCTGGTGTGCAGCATCTGCCTCGACCGCTACCGCAACCCCAAGGTGCTGCCCTGCCTGCACACCTTCTGCGAGAGGTGAGGCCCTGCCCCACGGTGCCCGTCCACACCCCACCGCGGGGTTGGCACTCCCCACTGCAGTCGTGCCGTGTCCCCGCTGTGCCCCACTGCACCCACATGGTGCTGTGCCGCATGCCGTGGCATCCCTGCTGCATCCCTGTTGTGCCCCACTGCATCGCTGCTGCATCTTGGTGCAGCCCTACTGCATCCCCGCTGTGCCCTGCTGACCCCGAACCGCACCCCTGCTGCATCCCCACTGCACCCCACCTTATCCCCATTGTGCGCTGCTGCATCCCCGCTGCACCTTGTTGCACACCCATTTCACCCACACTGCATCCCCACTGCATCCCCTCTGTCCTGCTGCCCCCAAACCTCACCCCCACAGCATCCCCGTTGTGCCCCACTGCATCCCTGCTGCGCCTCGCTGCACGTCTCTCACAGCATGCCCACTGCTACCCGCTGTGCCCTGATGCTTCCCCCCTGCACCACACTGCATTACCCACGGCACTCACCATGTGCTGCGCTGCATCTTCTGAAACACTTTCCCTCCCAAACCTCCTGCCAGAGCTGAACCAGGGTCCCACTGCACCCCCAGTGCCTGCACTGGATGTCCAGACCCCTGATGGGCCCCCTGCATCCCAGTTCTCCCCACTGCAGCACCCCCGCCTACTGCCAGGGCCCCACTGCGTCCCCGCCGTGTCCGCACTGCGTCCAGCTGTGTCCCTGCTTGTGTCCCCCCGCTGCACCCCGAGCCCCAATGCACCCCCTTGCTGTACCCCATACGTCTGTACTGGCCGCTTCCCTCACTGCACCTCCTGCAGGTTGGCAGGGTCACTGCGCCCCGTAGCGTTCATGCTGCATACCTGCAGCGCCCTCACTGCACCCGTGCTGTGCCCAGCTGCATCCCCCCAGCATCCCCCTCCCGCAGCTCCCGCAGGAGCTGAGCTGGGGCTGCTCTGTCCCGCTGCATCCCTGCTGAGCCCACGCTGCGCCTCGCTGCATCCCTGCTGCCACCCAGCTGCACTGCACTACGTTCCCACTGCCCCACTGCCCCCTGCCACATCCATTCTGCCTTCAGGCTGCATCCCCACCATGTCCCCGTGGCATCCGCACTGTGCCCCGCTGCATTGCACGCTGCATCCCTGCAGTGCACTGCTGCCTCCAGGCTGTGCGGCACCACACGCCCCTGCCCCCTCACTGCTCTGCACTGCAGCACCCCACGCACTGCCCAGGCCACTCCAAGCTCCCAGTATGCCTGCCCCCCATCTGCCAGAGGGGAGCAGAGCCCCGCTGTGCCCCCTGCACGTCTCTACTGCGAGATGGGGTGAAAGCCCCTCCACCCGGGGGCGGGGGGCCACACTGCCCCCACAGCCCTCACCCCGTGGGCAGTGGGGTTGTTTCTGCCCCACAGTGCAGGGTCTGGCTGGGGGGGGCTGCGGCGTGGCCAGGGGCTCTGTACTGATGTCTGCTCTCTCTGTGCCCCCCCAGGCCCCTGCCAGCACCTGGCGCTTCCCTGTCCCTGCCCACGTGGCCCTGTCCCATCCCGTCTGTCTGTCTGTGGGTCCAGCCCCATGTCGGGGCCCAGTGGCCAGCTCTCCATTGGCACTGCAGCGCTGTGCCCCCCTCACCCCCAGTTGTCCTGCTGTCTGTCTGATACCCCAGCCCTCTCCCATGCTCCTTCCCCATGCACCCTGATGCACCCTGGCGTAGCCCGTGTCCGTCCTTCTGCCCCGTGTCTGTCTGTTCCCCAGCCTCTTGCTCTGCTCCTGTCCTGTGCACCCTGAGGCACTGCGATGGAGCTCCCCATCTGCCTGTCCTGCTGTCTGTCTGCCCTTCCAGTCCCTTCCTCTGTTCCTGCCTTATGCTCCCCAGTGCATGCTGGCACAGCCCCCATCCATCCGTCTGTCCCCAGCCCCATCCCTGGCTCCTGCCCTGTGTGCCTCTGTGCACCGTGGCACAGCCCCATGTCCGTCCGCCTGTCCCCCCGGCCCCTGTCTGTCTGCCCAGCCCCATCCCGCTGCCCCGCACACTGCCCCGCGCCCACGTGGCGGTGGCCCTGACCCTCTCGTTGTCCCCGTTCTGCCCCAGGTGTCTCCAGAACTATATCCCGCCCCAGAGCCTGACCCTCTCCTGCCCCGTCTGCCGCCAGACCTCCATCCTGCCCGAGCGGGGCGTCGCGGCCCTGCAGAACAACTTCTTCATCACCAACCTGATGGAGGTGCTGCAGCGCGACCCTGACAGCCGTGGCCCCCACCCTGGCCAGGGGCTGGACCCCGTCAGCGCCGTCACCGGCCAGCCCCTCTCCTGCCCCAACCACGAGGGCAAGGTGGGTCGCGGGAGGGGGGGGCAGGGGGTGCCGGCGAGGGGGGGCCCTGAGTGCCGGTGCCGCAGGTGATGGAGTTTTACTGCGAGTCCTGCGAGACAGCCATGTGTCACGAGTGCACGGAAGGGGAGCACCGGGAGCATGTCACAGTGCCGCTACGCGACGTGGTGGAGCAGCACAAGGCAGCCCTGCAGCAGCAGCTGGAGGCCATCAGGGGCAGGTAGGGGGATACTGGGGGGGGGGCACAGTGGGGGGAGTGGGGCCTCGGGGTCCCCGGCCGCGTACCTGTGCCCAGCCCCGGCTCTGCAGGCTCCCGCAGCTGGCAGCCGCCATTGGGCTGGTGTCAGAAATAAGCCAGCAGCTGGTGGAGCGCAAGAACGAGGCCGTGTCTGAGATCGGCAGCACCTTCGAGGAGCTGGAGAAGGCTCTGCAGCAGCGTAAGGGCTTGCTGGTGCGGGACCTGGAGGCCATCTGCGGGGCCAAGCAGAAGGTAGCGCTGCCCGCCCCTGCCGTGCTCCCCTGAGCCGCCACTGTCACGGCACAGCACCTGCAGGGACGTGGCTGCCGGTGACCCTGCCGTGTCCCCAGGTGCTGCAGGCACAGCTGGACGCGCTGCGCCAGGGCCAGGAGAACATCCTCAGCAGCTGCGCCTTCACCGAGCAGGCGCTGCACCACGGCACGGCGCCCGAGGTGCTGCTGGTGAAGAAACAGATGAGCGAGCGGCTGAGCGAGCTGGCCAGCCAAGAGTTCCCTGAGCACCCGCACGAGAACGACCAGCTTGACTATGTGGTGGAGACCGACGGCGTCCGCAAGTCCATCCTCAACCTGGGCGTGCTCATCACCACCAGCGCCACGGCGCACAAGACGGTGGCCACCGGCGAGGGGCTGCGGCACGCGGTGGTGGGACAGCCCGCCTCGCTCAGCGTCACCACCAAGGACAAGGACGGGGAGCTGGTGCGCAGCGGCAGCGCCAGCCTGCGCTTCCAGGTGACGGGGCCGGACGGCAGCGTGGCTGAGAGCGAGGTGCTGGACAACAAGAACGGCACCTACGAGCTGCTGTACACGCCGCGTGCCGAGGGCGACTTCCTGCTCTCCATCCTGCTCTACGGGCAGCCCATCCGCGGCAGCCCCTTCCGCGTCCGCGCCGTCAAGGCCTGCGACGTGCCCCCCTCCCCGGACGACGTCAAGCGCCGCGTGAAGTCGCCCAGCAGCGGGCACATCCGGCAGAAGGCCGTCCGGCGCCCCTCCAGCATGTACAGCAGCGGCAAGAAGAAGGAGAACCCCATCGAGGACGAGCTCATCTTCCGTGTCGGTGAGCGACGGTGGCGGCGGGGCTGCGGGAGGCGCGGGGGGCGCCGCTGACGGCTGCGTGTCCCCGCCACAGGGAGCCGCGGCCGGGAGAAGGGCGAGTTCACCAACCTGCAGGGCATCTCCACCTCCAGTGCCGGCCGCATCGTGGTGGCCGACAGCAATAACCAGTGCGTGCAGGTAGGAGCTGGTGGCGCTGCCGCGGCCCCCGGCCCCCGCCCTGGCTGAGTCCCCCCCGTCTCCCCAGGTGTTCTCCAACGAGGGGCAGTTCCGGCTGCGCTTCGGCGTGCGGGGCCGCTCCCCGGGCCAGCTGCAGCGCCCCACCGGCGTCACCGTGGACATGAACGGGGACATAATCATCGCCGACTACGACAACCGCTGGGTCAGCATCTTCTCCCCCGAGGGCAAGTTCAAGGTGAGGGGGGGGCCTGGGTGGGGGGTGGCGGCTCGGGGCCCCCCCTGATGTCTCTGATGCCGCAGACGAAGATCGGGGCCGGGCGGCTGATGGGCCCCAAGGGCGTTGCTGTGGACCGCAACGGGCACATCATCGTGGTGGACAACAAGGCCTGCTGCGTCTTCATCTTCCAGTCCAACGGCAAGCTGGTCACCAAGTTTGGGAGCCGCGGCACGGCCGAGCGGCAGTTTGCAGGTACACTCGATGGTAATACACCGATGGGCAAGTTCCCTCTTCCTTACTGCATGCCTTTGGCTGCCCGCTGGCTCGGGGCCGGGCTGGGTGAGTACTGCATGCCTTCCCTGTGCCGGCGGGAGCCGACCCAGCGGCACCGCGGCACCTGGGGCTGGGGCTGGTGTGGGCTCTGGGCTTGGGTGGTGGGGCTGGTGCTGGGCCCGGGTTCTAGGTTCCAGTGCTGGGTCTTCTTCTGGGTCTTGGCGCTGGTGGGGGTGGCTGGGCTCCGGGTTCCAGTTCTGGGTCCTGGGTTCTGGATGTGGTGCGGGTTCTAGGCCTTGGTTCTAGGTCCTCGTTTGGGGTTCTGTTTCTGATGCTGGGGCTGGGCTTGGGTTCTAGGTTCCGGTTCTGGGTCCTGGATCTGGGCTTTGGCTCTGGGTCCTGGCCATGGTCCCTGGTTCTGCCCCGGCGGTCGGGGCACTGGGTCCCCCTCAGGTCTGGGCTCCCTTGGAACCCTCTCTAGCCACCCCGGGGCCAAGCACTGCCTGCACTAACGCCCTTGCAATGGCCTCATGGCTGCCTGTACACACTAACCCCACTAATCTGTGCTGGCGCTGGTGCTGGCACAGCACCCGGGGCATCCCCATTCCCATGGGCAGGACCCCTGTGCTGGGCGCCCGGTGTCCCCGTCCCCACCTGCGCTCAGCGCTGCTCCCCCAGGGCCCCACTTCGTGGCGGTCAACAACAAGAACGAGATCGTGGTGACAGACTTCCACAACCACTCCGTGAAGGTGAGCCCAGCTGCGGCGGGCAGTGCCAGCGGCGCGCCCAGCGCCGTGCCCGTCCCACTGTGCCACCGGCCCCGTGCCAGCAGCCACTGACACCCTCGTCCCCAGGTGTACAACGCGGACGGTGAGTTCCTCTTCAAGTTCGGGTCGCACGGGGAGGGGAACGGGCAGTTCAACGCCCCCACGGGGGTGGCCGTCGACGCCAATGGCAACATCATCGTGGCCGACTGGGGCAACAGCCGCATCCAGGTGGGAGTGCGGCCCCAGCGCGGGGTCCTGCCTGTGGGGGGCTGGGGCAGCCCCATCCCTGTGCCCACAGCCCATTGCCAGCAGGGGGTTCTGGGCAGAGAGCGGGGTTTGTGGCCCTGAACAGTGACTTAACAAAGGGCAGATCGGGGAGCAGAGCAGGGACAGGGTGTGCACCCACACGGGGGGGTCACTGGGGCGGTGACAAGCTCTGTGCATCCATGGGGATTGCTGGGACCTCTGGGGCGTGAATGGGTGAGTGTGCCCATGGCGGATATAGGGGCTTGGGAGGGTGTGTGTGCCCACGGGGACCATTGGGGTGGGGGTAGGGACCTCATGCCCATGCGAAGCCGCAGGACAGAAATGGATCCTCGTGCCCATGGGGGCCCTCCTGGTGGGGATGGGACCCTGGGGCTGCTGGGCAGGGCTTGGACAGCCAGGGCAGGGCCAGGTCCCCGGGTCCGTGGGACCACAGGGGCAGGGATGGGTGCACGGGAGGGCACAGGGCCGGGGTCACAGCATGCTCTGCCACTGCCCTGCAGGTCTTTGACAGCTCAGGCTCCTTCCTCTCCTACATCAACACGGCGGCCGACCCGCTGTACGGGCCGCAGGGGCTGGCACTCACCTCGGACGGACACGTGGTGGTGGCCGACTCGGGCAACCACTGCTTCAAGGCCTATCGCTACCTGCAGTAGGGGCGGCGGGGACCCGGGGGACAACGGTGCCCACCCCACGCGGGAGCCCCCGCCGCCCGCACTGCCCCTCTTGTGCACTTTATCCCCACGCCAGGGCGGCCGGGCCCAGAGCAGGGGCAAGGACGGGCATGGCTGGCGTGGGGCGGGGGTGGCCGTGTTCCCCCCACGGCAGCGCCCGCGGGGCTCCCTGAGGTGCACGGGGCGAGGGGGCCGTGGGGCGGGCATGGGGCGGCCTTGCAGCCCCCTGCAGCCCCCTGCTGCCGCCGCGCGCCCAGCCACGCTCGCACGCTCTGTATGTACAAAATAAAGTATTCTGAGGGTACCGTCGCCCCCGGAACGTGTCACCGGCTGCGGCCCCACCACGCCGCGGGGCTCGGGGCCGCCGTCCCACGGCACGGGACGGGACGGGGAGCTCTGCCGGGATGGGTGCGACCCGGGGACCCCGGGACTGGGGGGGGGGTGGCAGTACCGGGAGTGCCCCGGGAGCCGCGGGGTCCGTGCCCCCCACCCATCCCCCGCCCCCTTGCCCCCCCGCCGCGCCCCGGGCTGCCCGGCACAGGTCGGGCTGCCGGCTCCTGCCCGCGGGGCCGTGCCAGAGCAAACAGAGCCGGGCCAGGCGCTTCCCAGCACGGGGGCAGCTGATGGGAAGGGGCTGGGAGGGCGCCAGCGCCGCGCACCTGCGGGGGGGCCCTGCCCGGCCCTGCCCAGCCCGGCCGGCCCCGAGCGGGGGCTGCCCCGGTCCCCACCGCGCCGCGCCGCCCGTGTGCCCCCCGCCGGGCTGCGGTTTTCTTTCCCCCTTTTTCCTCCCCTTCCCCCCCCCGACCCGGGGCGCCTGCCGCGGCCCCCCCGGCCGAAGGTTGCGCGGGGCGGTCCGGGTTGAGCAACGGGGCAGGGAGGTTGTGCAAGGCCCCCCCTATATAGGGCCGGCGGCGGCGGCAGCGGCCGCGCACACCATGGGGGTCCCCGCCGCTGCCCTCTGCCTGGCCGCCGCCCTGGCCCTGGGGTGCGCCCGACCCCTGTGAGTGGGGGGCGGCGGGGGGCGGGCGGGGGCTGCGCGGGGCAGGGCTGTGGGGACGGGGGGATTGTGCGGGGCAGGGGGCTACAGGGCAGCGCGGGGCGCGAACGTGGCCGTTTGGGAGGGGTGCGCGGCCGCCCCCGTCCCCAGGACCCACCTGCCTGTCCCCAGGACCCACCGCAAACCCGATGCGCCTGGAGGAGGGCACCCACATGGGGCCGAGCCCCCCGGCAACGACACCGGTGAGAGCCGTGGGGAGAGAGGGAGGGGGGCAGAGGTGCGCGTGGGGTCACACAGGTACGGGGGGTGCGGGGGGGTCCAGGCACAGGGTGCCGTGGGGCACGCTAGGTGCTCTGGGGCAGCAGGCAGGACCCGGGGGTCGGTCCCAGGGGTCCGTGCCAACCATCTGCCCCCCCCTGCCCTGCCAGCCCTGGCCCAGCTCTGTGGGGATGAGGGTGGCTTTGACGCCGCAGCACTGACCGAGAACGGCACCATGCTCTTCTTCAGAGGTGGGGCTGGGGCACCAGGGTCGGGGTCAGGGGTACGGGAGGAAAACGTGGTCTGGGGGGGACGGGGCTGGCATCGGGAGTGTGGTAATGGGCTGTGGGGGAAACGGAATCTGGGGAGGTGGAGGAGTAGGAGGGGTGTGGGTGCTGGGGGGAGTGGGTCTGGCACTGGGAGGTCTGGAGGGGAAGTGGGAGGGAAGCGTTCAGGGGAAACGGGGGGGGCTGGAGTCCATAGGGGCAGATCATGGTGGGGACCAGAAGATACAGCGGATGTGATAAATGAGGGGTAGAGGTGGGGCCCTGGGAGAAAATGGGGGTGGGGTGCTCCCATGCCAAGGCTGGGCTAGGAGCAGGGCTTTGGGGTGGTGTGGGGGGGCAGCGCCAGGGCCCGTGCTGCCTGCTGTGGGGCAAGCGCAATGCCCCTGCCCAGGCAAGGAGGTCTGGGAGACCTCGCCGCGGGGACCCCAGCCCTACGGCCACCCCCTGGCTGAGTCCTGGCTGGAGCTGGAGGGCCCCGTGGACGCGGCGCTGCGCATCCACCGCCGGCAGCACCCTGAGGAGCACCAGAGCCTCTACCTCTTCCAGGCACGGCTGCGGGCTGGTCATCCCGGGCTGGGGGGGCCTGGGCTGGGGGGCCTCCCGGGGTCCTGCTCCCTGGGGTCGGGGGGATTGACCCTGTGTTGATCACTGCCCTTGGGGTTGGCCCGTGGGTGGGTGGTGCTGGCAGGGACAGTCCTGGGGTCCCATCCCACAGTTTGGGTGCCGGGGGTCTTGTCTGGGACCAGCCCTGTGGGGCTGGCTGGGGGCATGGATGAGACCCGTGGAGTTCAGGCTGTGGGGCACGTTGCAGGGCGAGCAGGTCTGGGCCTATGCTGGGGGCCAGCTGCGCCCTGGCTTCCCCCGGCGCATTGGGGACGAGTTCCCAGGGGTCCCCGGGGGCCTGGACGCTGCTGTGGAGTGTCATCCCGAGGAGTGTGGCGGGGAGACCATCCTCTTCTTCAAGGGTGAGCACGGCCCAGGTGGGAGGGTGGTGGCGGGGGGGCACCGTGGGGTGTGGAGGGGCTGGGGGTGGCTCAGGTGCTGGGGGCTGTGCCGAACCGTACGAGCCGTGCCGCTCCCCTGCGCAGGGGACCAGGTGTTCTCCTTCGACCTGGCGTTGCGGGTGACGAAGCAGCACACGTGGCCGTGGCTCGGGCCCTGTGACGCGGCGCTGCGCTGGCTGGAGCGCTACTACTGTCTGCAGGGGACCAGCTTCCAGCGCTTCGACCCCCTCACTGGCAAGGTGCCCCCCGGGTACCCCCGTGACCTACGTGACTACTTCATACCCTGCCCAGGCCGAGGTGAGGGCCCCTCCTGGGACCGTCCCAGGGTCCCACGTCCTGGGAACCCCTGCCCTGGGCACCATCCCATGGTCCCATGCTGACGACCTGCACTCTGGGGACTCCCCCTGGGGACCCGCACCCTTATGACCTACCCTTGCGATGTGCACTCTGAGACTCTGAGGACCCCTCCCCTCCTGCGGGGCCCTGACCCTGGGTGCCTGGGCTCCAGGACTATGGTGGCCAAGGGACCCCGAGGTCCCCACCCTGCAGCAGGGTCCCTACTGGCCGTCCTGGCCCCCCCCCCACCATCCCCATCCCTTTCCCTGTTCCTGCTGCCACTGCTGCCACTGCCCTACAGGCCATAGTCACAGGAACGCCTCGTGGGGGGACGCCGGTGACCGCTGCAGTGGGTTGCCTTTCCAAGCCGTCATCTCCGATGACACCGGCCGCATCTACGCCTTCCGCGGTGAGGGGTGCTGACGGGCCATGGGGTCGGCAGTGCCTGCGGCAATGCTGGGGGCTGCAGGGCCATGCTGTGGGGTGGAGGGCTGTGCTCCTGGTTGCTCTATGGGGCCACGGGTTGTGGGCCTGGCTGTGCTGTAAGGCTGTGGGATTGGGGCGCTGTGGGCTGTAGGAAATAGGTTTGTGGTCCTGGCTGCACCATGGGGCTGTGGGGCAAGGGGAAGGGGGCTGTGGGGCAGGGCCGTGGCTGATGCATCCTGCAGGCGGACTGTTGTTCCGGCTGGACTCGTGGCGGGACGGGTGGCACGCCTGGCCCCAGGGACACAGCTGGCCAGGGCTGCAGGGCGAGGTGGATGCTGCCTTCGCCTGGGATGGACGCACGTACCTGATTCAGGTGGGACACCCCCCCGGCACAGGGCTGCTCAGGGACATCACCCCTGGCATGGGGGCTGCTGAGGAGATGTTGCTGCTGGCACCAGGGCAGGGGGAGGCAGTGGCATGGTGCCCCCCACGAGTGCGCTTCTCCCAGCCCCCAGCCAGCACCTCCAGCCACTCCTGAGCTGCCCCCAGCCGGGGGCCTCCATACGGCCCTCCCCATCCCTGATGTCCCTGCCCACCCCATCCCTATCCCATGCCCCATCCCTGTCCCCACGGACATTCATGACCATCCACGTGCCCGTCCATCACCTTCACCACTCTCCGCAGGGCTCCCAGGTCTCCATCTACCTCTCGGGCCAGGGCCACCGGCAGGTGGAGGGGTACCCGAAGGCTCTGCAGGATGAGCTGGGCGTCCCCGTTGCAGACGCTGCCTTCACCTGCCCCGGCTCCGCAGAGCTCTACGTCATCGCAGGTGGGCAGCGGGTGTGCCAGCACCATGCTGGGGCCAAGAGTGGGTGCAGGGCAGCACTGGGGGTCCCCGGGCTGGGCCCCACAGCACCAGGTGACGGCAGCTGTGCCGACAGGGGACCGCATGCGGCGCGTGGACCTGACACAGATGCCGCGACATGCGGGCGAGCTGCTGCAACTGCCCCACGATGGTGTGGATGGTGCCATGTGTACTGCCGACGGCGTCTTCCTCTTCCGCGGGGACAGCTACTACCAGTACCGCAGTGTGGACGAACTGCTGGGGGCGCGCCTGCCTGCCCCCCCCAAAAGCATTGCCGTCGACCTCTTCCGCTGCCCGCAGTGACCGTGGCCCCTCCTGCTGCCCGAGCATGCAATAAAAGCCAGGAGCCCCCGAGGCCCTGCTCTGATCTGTCCAGGGCTGTTGCGATGGGGGAGGAGTGGGGGGAGTCAGCACAACTGTGATGTGTCCTTGCCCCCATCCCATCGCCAGTCGATCCCTATCCCTCTGTGGATACCCCTGTGGGTTACCCCACAGGGTCTGGGGGCTACTCCCCACAGGCTGGGGCATGGCGGCAGCACCCCCAGGGGCAGTGGGGCCTCCAGTAGGGTGCCCTGGGGGGGACGCAGGGGAGTCCCAGCGGATGTGGGGGGGCAGCCCGTGGCTGTGTCAGGCCTTGCCACACCACACTGCTCTGTGCTGCGCTGCACCACCCAGTTGTGTGCTGTGCTGTGCTGACTGATGTCAGGCTGTGCTCGCCCTGCCCTGCTGTGCTGGGTCAGACCAGAACGCACCGTACCGTACTCACACCCATACACATACCACAGCCGTGCCATGCCGTGCTGTACCCATCTGCTGGAGGGACAACCCAGCAGGGCATACGTAATCCAGGAGGTTCCTAGAGTGTGTTAGTGATAACTTCCTTCTCCAAGCAATAGAGAAGCCAATGAGGAGAGGTGCTCCACTGGAGCTCATCCGCACCAAGGAGGGGCATGTTGGGAATGGGAAGATCAAAGTCAGCCTTGGCTGCAGTGACCAGGAGATGGTGGCGTACGAGATCCGTAGGGCAACGAGGAGGGCGCACTGCACGTTCACAACCCTGGACTTCAGGAGAACAGACTTTGGCCTCTTCAAGGACCTGCTCAGAAGAGCCCTGTGGGATGTGGCCCTGGAGAGGAGTGGACCCCAGGAAAGCTGGTTAGAATTCAAGGATCACCTCCTTCAGGCTCAAGAGCAGCCCATTCCAACAGCCAGGAAGCCAGGCAAAAATGCCAGGGGACCTGCATGGATGATTGAGGAGCTCCTGGCCAAACTCAAACATAAAAAGGAGGCCTACGGAGGCTGGGAGCAAGGACGGGTAACCTGGGAGGAACACGGCAGTATTGCCTGAGCAGCCAGGGATGTGGTTAGGAAAACTAAAGCCCAGGTAGACCTGAATCTGGCCAGGGGTGTTGAAAAGAACATGAAGGGCTTCTATGAGTACTTTGGTGATAAAAGCAAGGCCAGGGAAAATGTGGGCCTGTTGTTGAATGAGTTGGGGACCTGATGACAGAGGACAAGAAAAAGGCTGAGGTACTGAAGCTCTTCTTTGCCTCACTCTTCACCGGGAAGATGGGCCTTCGTGAATCCCAGGTCCCTGAGACCAGAGGGGAAATCTGGAGCAAGAAGGACGTACCCTTGGTGGAAGAGGATATGGTCAGGGAACACTTAAGCTCACCGGACACGTAGAAGTCTCCAGGTCCTGACGGGATACCCCCACAAATGCTGAGGGAGCTGGCTAGTGTTATTGCGTGGCCATTCTCAATAATCCTTGATCAATCATGGCAACTGGGAGAAGTGCCTGAAGACTGGAGGAAAGAAAATGCCAGTCCTGTCTTCAAGAAGGGCAAGGAGAACCTGGGTAATTAGAGGCGGTCAGCCTCACCTTGATCCCGGGAAAGGTGCTGGAGCCACTCATCCTGGAAACCACTTCTAGGCACATGAAGGGCAAGAATATCATCAGGAGCAGTCAGCATGGATTCACCAAGGGAAACTCATGCTTGACCAACTTGATAAGCTTCTATGACGAAGTGACTGGCCTGATAGATGAGGGGAATGCAGTGGATATAGTCTGCCTAGACTTCAGTAAAGCGTTTGACGCTGTGCTCCATATGATCCTTGCAGACAACCTGGTGATGTATGGGCTGGATGGGCAGACAGTGAGGCAGATCGAAAACAGGCTGAACGACAGGACACAGAGTGCAGTGGTCAGTGGCGCAAGTACGGTCAGTAGTCAGCGGGCTAGTTGGAAGCCAGTAACGAGTCCTGGGGGTCAATACCATGTCCAGTCCTGTTTAATATCTTCATTAATGATCTGGGTGATGGGGCAGAGTGTAACCTCAGCAAGTCTGCAGATGGCACAAAACTGAGAGGGGTGGCGGATACACCAGGGGGTTGTGCTGCCCTCCAGAGGGACCTGGACTGGCTGGAGAAATGGGATGACAGAAACGTCATGGGGTTCATCAAGAAGTGCAGAGTCCTGCCGCTGGGGAGGAACAAGTCCAGGCACCAGGACATGCTGGGAGCCCCCCAGGTAGAATGCTGCCTGACAGAAATGGACCTGGGGGGCCTGGTGGACATAAAGATGCTGAAGGGACTGCACCTTCTCTGATATGAGGAGAGGTTGAGAGAGCCGGCACTGTTCAGCTCGGAGAAGAGAAAGCTCGGGAATCTCATCAGTGTCTGTAAATACCTGAAGGGAGGGTGCAAAGATGTTGGAGCCAGGCTCTTTTCTGTGGTGCCTGGTGCCAGGACAAGAGGCAGTGGACACAAGCTGGAGCACAGGAGGTTCTGTCTGAACATCAGGAAGCATTTCTTTACTCTGTGGTGCACAGTGAGCTCACCTTCAGCAAATCTGCAGATGACACAAAACTGGGAGGGAGCAGCTGACGCACCAATGGCTTGTGCTGCCATCTGGAGGGACTTGGACAAGCTGGAGAAAAGGGCTGACAGGAACCTCATGGAGTTCATAGAATCATAGAATATCCTGAGTTGGAAGGGACCCACAGGAATCATCGTCTGATTCCTGGCTCCCCAAAGGACCACCAAAATTCAAACTCTATGTCTGAGAGCATTATCCAAACGATCCTTAACTCCAGCAGCTCAGTGCCGTGACCACATCCCTGGGCAGCCTGTCCCAGTGCCCGACCACCTCTGGGTGCAGGACCTGTCCCTAACTCCCAGCCTGGCCCTCCCCTGTCCCAGCCCCGTGCCGTCCCCTTGGGTCCTGTCGCTGTCCCCAGGGAGCAGAGCTCAGCGCCTGCCCCTCCGCTCCCCCGTGAGGGAGCTGCAGGCCGCCATGAGGCCTCCCCTCGTGAGGGAGCTGCAGGCCGCCATGAGGCCTCCCCTCGTGAGGGAGCTGCAGGCCGCCATGCCTCCCCTCAGCTGCAGGCCGCCATGAGGCCTCCCCCGTGAGGGAGCTGCAGGCCGCCATGAGGTCGTGAGGGAGCTGCAGGCCGCCATGAGGCCTCCCCTCGTGAGGGAGCTGCAGGCCGCCATGAGGCCTCCCCTTGTGGGGGAGCTGCAGGCCGCCATGAGGCCTCCCCCCAGCCTCCTCGTCTGTGGGCTGAACAAACAAAGTGACTTCAGCTCCTCCTCATGAGCCTCGCCCTTCAGACCCTTCCCCGTCTGTGTAGCCATCCTTTGGGCACTTTGTAATAGTTTTATGTCCTTATATCATGACGCCCAAAGCTGCACGCAGTACTCAAGGAGAGGCTGCACCAGCGGCTTCCCTTGACTGGCTAACAGTGCCGTGCCTGGGGCATACCTCCTGGTACCCTGGGGTACCCTTTCGGCTGCTAGGGCACACTGTTGACTTGTATTCAATGTGCTGACGACCAGAACCCCCAGACCCCTTTCTGTGGGGCTGCTGTCCAGCGTCTCGTCCCCCAGTCTGTACATATAGCCAGGGTTGCCCTGTCCCAGCTGTAGGACACGGCACTTGCTCTTGTTAAACTTCATGCGTTTTGTGATGGCCCAACTCTAATTTGTCCAGATCTCTCTGCAAGGCCTCTCTACCCTCATCAGAGTCAACAGCTCCTCCGTAGTGCTGTCTAGCTCCTCATAGTGTCGTCTGCAAGCCTACTCAAAACACCTTCAAGTCCTACATCAAAGGCATTTCAAGAGAACTGGCCCCAGAATGGAGCCCTGGGGAACCCCACTAGTGACTGGCCGTCAGCCTGATGTAACCCCATTTACTAGCACCCTTTGAGCCTGACCCACCAGCCAGTTGTTCACCCGTTGCATTATGTACCTGTTAAGCTGTGTGCTGGACATTTAGTCCTGAAGGACACTGTGAGAAACCATATCAAACGCTTTGCTGAAATCCAGAAAGATTACATCAGCTGGTTTCCCTTGATCAACTAGGTGGGTACCTTTGTCATAAAAGGAAATTAAGTTCTTTACACAGGACCTTCCCCTCATGAACCTGCTGTTGGCTATGACTTTGTGCTTTCCA
The DNA here is from genome assembly GCF_040182565.1 of Anser cygnoides. Taxonomy (NCBI): domain Eukaryota; kingdom Metazoa; phylum Chordata; class Aves; order Anseriformes; family Anatidae; genus Anser; species Anser cygnoides. The sequence continues at coordinate 212,560,991 of NC_089873.1, read as the reverse complement.
GTAACTCCCAGAATCGTTTTCTCCATGATTTTTACCAGGCACTGAAGTGAGACTCACAGGCCTGTAATTCCTAGGGTCTTCTTTCTTGCCCTTCTTGAAAACTGGGACAATGTTTCCCAGCTTCCAGTCGACTGGGACCTCTCCAGATTCCCCAGACTGTTGAAAAATAATCGTGAGGGGTCTTGTGCTGACATCAGCCAGCTCTCTGAGTACCCTGGGACGGATCCCATTGGGCCCCATGGACTCGTGCATCGAGCTGGAGCTGGTTTTAAGCAGGAGCTGAGCAGCGTCCTGGCCCCAGGGGGGTCCATCCCCATCCCCAGGCGGTGCCCTCTGGGCCCCAGGCAGCGCTGCTGTGCCGGGCGGGTGCCGGAGCCCTGGCACAGGCTGCCCGGAGAGGGGCTGGGGGCTCCTCCGCGGGGTCTCCGGCAGCCGCCGGGACGTGGGGCTGGGCGAGCGGCCCCGCGGGGCCCCTGCTGCCGTGCCGTGCCGTGCCGTGCCGTGCCGTGCCGTGCCGTGCCGCGCCGTGCACTCAGGCGCTGCCCCGTGCCGCCCCGCACCGCTCCCCGCCGCGCCGCGTTGCTCCGTGCTGCCCTCTGCTGCCCGGTGCCGAGCCGGGCCGAGCCGAGCCAGCCTGCTCCGTGCCGTACCACGCTGCACCGTGCGCTGCTGCCCCAGCACCCTCGTGCCGCACCGCGCCGTGTCAGCCCGTGTCAGCCCGTGCCATCCCGTGTCAGCCCGTGCCATTCCATCCCGTGCCGTGCCGTGCCGTGCCGTGCCGTGCCGTGCCGTGCCGTGTCGTGCCGTGCCGTGCCATCCCGTGCCGTGCCGTGCCGCCCCGCAGCATCCCACGCCGCCTTGCGCTGCTGCATCTCGCGCCGCCCCGCACCGCCCCGCACCGCCCCGCACCGCGCCGTGCCCGCTCCGCTCCGCCCCGCCCTCGGAAGCGGAAGCCGACCCCCCCCGCCCCCCGGCAGCGGAGCCGCCGCAGGTACCGGAGGGGCCGCAGCGGGGCCGCTCCCCCCGGGGCTGCGCAGGGGGGGTCCGGGGCCGGGGGTCGGGCGAGAGCGGCTCCGGGCCCGGCGCAGCGGGGGCACTGGGACGGGGACGGGGCCCGGGGGGCCGGGGGCGGCTGCGGGGGGCCGGGCTCGGCCGTGGGAGCCGGGCAGGACCGGGCCCAGGGGCGCTGCGGGGCTGAGCCCCACGGCGCGTGGGGCAGGGTCGCGGCTGCGGGGCCGCCGCGGGCTGAGGGCGGCCCGGGGCCGGGGGGGCGGCTGGGGAAGGGCAGGGGGGCAGGGGGGGCACCCCCGCCGCCACTGCCGCCCCCGCTGTCCCCAGTGCCCGCTGCCCGCAGGCCCCATGGACACGGCGGAGCTGGCGCCCCGGGGGCTGTAGGAGCCTCCGCCACCGCAGGTGAGGGATGGGGCTGGCCCCGTGGCGGGGGCCCCACGGGCGATGCCGGCCCCACGGGCGGTGCTGGCCCCATGGCAGCCGCTCCCCGTGGTGACGCTGGTCCTGCCGGCGTCTCTGCTGTCCCCAGGCCCCGCGATGTCGGGGTCCCTGAGCAAGCGCAGCGACCTGGCCAACGACAACAGCTGCCTGGGGCTGAGCCTGGCGCTGCAGGGCCCCCCCGAGCACGGGGAGCTGCTGCCGGCCAAGGCCCCCCCTGGCTCGCCCCAGGGCCGCCACCTCCATGGGAGCACGGAGCTGGGGGGCGGCGGGGGCCCGCCCCCCCAGGCCGGCGAGGAGCCCGCCAATGCCAAGTGGGTGAAGGAGGGCCAGAACCAGCTGCGCCGGGCAGCCGAGCGGGACCAGAACCGCAACGAGCTGGGCCCCCCCCCCGAGGAGCTGGAGGTGGCCGCACGCAACGCCCGCAATGCTGCCGGCAGGGGGGCCCTGCTCATCGACCTGCGGGGTGCCCCCGAGGAGGAGGAGGAAGAGGAGGAGGATGATGACGGGGACGACGCGGAGGATGGGGATGGGGACTCCACCCCGGTGCAGAGCGACCCCGCCACGGCCGAGTCAGAGCCCAGCGGGGAGCGGGCGCCGCGTGAGCAGGGCCGCAGCGCCAGCCGTCTCTTCGGGGCGCGCAGCGGCACCGCCAGCGACGAGGACTCCAGCTGGGCCACGCTCAGCCAGGGCAGCCCAGCCGGCAGCTCCCCCGACGACGCAGGTGGGCCCCGCATGCCCCCCACTCGCCTGCCCTGCGGCTGCCCCTGCAGCCCCCAGCCCAGCGCGCTGCCCCATCCAGCTGTGCCCATCCAGCTGTGCCCCATCCTGCTGTGCCCCATCCTGCTGTGCCCCATCCAGCTGTGCCCCATCCAGCTGTGCCCCATCCTGCTGTGCCCATCCTGCTGTGCCCATCCTGCTGTGCCCCATCCTGCTGTGCCCCATCCAGCTGTGCCCATCCTGCTGTGCCCCATCCTGCTGTGCCCATCCTGCTGTGCCCCATCCAGCTGTGCCCCATCCTGCTGTCCATCCTGCTGTGCCCCATCCTGCTGTGCCCCATCCTGCTGTGCCCCAGCCTGCTGTGACCCATCCTGCTGTGCCCCATCCAGCTGTGCCCCATCCAGCTGTGCCCCATCCAGCTGTGCCCACCCATCCTGCTGTGCCCATCCAGCTGTGCCCCATCCAGCTGTGCCCCATCCAGCTGTGCCCCATCCTGCTGTGCCCATCCTGCTGTGCCCCATCCTGCTGTGCCCAGCCTGCTGTGCCCCATCCAGCTGTGCCCCATCCATCCTGCTGTGCCCATCCTGCTGTGCCCCATCCAGCTGTGCCCATCCAGCTGTGCCCCCCATCCTGCTGTGCCCATCCTGCTGTGCCCCATCCTGCTGTGCCCCATCCAGCTGTGCCCATCCAGCTGTGCCCCATCCAGCTGTGCCCATCCTGCTGTGCCCCATCCTGCTGTGCCCATCCATCCTGCTGTGCCCCATCCTGCTGTGCCCCATCCTGCTGTGCCCCATCCTGCTGTGCCCCCCATGCCCCATCCAGCTGTGCCCATGCCCCATCCTGCTGTGCCCCAGCCTGCTCCTCTCAGCCCCGCGTCTTTGTCTGCCCTCCCCAGCCTTGCACCCACTGCTGCCCCCAGCGCTGCCCGCGGCTCCATGGCACGCGCGCTGCATCGCTCCCTTCTGCGTGGTGGCCCCCGCCGGGCTGTGCCCCCCCCGTGCCGGTGCCGGTCGCACATCCATCCGTGCTGTGCCCCACGGCGTGCTGTCCCAGCGCAGTCACCCAGCACCCTCCTGGCTGCGCGTCCCGATGCGCTCCCCATCGCCCCCCCGGCCGCGGGGGTCCCCCACGGTGCCCCAGCTCCCTTCCCCACCTGCCTCTCCCCTGCCGCCGTGCCCCCGAGCCCCGGCTGCCCCACGTAGCCCCCGGCCCCCTCCGCGCGGCCCCCGCTGTCCCTGGCCCCCCCCCCCCCCATCCCTGTCCCAGCCCCCCCCATCTGCGCATCCCCGCCCCCCCACTGGCGCGGCCCAGCGGCGGCCCCCGGCGATGCCGTCAGCGGTTGCCGGGGAAACGCCGGGTCCGGCGCGGCCCAGGTGAGCGCTGCCGCAGGGCCCGGCCGCCGGGGGCTGCCCCGAGCCCCCCGGGAGGGGCGGGCAGGAACCGCCGCGGGCCCGGCACCGCCGTGGGGACGGGCGCTGCCGTGGGGGCTGCTGGGCGGGGCGGCGCTGCGGAGGGGCCGCGGGGTCCGCGCTCGGCGGCGGGATGGCTGCGGGGGGCTGGGGACGGGGGTCCTGAGGCGCAGGGGTCTGGGTGGGGGGCTCCCGGTGCCGCTGGTCCCGCGCCGTGGGTGGGCTGCGGCTGGGTTCCGCGGGTGCTGGGGGGCCGCTGAGCACAGCGGGGGCCTCGTGGCCATCGCCCTGCTGGGCGCGGCTGGGCCTTGGGGCCTGCTCGCCTGGGAGGGCTCCCGCATCCCCGCGGCCCCCTGGGCCGGTGTTTGGGTGTCCCGCCTGGCCTGGCCCCCCCGTCCCGGTGGCCGCTGGGACTCCTTTTCTTACGGCAGCGGGGTCCTCTGCCCTGCCTGGCTGTGCCCCCCCGCCATGTGGCAACACCCCCCACATGGCGACCACCCCGGGGTCCCCGCCCGGCTGCGTGGGGCTGCAGGGGTCCCAGCCTCGGTTCCCCCCTGCTCCCCAGACTCCTTCTGGACCCGGAACTCCTTCGAGACGGACTCAGACCTGCCTGCGGGATGGATGCGGGTGCAGGACACCTCGGGCACCTACTACTGGCACATCCCCACTGGCACCACGCAGTGGGAGCCCCCGGCAGGGCTTGCCCGCGGCTCCCAGGGCAGCACCCCCTGCGAGGAGCAGCCGGTGAGTCGGGGAACACAGGCTGTGGGGCTGCCCTATGGCATTTGTCCTGAGCCGTCCGCTCTTCCCACAGCTCGCCTGGACGGGCTTCGCTCCGACTGAACGCTTCGGCAATGGCGATTTCTGGAAGGTGAGGGGCTGTTGGGGCCGGGGACATCGCCTGCTGCGCCCGGCCCTGCCACCCTCTGTCCTTCCCAGGACCCCACGGCAGAGGAGGCAGATGGCGAGCCTGGAGTGCAGGACGCGGAGCCACCGGCACCAGACCCGGCCTCGCCGGGCATCAGGTGGGGATTCGGGGGCTTGGTGGGGGCTGCGTTGACCAAGCTGGGGCGCAGGGTTCCCCGTGCGCAGGGAGCAGCTGGTGGCAGCCGGTGGCAGGCGGTGACAGCCCCGCTCTTGCAGTGCGGCCCTGGCTGAGGAGGACGAGCCGGGCTCCAAGGTAGGCTGGGACAGCGGGGGCTGAGTGGGGCCGCGCTGGTGGTGGGCTCCTGCCCAGCTCCCCTGGCCCCTCCTGCTCCGGTGTCACGGGGACATGGGGGCCCTGGGGTGGTGGCCGTGCTGTTGCCACTGTGGGGGGGGCTCGGCTGGATGGGGTGCTGCCCCTGGCCCCCCCGGTGCATGGGGCCGGCGGGGGCCAGACTGCGCCCACCCGGGCCGTGCCCCGCAGAGCTTCCCTGTGCGCTCGCTGGGCTGGGTGGAGATGAGCGAGGAGGAGTTGGCGCCTGGGAGGAGCAGCGTCGCCGTCAACAACTGCATCCGCCAGCTGTCCCTGCACCAGCATGGAGCGCCGGGTGCCTGGGGGGGGGTGAGTGCCTCCCTCCCCAAGCACAGCATCACCCCTGGCCTCCAGCACATCCCCTCTATGCCCTGCATGCCGTGCTCTGTCCCTGCACCCCTCACCCCAGGCTGCCCCTGGCCTGACACAGCCCCCCCCAGGGCCGGGCCATGCTGCTGCTCCTGCAGAGCCAGACGCTGAAGCTGGTGGACCCGCAGGACCAGACCCTGCTGCACGCACAGCCTGTGGCCAGCATCCGTGTCTGGGGCGTGGGGCGTGACAGTGGCAGGTGGGGGCGTGGGGCCAAGGGCTGTTCAGGGTCTCCTGGGGAACTCAGGGGGCAAGCAGGGGTCCCCATGGGATCCGCAGGGCCGGTACAGAGGGGGGGGGTGCGCACGCACGGGTGTCTTGGCATGCCGGGTGCAGGCATTGCTCCAGAGTTGGGGCGTGGGGTGGGTCCCTGAACTGGGGGGGGTGCGGGGGCGTCCTGCACGTGCGGGGTGCTGGGTGCATCTGTTCGCATTCAGGGTGTGTGGGGGGTCTCCGTACTCTGAGGTTGTGGGGTCCTGGGGCAGGTGGGGGTCCCGTGGGCTGGGTGTTGCCCCGTGCTGGTGTGCTGGGCCCCATGCTGGGGGTGTGTGCGTGCGCCCAGCCCCCCTGACTCTGTTCTCTGGCTCTCTCCTGCTGCTCTGGCTGGGCACCCAGGGAGAGGTACGGCAGCGCCGCGTGCCCCCAGCCCCTGCCCACACTGTGCTGGGGGGGCCTTGGTGGCGGTGGCCCACTCCTTGTGGGTGGGGGGCAGGGGCCCTGGTGGCCTGTGAGGGGTCCCTGAGCGCAGCCCCTCCTTGCAGGGACTTCGCCTACGTGGCCCGCGACCAGCTGACGCAGATGCTCAAGTGCCACGTCTTCCGCTGCGAGAGCCCCGCCAAGGACATCGCCACCAGCCTGCATGAGGTCTGCTCCCAGGTGAGCCCAGGGCTGCCCCGGGTGCTCCCCCCCACCCCTCTGTCCCCAGGCTGCCTGTGCCGGGCAGAGGTTGGGGGGCTGCATTGTGACAGGCTGTGGGGGGGGGTCCGTGGCCCCCCTGCTCTCCTCAGATCATGGTGGAGCGGCGAAGCGCCCGGGCGCTGGCTAATGGCCTCTCCATGGACTCCTCCAGGATGGTGGAGATCCCCTTCCAGGGTATGGCTGGGACCCGGGGAGGGGCGCAGGCACCCGGGGACTGACCGTGTCCTGCCCGTGCATGCAGTGGGGGCTGGGGGCTGCACATGGGCAGTGCCGTGGGGCTGCAGGGGCCGTGCGGGTGGGCACACAGGGCAGGCAGGGGGGCAGCAGGCTGTGCGCGGGCTGGCCGTGGGGCTGTTGGGTGCAGCTGGTGCAGGGGGGCTGCTCGGGGCGCGCGCGGTGACTCTGCCCCGTGCCCGCAGTGGAGTTCCCGGTGCCCAAGAGCGAGGTGGTGCAGAAGTTCCCGGTCTGCTACCTGGGCTGCGTACCTGTCACAAAGCCCGTGGGTGAGCCTGGGGGGCCGTGGAGGGAGGCTGGTGTTGGGGTGTGCCCCACACTGGGAACGGGGCCCTCTTCCCCCCTGCCCGCCCCGAGCCCCCACCTGCCTGTCCCAGGCATGGATGTCATCAACGCGGCGCTGGAGGCGGCACTGGCCACCAGCAGCAAAGAGCATTGGACCCCCATCGTGGTCAACGTGGCACCTGCCACGCTCACCATCACCCATGAGCAGGTGCGGCAGCCCCATCCCCGTCCCTGTCCCCGTCCCCGTCCCCATCCCCATCCTGGTGGTGAGCCCGGTGCTGTGCCTGCAGACGGAGGCAGTGCTGTGCGAGTGCCGCGTGCGGTTCCTCTCCTTCATGGGCGTGGGCCGGGACGTCCGCTCCTTCGCCTTCATCATGGCCAGCGCCCCCGGCGCCTTCCGCTGCCACATGGTCTGGTGTGAGCCCAACGCGGCAGGGCTGAGCGAGGCGCTGCAGGCTGCCTGCATGGTGAGTGTCCCTGGCCCCGCACCCCCCCGCTGCGCCCCCGCGGCCCTGCTCACCCCCTGTCCCCAGCTGCGCTATCAGAAGTGCTTGGACGCCCGGCCCCAGGCCTCCAGCTCCTGCCTGCCCGCGCCGCCTGCTGACTCAGTGGCCCGCCGGGTGGGCTCCACCGTCCGCAAGGGCGTGCAGACCCTGCTGGGCAGCCTGAAGCCCAAGCGCCTGGGGGCACAGACGCCGTGATCAGAGCAGAGGGGAGTGACCAGACCCCTGCCCGCCCCATGCTCCTGCCTGCTGCAACCAGGACGGGACTGGGACGGGGCAGCTGCACCGGGCGCCGTGGGGCACATGCCTGCGCCGGGGCACGTGTGTGTGTGTGAGTGTCCCCGGGCGGGTGGCAGCTGCGTCCCACGTGTGGGTCCCTGTGCTCGTGCGTGCCCGCAGGGTGGCAGGGCCGGGCCCGGGGCCCTGTCCCGTGCACAGGGCGGCCTCGCCGCCTCCTGGGACGGGTGCTGCCCAGCCAGGGCGCAGGCTGCCTGCCCGATGCATGCGGTCTAACCTGCAGTGCGGGGGCCCTGCCGGGGCTGCCCAGCTCCGGAGCCGCCCCTCCTGCTGTAACAAAGATCTGTGTTGTACTAAATAATTAATAAACCCATTCCACCAGCCCGGCCCAGCCCCTTCCCTGCAGCATCCCCCAGCTCCACACCGCTGAAGGAGGTTCCCCCCCCGGGGCCAGCAGTCGGCTCTCTCCATCACCAACCTTTATTATGCAGCCGGCTGGGGGCTGCCACCAGTGGGAGCGCAGGGCTAAGTGGTGGCCCCGTGCAGCCAGGATGGGGCCCCTTCCCACCCCACAGAATGGGTGAGTATCTGTCCCCATCCCCACGTGTCCCCTGGTGCCGCTGCCAGCCCCGGGCTCAGCAGAGCTGCCGCTGCCGCCAGAGCTGCAGGATCTGCCGGAAAGGCCGGGCTGGGCGCAGCACCCGGCAGAGGCTGGGGTCGGCCGAGCGGCCGGTGCGCAGCGCGCAGAGCAGGGCTGCCTTGCAGGCCTCCAGGCAGGGCTCGCGGGGCGGGTGACCCTTGTGGAAGTGGTACCAGAAGCGCTGGAAGAGGTGCTCGTCATCCTGGAAGCGGCGGATGAGCAGGTCCCAGTCGGCGGGGAAGGCGGTGGCCATCCCGTAGGCCTCACGGGCGTGGTAGAGGCGCTGCCAGTGCGGCTCTGCCCCAGGCATGTTGGCCTCGGTGAGGTTGAGGATGAACGTCTCGTGGTCCAGCACGGCGTGGGAGCTGCCGTTGTAGGCGCCGTCCACCTCGTACACGCGGTAGCCTGGGGGCAGCAGTAGGGGGTTCTGCAGGGCCGCGCCACAGCCAGAGCGGGAGGAGGGGAGGGGAGGGGAGGGGAGGGGACGGAGGGCTCACCGGGGTTGAGGTTGATGTAGGTGGTGACGCTGGGTGCCACAAAGGCCACAGAGACCGGGCGTGTCAGGGTCTCCTCATCATAGAACATCTCAAACTCATCCACGTGTGTGTGCCCGAAGAACTGTGCTGCGATGGTGCCTTCAAACCTGCGCGTGGGGCAGCAGGGGTGAGAGCAGCCAGCGCCAGGCCCTGTCCCCTGCCCCGCGGCGCTGCCCGGGGCTGGCCCCACCCCGCACCGCTGCTCCCGCGACTCGTTGCACCAGCCTGGCTGCTGCTGCGCCCACGGCACCCGCTGGCGCCAGCTCCCACCCAGCCCTCGCCCTTGGCCTCCTGCCCTTGGATGGCATCAGGCGCAGCAGGGCCCCGGCACAGACCCGGCCCCCCGCGGGCTGACCTGTTGACGATGCGGTAGTAGTTCCAGCTCCAGCTCCGCAGGCAGTGGGCTGGAGGGATGTGCCCTATGATGTGCACCTAGGGGCAGCAGCCAGGAGAGGGGGGGCTGGTGCGGGATGCACAGGGGTTGCGGGGCCCTGGGACCCCCCCACCCTGCTGATGCCCACCTTCTCGCCCTGCTGCTCGGCGGCCTCCAGAACGCCCACGAGCCACTGCAGCTGCCCCGCAGGGTCAGTGGAGTTGATGAGCAGCCAGAAGTTGGCCTGGGAGCAGAAGTTCATGTTGAGCGAGACGAGGCGCAGCCCAGGCCATACCTGCACCGTGTAGAAGCCAGCGGCTCTGCAGGGAAGGGGGGGTGTCAGCGCTGACTGCCCAGGGCTGCGCTATCCCCATGTGTCTGGCACACGTCCCCCCCCAGCCTGCAGTACCTCAGACCCCCCCTTCCTCCCCTCACATCTGCCCCAAGCAGCAGTGCCCCCGCCCCCGGCCCCTGTGTGCCCCTGGTCTGCAGCCCCCCCCCCACCTGTCCAAGCACCCTCCCACCAGGAGTTCCCCCGTGCCCTGCAAGCTCCTTGCCCCTGTGCCCCCCAGCCAGCCCAGAGCCACCCCGGTCCTCACAGCCTGGACCCCCCCCAGCCCCTTGCTCCCTGCGCGGCCGCCCCACCGGAGGGTCTGCAGCGCCGGTGGGGGCAGCCAGTCCTGCCAGGCCTCAGCCATCGCGTCGTACAGCCACGCCGAGGACTGGTTGCCGCGCACGTAGGGTGGGGGAAAGGCATTGACGGGGGTGGCCTCGTGGTTGCCCACGGCCGGGTAGACGGGCAGGGCGCCCAGGTGCTGGCGCAACAGCGCGGTGACGGTGCGCAGGGCCAGCAGCTGGTCCTCGCGGTGCTGCTGCCAGACGTTGTGTGCCGGGATGTCTCCCGTCCAGTACGCGGCGGCGAAGGGGCCAGCGTGGTGCAGCTGGGCCAGCAGCGCCGCGATGGTGTGCAGCGGCAGGTCGCACTTGCTGTACTCGCCCCAGAAGCCAGCGCCGCCAGGGCCAGGGCGGGCGGCGCCGCGGCAGCAGAGCGGGTCGGGGCAGGCAGGCTCGCTGCCCGGGGTGTAGAGCCGGTCCCAGTGCAGGTCGGTGAGGAAGAGGATGCGGGCACTGGGCGCGCCGGGCGGCGGGGGCGCCGGGGGCCGCACCGGCGGCTTGGGGGCGGCGGGCAGGGAGACGTTCCAGGCGCCGAAGATGTCCCAGTGGCCGCAGCGCGGGCCCAGCAGCAGCCCGCAGGCCTCGCTGGGCCGCAGCACGGAGCGGGCCCAGGCGGCCACCACGTCGCGCTGGAAGAGCTGCACGGCCTGCCGGCAGATCTCGGGGCGCGCCAGCCGCAGCTCCTGGCACAGGCCCGCCGCCACGCGCCCCACGCGCGCCACGTTGGGCTCCAGCTGCGGCGGGCAATGGGGACGCGCTGGTCCTCGCTCTGCCGGCACCCGGCCCCGGGGGAAGCGGGCGGCCTCGGCCGGGTTCCCCTTCCCCGTCCTGGCCCCAGCGCCCGTCCCTGGCCCCAGCTGTCCCCGTCCCGTCCCGTGACCCACCACAAGGCACGTCCCGTCCCAGTCCCAACAGCGGCTGTCACGAGGCTCCAGCCCTGCCCCGGGCCTCGCTGCTCCCATCCCTGTGCCCTCCCGGCCCCGGCCCCGACCTCGCTGGCCCCGCTCTGCCCGTTCCCGTCCAGCCCCTGCCTCGGCCTCATCCCGGCCCTGTCCCTGTCCCCATGCCGCTGCCTTCCCGTCCTGGCCTGTCCCGTCCCGGTGTCCTACCGTCCCAGTGCCCTCCCCTCCCGTCCTGTCCCAGTGCCCTCCAGTCCTGCTGCCCTCCCGTCCCGGTGCTCCCCCGTCCTGTCCTGTCCCGGTGCCCTCCCCTCGCCCGCCCGGTGCCCTCCCTTCCCCTCCTGTCCCTCCCTCCCCGTCCCGGTGCCCTCCCCTTCCTACCCCCCCCGCCGCCTCCCCCCCCTTCCCCTTTCCTCCCCCCCCCTTCACCATCCCCTTCCCTCCCCCCCCCCCCCCCCCCTTCCCCCCCCGCCCCCCCTTCCCTCCCCCCCCCCTTCCCCGTCCCTCCCCCCGTCCCGGTGCCCCCCAGTCCCGCTCCCTCCCCTCCCCTCTCCTCCCGGTCCCGTCCCCCCGCCCCGCTGCCCGCCGGCACCTGCAGCGCCAGGTCGAGCGCCCCGAAGAGCAGCCGGCAGCCCGGGCACGTCAGGTTGCGCCAGCCCCAGCGCGGCCCCGCCGCCTCCAGCAGCGCGGCGCCGGGCGGTGACAGCGCCGCCGACAGCGGCAGCGCCAGGGCCAGCGCCAGGGCCAGCGGCGGGGCCCGGCCCGCGCCCACCGCCATGGCCGGGACGGCTCCGAGCGGGGCGGGGCCAAGGCGAGGGGGCGGGGCCGGAGCGCGGGGGGCGGGGCGCCGCGCGGGGCACGATGGGAGATGTAGTCCCGCGGGGTAGCGGGCACGGCCGGAGGGGGAGTCCCGGGGGCACGGCCAGCGACGGATCGCGCCGGGACGCGGCGCTCGGTGGAGGCCGGGAGGGCAGCGCGGGGGAGGGATGGAGGCCCTGCTGGGAGATGGGGGCCCTGCTGGGCGTCCTGGAGACGGAGTCCCGGGAGGTCACGGCCAGGTGGAGCCCCGCTGGGGTGCCGCGGGACGTGGGGTCACGGAGGGAACGGGGGGGGCTGCGGGACGTGGAGCCCTGCGGGTCAGAATGGGAGATGGAGTCATGGAGGGAATGGGGGGGCTACAGGAGATGGAGCCCTGCTGGGGCACTGCAGGACGTGGGCTCACAGAAGGAACGGGCGGGTACGGGACGTGGAGCCCCCCTGGGGAACTGAGGGATGTGGGGGCATGGAGGGAACGGGGGGGGGCTGTGGCAGATGGAGCCCCGCTGGTCAGAGATGGAATCCAACTGGGGAGCTATGGGAGTCCTGCCGGGGGGCTATGGGAGGCGGAGGCCCATTAAAGCATTCAGGGAGACGTAGTCCCACGGGAGAGCTGTGGGAGATGGAGTCCTGTTGGAACAGGGTGCGAGATGGAGCCTGGGAGAGGCGCTGCGGGAGGTGGAGTCCCACCAGGTGCTGTGGGAGATGGAGCCCAGCGGGCGCTGTCTGAACGGGAGCACAGCACCTGAAGCCCGTGGGGACCCCCTCGCGCTGCCCACGGGGACATCTCAGCCCCCCCCCCCCCGCCATGGGTCCTGTGCTGCTGCCCACGGGATCTGCTGCTGGGTGCCAGGGGCTGCGCTTGTGTCTGGGGGGGGCACAGCTGTGTGTGCATGTGCAGGTACAGGTGTGCGTGCATGCAAGTGCCAGGCGCAGCTGTGTGCGCGTGCACAGGTGTGCAGGCGTGTGTGCAGGGCTGTGTGCCCGAGCATGCATGGCTGTGCAAACCCGAGCAGCTGCGTGTGCATGCACGCACACGAGTGTGTGCACGCGCCTACGCGGGGGTGTGAGCCGCGGACGGAGCCGGGGCCGGGCAGGAACGGCGGCAGGACCCGGGGCTCTGGGAATGACCCAGCCGCGCCGAGCCGCGCCGAGCCGCTCGGGACCGTCCCCCCGTGCCGGTGCCGGTGCCGGTACGGAGCCTGCGGGCGCTCCCCTCCCTGCTCCCGCAGGGCTCCCCCCGCTCGGGGCCGTCCCGGGGCGCGGACCCACCGAGGGCCGGGCCCGGGGCTCCCGGCGCTGCCGCGCCCTGCCCGGCTCCGTGCTCCGCGCTGCCCGGCGCCGGGCGGGGGGGAAGAAGCGGGGCGGGTGGCACCAGGCAAAGGCTTTATTGTGGCCGCAGCCCGCGGGGAGCGAGCGGGGAGGGCCCGGGCTGGGGGTTTCCCCCCATCACCCCCGCCTCCGGCCCCACGGACGGGGCGAGGGGAGCGCGGGGGCCGCCGCCACCCTGCTCAGCCCGGGGCCGCAGCGCAGAGCCCGCAGGCACGGGGGATGCCCCGGGGCAGGTGGGAGGGGGGGGGGCGCACGGAGGCTCGCGGGTGCCACTGAGGCTGGAGGGGTAGAGGAGACGCGAAGCACAGGGGGCTGCGTCAGGACACGAGGGGGACTTGGCGGGGGCAGGGGGGCGCGGGGCCGGGCTCAGGGGGGCCCGAGGCTGCTGACGGTGGTGTAGCTGAACTTGGAGAGCGAGGCGTTGACGTTGGCCACGTCCTCATCGAGCGGGCGGCGCGGGCAGGCGCGGTGGCAGCCGGTGCAAGTGCCCAGGAAGGCCTTGCGGAAGCGGCGGTTCATGAAGCAGTAGATGAGGGGGTTGGCACAGGCAGAGGTGTAGGACAGGAGGTGGATGAAGGAGATGGGTGTCCCCGAGAGTGCGCGCTGGGCTGCCCGCGGTGCAAAGGCACGCCAGGTGTTGGCGGTGAAGATGGGCAGCCAGCAGAGGAAGAACATGGCCACGATGACCACCAGCATGCGGATCACACGCCGCTTGGCCACCAGCTTTGCCTCTGAACTGTTGATGCGTGCCCGGTCCTGCTGTGCGCCTGCTGTGCCCAGAGCACGCAGCTCCAGCGCGCCGCCTGGCCGGGAGAGCTGCAGGTAGCAGCCATCCCCCTCATCGCAGGCAGGTGCCGGCTCCGCGCTGCCATTGCGCTGGGCTGTGGGGGGGGAGCGGGACATGGTCATGTCCCCAGCCCCATGGCGCCACCCGGACCCGTACAGTGCCAGGCACTGAGCAGCACGGCCTCCCCGCTGTGACAGGTGTCAGGAGGCGAGGCAGCTCTCGGGGCTCGCTCTCGGCCCTGCTGCGTGCCCCAGGCAGGAGGTGCTGAGCGGAGCCGTGCCCCGCAGGATTGTGCAGGTCCCCAGCTCCCCATCCCCTCACCTGCAGCCTCCCCCTTGATGTCCAACTCAAAGCGGATCCCTCGATAGAGCTCACGAGAGATGAGCCCGTAAGCCACGATCATCACCACTCCCGGGATGAAGAAGAGGATGAGAAGCAGCAGAACGTACCTGGAAGGCACAGCACCTGTTGCATGGCAGCCCCTTGCCCAGCCCTGACACAGCAGCTGTGCTGGGTGCAGGAGCGTGCGGCCCAGGGCCGGGGCCAGCTCACCAGGCCTGCCGGACGTGCTCGCTGGGCCAGTCGTGCGTGCACTGGCTGAGGGCTGGGCGGGCGCCGCGGGCGGGCACGGCCCGCGTGGTGCTGTAGATGGCGTAGGGCAGCATGAGCAGCGCCGAGAAGAGCCAGGTGCTGGCGATGACCCGGCAGGCGTGCGAGCGCGTCTGCCACACGCGGGATTGCAGCGGGTTGCAGATGGCGCTGTACCGCTCGATGGCGATGGCCACCAGGCTGAAGGTGGAGACCGACACGGAGACGCCTGTGGGCAGCGAGGGTCAGCGCCCACAGCGCGGTGCGGCACAGCCCCCCGGCCCTCCACCCACCGTACCCATGAGGTAGGCCATGAGCTTGCAGACAGCCTCCCCGAAGATGAAGGTGCCCATGAGGTTGGGGACGAGAGTGAAGGGCATGCAGCAGAGTGCCAGCATCAGGTCACTGAGCGCCAGGGACAGCAGGAAGGAGTTGGTGACGGTGCGCAGGCGGCGGTTCAGGAGCAGCACGGCCACGACCAGGGCGTTCCCGCAGATGCTCAGCACAAAGATCAGCGCGTACAGCAGGACGCGCACTGTCAGGTCCAGGTCTGTGGGGCAGCAGGGTCACAGGCGGCCAAGTGCGCGTCCGGGCGCACCGGGCATGGCGAGGGCGGCGTGGCCGCGGACGGAGCCAAGCGCCCGGGCTCTCACCAGCCCTAGCAAGCGTCTGGTGGGCAGAGCCGGGACGTCCCCGCGGCCATCACTGCAGCGGACGCGGTGCCAGGATGCCCGGGCGCTCTCCCTCCCCAGCGCGGCTCGGCGGGCACGACGCCACCCAGGCTGGGCTCCAGCACCAGGGCAGCGGGCGGGCAGGCGCCGGAGCCGCGGCGGTGCTGACGCTCCCCGGGGCCGGGCGCTGGCAGCCCCGAGCCCCCCGCTCCCCGGCCGCGCTCGGACGTGACCGCGGCGGCTTCGCGCCGGGAGCTGAGCGAGCCCCGGCCGCGCGGCCAGCGACGGGCACCGGGACCGAGGCACCGGGGCGGGGGCTGCGCGCCCCGGGGCTCCGCTCCCGCCTCCGCCCGGCACCTTCGCTGCCCCCGCGCGGGCACAGCCCGGCCCCGAGCCGCGCTGCAGGGCTGCCGGGCGCTGGGCACCGGGCACGGGGGCCGGCGGGGCTGGGGCACACGGGGGAACCGCGGGCGCGCCGGGTTGCGCCGGGCAGGAGACGGGGCGCACGGCGGGACGGACCGGCTGCCGCGTCCCGTCCCGTCCCACCCCGCCCCGGTCTCACCTTTGGGCGCCGGGGGCCCGCGGAGGCCCCTGCGGAGGAGGTCGCAGGCGGAGCTGTTCCAGGCGGAGCCGGAGCCGGAGCCGGTGCCGGTGTCCGTGCCGGTGCCGGTGCCGTTCCCGGGGCGGCAGAGCAGCTCCTGCAGGGACTCGTTGAGGCGCCGCGGGTCCATGGCGCCGCCGGAGCCGCCGTCAGAGCCGCCCCGCGCCCATCGCGCCCACCCCGGCGGCGGCACCGGCGGCGGCCCCGGGAGGAGGCTCCGCGCCGCCCCGCTCGCTCCGGAGCCGCCGGGAGAGTGAGCGGGGGCGGCGCCCGGCGGCGGGGGCGCGGGGCGGGGGCGGGGGCGCGGGGCGGGCCGGGGGCGCGGCAGCGGCAGGGAGCGGGGGGAGCCCGGGGGGAGCCGGGGGGAGCGGCGGTGGCGGGGCAGAGGGGCGCGGGGGGGCCGCGGGCTGCGGAGCAGCGGGGGCCGCCGGCCGGCAGCGGGAGCCGGGTTCGAGGGACCCCACGTGGGGCCGGGGCTCGGGGACCTCGGGGGCTCGAAGGGCTTGGGGGGCTCGAAGGGCTTGGGGGGCTCAAGGGGCTTGGGGGGCTCGAAGGGCTTGGGGGGCTCAAGGGGCTTGGGGGGCTCGAAGGGCTCGGGGGGCTCGGGGCTCGCACCGCGCCCTGCCGGGGCCGTTCCGGCCTCTCCCCGCAGCATTCCCGGGTGCCCGGGCAGCGGCTGCCGGCGGGTGCCGCCCGCTGTTTGCCCAGGCTGCCCGGGGCTGTTTGCCGCAGCTGCGCCGCTCCCAGCCGGGGCCGGGCCGGGGTCCGCCCGGGGGCGCGGGGCCGCTCCCGTTGCCGCCGCAGCCGGGGCCTCGGAGATCCCGGCCCCCTTGTCCGCTCCCGTCCCCAACCCCATCCCTGTTCCGACCCCATCCCCTTCCCACCCACACTCCCGTTCCGTCCTCATCTCACCCCCCTCCGTGTCCCTTTTCTGACCGTCCTTCTCCCCGCCCTATCCCCATCCCTGTCCCTGTTCCGAACCCGTCCCTGACCCTCTCTCGTCTCCTCCCTTCCCTGTCCCCTTCCCCATCCCATCCCTGCCCCTGTTCTGAACCTTGGCCCTGTCCCATCCCCATCCCTGCTGCCTCCTGACCTGCTCACCCATCCTCTCCCTTCCCTGTCCCCATCCCTGTCCAGACCCTGTCCCCTCCCTTTCCCATCCCCATCCCCATCTCTGAACCCATCCTTATTCCCCATCCCTGTCCCACCCCCCTTCCTGTCCCCATCCCTGTCCCCTCCAGCCCGATCCCCTGCTGCCCCTTCCCACCCCATCCCCGTTCCTGTCCCTTCCTGTCCCTTCCCACTCCCGTCCTCTCCCCACCCAGGTGGCCCTGGCCCCGTCTCTGTCCTGCTCTGATTCCTGCGGCCGCTGTGCTGGGAGCCCCCCGGCCCCGCCAGGGCACAGCCCGGTGCCTGCCCCCGCTGCCCCGTCCCCGCAGCTCCCGTTCGGTCATGAACAACCATCCTCGTTACCTAGCAACTGTTGTCATTGTTACGTAGCAACTATTGTCACCATCACCTAGCGGTTGTTGTCCTTGTTACCTAGCGACTGTTGTCATCGTTACCCAGCGATGGCTGTCACAAAGCACCCGGCGTCACCGCTGTCGCACACCTGACAGCCGGACAGGTCCCTCGACCTTCAGTGCCGGGGGCCTCTGCGTCTTGTGCCCCGCACCCCCGTGGGACCCTGGCCCCTGGTGGGTCCCTGTACACCAGTGGGGCCCTGCACCCCCGTGTGCCCCTGTACACCAGTGGGACCCCGTACACCAGTGGGGCCCTGCACCCCCATGCGCCCCTGTACACCAGTGGGACCCCGTACACCAGTGGGGCCCTGCACCCCCATGCGCCCCTGTACACCAGTGGGACCCCGTACACCAGTGGGGCCCTGTACACCGGTGGGATTCTGCACCCTGGTGGGACCCTGTGCCCCCATGGGACCCTGTACACCAGTGGGACCCCACATCCCCATGGAAACCTGCACCCTGGTGGGACCCCGTACACCAGTGGGACCCCGTACACTATTGGGACCCTGCACCCTGGTGGGACCCTGCGCCCTCATGGGACCCTGTACACCAGTGGGACCCCACACACCATTGGGACCCTGCGCCCTTGTGGGACCTTGCGCCCCCATAGGACCCTGCACACCAGTGGGACCCTGTGCCCCAGTGGGATCCTGTCCCCCATCAGGACACTGTCCCCCATCAGGACCGTGTCCCCCATCAGGTCCCTGCAGCCTGGCAGGCGCCTGGTCCCTGGCTGGAGCCCGTCCCCTGGCCAGGCGCCGCTGCTGGGCCCTGCTCTCAAGGCGCCCGATGCGCAGTGCCAGCTTGAAGGCGCTGGACTCCAGCTGGGCCAGCAGCCGGGCCACCCGTGTCTGCAGCTCCTCCAGGGCCACCTCCAGCGCCTGCACTCGGTGCTCAGCCTCCTCCGCCGCTGCCGCCGCCGCCGCCTCAGCATGCACATCCAGCTTCTCCATGCGCAGCAGGATCTCGCGGCCCTTGGCCTCCATCAGGGTGCGGGCGCTGGGGAACTCGGCCAGCACCTCTGTCAGGTCCTCCTTGGAGAGGCAGAATAGGTCCGAGTAGCCGATGCTCTGGATGTTGGCGGTGCGACGGTTCCCCGACCTGTTCCCTGGGGATGCAGGGCTGCGGTGAGGCCTGGGCTGGGGGTGTGCTTGCAGGGGTGTGGCAGAGGCTCACCTCGGATGTTGATGAGGCTGATCTCCCCGAAGTAGAGCCCCTCGCCCAGGATGGCGAGCCGTGTGACGCCATCGGCCGCCACCACGGCCAGACGCCCCTCGCGGATGAAATACATCTCATGCCCCACGTCGCCGGTGCGGCAGACGAACTCGCCGGGGCTGAAGACCTGGGGCCGCAGCTTGAGCACCAGCGCCTCCAGCACACCGCGCTCGCAGCTCTGGAAGAGGGACACCTTGCGCAGGGCTGGCAGGTGCACGCTGGCGGCCACCTCAGCCCGCAGCCGGCTGGGCAGGTGCCGGAGCACGGCCCGCTCCCCCACCAGCTTCCTGTGCGCCCGCAGGTGCTGGTGCCAGCCGGCCACCCGCCGCGCCAGTCGCTCCCCAACACCATGTGCCTGCAGGTACTGCTGCACCGGGCCGTGGTCGGGGTAGAAGGCGGCATCGGCTGCGTTCATGTTGGCGATGACGGAGCTCATGCTGCCCATGATGGTGGCGAAGCCCAGCACGGCCAGCAGGAAGCCGGCGGTCATGAAGAGGAACTCCTCCTCGCGCTGGGGCTCCGGCGTGTCGCCCACGGTGGTGAGGATGAGGGTGGAGATGTAGAAGCTATGCAGGTACTGCCTCAGCGGGCGGGCGAAGCCGGGGCGGCTGGCGTTGGGGTAGACCCAGTCGTCGGCACCCAGCCCCAGGTGGGTGGAGAGGGCAAAGTAGAGGCAGCCGTTCCAGTGGATGGTGACGAAGACGTAGAGCATCAGCTTGGCGATGCGGAAGGCGTAGGGGTGGGCAGTGCGAGTCTCCCGGCGGTCAAAGGCTTCGAAGAGCCGCGGGGCCCGCAGGCAGCGGTTGGCTCGCACGGCCGGCACGGCCGGCCCCAGGTGCAGGTAGAGCAGGTCGGTGGGCAGCACCGAGGCCACGTCCCAGGGGAAGCAGGCAGAGCGCAGGTAGCGCCGCCGGATCTGCGCCCGGTCCTGCACCAGGATGCCCTCCTCCAGGAAGCCTGGGGGCAGTGAGTCAGCACTCGGCCCCGTGGGGAGCCCCTGGGGGGTGGAGGGCCCTGGGTCCAGGAGGGATGTGGCGGGGCTGGGGACAGGGGACTCGTGGGTATGGGGGCTCCCTGTGGGATGGGGGCACCCGAACGGGGGGTGAGAGGCCGTGGGGTGGTCCTGTGCTGGTAGAGGTGAAGGGCATCACACATGTCACCACGGGGCCCTGTGCTGCCCGCATCGCTGTACTGCTGAGGGGCTCGGCAGATGGGCGCCCACCCCAAAATGTCAGCCCGGCCCCACCCCTGCCCCCTGCCCGGTGACCGCTGTGCTCCCAGGTCTGTGTGTGCCAGACACATGTGTGTGTGTGCCACGTGTGTGTGTGTGCATGTGCCACATGCACGTCACACAGGTTTGTGCATGCGTGTCTTCACATTCAAGTACGTGTATCTGTGCACGCGCACATGGGCATGCACATGTGCGCACACATGCGTGACTGCGTGTAGTTGTGTGTGCATGTGCCCGTGCACACACACGTTGTGTTTGTGCAAGTGGGTGAGCGTGCGGCTGGGCGTGTGGGCGGGCTGGGGCACTGACCGGTGTGGAGGTGCACGGCGATGTCCAGCAGGTAGAGCGCGTCGCTCAGGCAGTCCAGGCTCAGCCACAGCACCACGTGCTGCTCCTGGAGGTCGGCGAAGCAGGACCTGGCAGCGCCGGCACCGTCACCGGGCTGCCCAGAGCTGGCCCCAGCCCCTGGGGCACCCCCCTGGCTGCAGCGCGGCGCCCGCCCCGCACCCCGGCACCTGCAGATGATGACGATCCAGTTGTACATGATGGGCAGGACCATGGCGCTGAGCCACCAGTAGTACCAGTCCCCAGACGGGTCGAGGATCCAGCTCCGGGGAGCGGCAGCGCTGCTGGGGAGGCACGGGGGGGGTCGCGGTGCACGGACCCCTCCTGGGATGGGCCCTGCCGCCCCACCGTGCCCCGCCGTGCCCCACGGTGCCCCGCCGAGCCCCGCCGTGCCCCACGCCCCCAGCTCAGCCGCACCCCACCACGGGGCAGCGGCGCTGGCGGGGGATCCCCCTCGCGCCCCGTGCCCGGTCCCCCCGGCGGGGCAGCCAGGCCTCGCTCACCCCTGCGTGCGGCCGGTGCGGGGTGCCGGGGCCCGGTCCCAGCGGCGGGACAGCACCGCGCTGAGGCTGCGCATCCCGCACCCCGATCACGGTGCTGCTGCGGGGCCGGGGCGCGGCTGCGGCGGTGCCGGGCGGGTCCTAGCAACCGGGGTCCCTGGGGGCTGCTCACGCGCGCACCGGGACGCGAGCGCTGCCGTGCGCGTCCCCGGGGCCGCGGGGGGCGGCGTGCCGCCGGCGCTGCCGCCGGGCTCGGGGCGGTGCGGGGCTGGCAGCGGGACGGGGGGCGCCGCGGGGGCGGGGGGTGGCGGCCGGTGCCCGGTGCGGGCACAGCCGGTGCGGGGGGCGCAGCTGGGGGCGCCGTGCCCCGGGCGGGCTGCCCGTGCCCCGCGGTGCCGGTACAGGGGCGGGGCAGGGGCAGGGGCAGGTCCCGGCACGGCCCCGGTGCCCCCGCCCCGCCCCGCCCCGCCCCGCCCCGCCCCGCCCCGCCCCGCCCCGCCCCCCCCGCCCCGCCCCGCCCCGCCCCGCCCCGCCCCCCCCGCTGCCCACCTGCCCCCGCCCCGGGCCCCGCCCCGGTCTCAGCGCAGCCAATGAGCTCTCGCCTTGAGGCCGTGGCCGAGCGCCGGCCCCGCCCCCGACGCGCGGGCCCCGCCCACCCCGGTGTTCGGGGCGGGGCCGCGGGCGGGGCCGTGCGCGCGCCGGTGCGTCGGGCGGCGGCGGGAAGATGGCGGCGGGCGCGCGGGGCCCGCACCGGAGGCGGCCGGTGAGCGCGGGGGCGGGGGCGGGGGGCGGCCGGGCCGGGGGGGCGGGGCCCCGGGGGGGGGCGGGGCCGCCCGGGGCGGGGCGGGGCGGCCCGGGGCGGGCGGGCCGGTGCCCTTGGCCGCGGCGCGGGGGGGGACCCGGCCCGGCCCGGGGCTGTCCTCGAGCGGCGGGCGCTGTGGACGGGGCGCCCGGCCCCGGTACCGGGGGTGGCGGCGGCCGCGGGTGTCCTCGCGCGGGGGCTGCGGGGAGCGGCGCGGCCCGGCCCTGGCGGGTCCCCCCCCGGGCTCTGCCCCCGCTCCCGGTGTCCCCGGGGAGCCCCGGCCGGGCCGCACCGGGGCCGGGCCCCGCGCCCCCCGCGGGCCGCTCCCGTTACCCCCGCTACCCCGCTGTCCCTGCCCAGGCGCGGCGCTGACGGACGGAGCCCCGCGACCTTGACCCCAGGTAGGAGGGCGCCGGGACGGGGCTACGGGGCGCGCGGGCGGCGGTGGGGGCACGGCTGCTCTGTCCGTGTGTCCGCCCGCCCGTCCTTGCGGGGGTGTCCAGGTCTGGCGGGCCCGGGGCGGCTGTGCCTCCACGAGTGGCACCGGCACGTGGCGTGGGCCGGCCGTGGGGCGATGCTGCTGTCGGGTCGGGGGCGCGTGTCCTGAGCGCCTTCTGGGCCGCCCCCCGCTGCCCCCCGGGTGTGGGACCGGGCGTGCGGCCGTGCCGGGCAGCAGCACTCGTGGCTTGCGGTGCCCCGTGCCCGCCGCCTGCCGGGCACCGGGCTGGGGGCCGCGCTTGGTGCTGCGCACCGTGGGGCAGCGGTGCCCTCGGCGCCCCTGGACGCGCCCCGCACCTTGCTGACAGCGTGTGAGTCCCCGGGACCGGGCAGGTTCGACGCCGCGGTCACCTCTTAGAGTCCCCGCTCTGGTGCCAGGTGGGTGCCGGACACCGGTGTGGGCCGAGCCCCCTCCAGGCCACGTCCCCTGGGGGCTCCGGCCGGTCCCAGTGCAGCCGCAGCACCCTGGGCCTGGTTTCTGCGACGTGTTGCCATGAGCTGGGCCTCACGGAGCGCCTTGCTCTGTCCGGGTCCGTCTGTCCGCATGCCTCCCCCTGCCCGGCGTGGGGCCCGGTGTGGCTCAGCGCTGCGGGCGCCGCCCGTGGCTGTCCCGGTGGCGGCAGCGCCGCGGGAGCTTGGCGCGAGGTGCTGGGCGCGCTGACTCCTCAGGGTCTAACTTTAGCAACTGCAGTAAGACTGCGCCCATGTTGGAATGGGAAGCTCCTCGCCGCGTGGTATAAATACATCTGGCCAGTTCCTAAAATACCCGGTGGCAGCGTGCTGCCTCCCCCGGCGGTGCTGCCGGCAGCGCGGTGCTCGGCTGCCCTCAGCGCCAGCTCCGTGCCGCTCACGCCGCATGGAAGCTGCCGGCACCGCTGCCCCACAGCTCCTTGCACTTCCCACGCCGGGTCTGTGCCTGTGCTCTGGGCGTGCCGCTGCTCACTTCCCTTTTTGTGCCTTTTGTGGTTTAGGTTTCCCTGAGTGGCCTCTTCCACACCCCGCCTGCGGCCCTGTGGTGTCCCCCCGGCGCTGTCCCGGTGCTGCCCTCCTGCCCCCGGTGGCGTCCCACCAGTCCCGGCAAGGCCGTGCTGGGCCTGTGCTGGGACGGCGCCGTGCGGAGCAGCGGGACCAGGGCCTCGCCTGTGCTGGGGGCAGCAGGGGATGCCCGGCACGAGGTGTGGGGACGGAGCGCAGGTGCTCGGTGGCACTGGGGGGAGGCCAGGGAGCGTGGGAGCCATGGCTCCATGCGCTGCCCCCAGCTGCCACGCTGCCATGTCCTGGTGGCAGTCAGGGCAGAGCCTTCCTGCTGGGGATGCCCCGGCCCTGTGTCCCTCGCTCCTGCACTGCCCCTCGTTGGTGCTGCCACAGCCCCAGGGCCAGGCTCTGCTGGTGCCCCGTGCCCCGAGTGACGGTCGTGGGGCCTGGTCCGTGCCGGTGGCTGTGTTGGGGCCGGAGGGTGCCGGGGACAGGGACTGGGACAGCCCTGTGCCCTGGGCAGGGGCTGATGGCACGGCCTGGAGAGCCGCGGTGCTGCCCTGGCGGGGAGAAGGGGCTGAGCACATGGGGCCTTGCGCCTCTGGCTGGGGTGCCTGAGCTGCTGCGCCCCACGGCGGGGCCCCGTGCCTGGCCGAGCCTGCTGCCGCCACGGGGCCGGGCTGGGGGCGGCTCTCCCGGTGCCACTGGGTGCCCCCGCGCTTGGCTCCCGGTGGCTCCGGGGTTCAAAGTGCAGGGCTGGGTGTGGAGGCAGAGCCGTGCCAGAGCCCTCCTCCGCTCTGCTTCCTTGTCCGTCCCGTCCCGTCCCGTCCCACCTCCTGGCAGCCGACGCTGCTGCCTCTTCCTCCCGGTTCTGCCGGGCGCCCGTAGGGCAGCGCCCAGGACCCGGCCCCTTCCCGAGGCTGGGCCCCCCTGGCCCCGCTCCAAGCCCACCGGAGCGGGCGCGCGGTGCTGGGACAGGGCAGTGCCTGCCCGTGAGCGTCGCAGGGCTCTCGGCACATGCTGGGGCGAAGCTGAGAGGTTTTGGCTGCGCCGTGGGGCCTTGTGCAAGGCCTGGGAGCTGCCGCCCCAGCCCCACGCGCAGGTAGGTGACGTCCTGCCCGTCCTGCTGCCTCGGGGCTGGGCCTGGGGTCCCGCCGGGCTGCTTGCCTGGGGGCTGCTCTGGGTGCTCCCTTCCAGGCTTGTGCCTCCCGTGGTGACCTGGGGCTGCTGCAAGCTGGTAGCGCTTGTGGAGCCGTCCCCATGCCGGTGCCGCTGCTTGCCCGTGCCCTCCAGTCGTGTGCTGCCAAGAGCTGATGTGGTGGTGGTGGTGGGGGAGGGGGGGGGTGCCTGTCCCGCTCCATGCCTGTTCCCCTCCAGAGCGGCAACAGCAGCTCCCTCGCCCCCCGCAGCCGCAGCCCAGGCTTGCAGCGTGAGCCCAGCTGCGGGGCAGCCACAGCTCCAGGATGGCGGGGCCAGCCCCCCCGCCCCTCCCGGCATAGCGGCGGGGCATTGGCCCCTCCGGGAGCTTCCCGGTGCAGCCAGGCCCCGGCAGGGCTCCGCTGGAGCTTCCAGGGCCGGTGCGGGTGTGCGGGCAGCCAGTGTCACCCCCGGTTGCGTGACCCAGTGCCGCTACACGGGGAAGGGTCGGGTGCGGTGCAGGCGATGGCGGCGTGGCTCTGCTCCTGGGGCAGGAGTCCTGCCGTTCCCTGCTGCACGCTGGCACGCCTGCCTGCGGGGTGCAAGGCCTGGGAAGAGCGGTCCCGGGCCGAGGGTCCCTGCTGCTCCAGCTCACCCGTGCTGAGCCGCCGCTCTCCCACAGCCCGGACCTGGGTGACAGCAGCATGGAGTGTGGGGCCCTGTGGGTTGGCCGCTGCCCCGTGCCCCTGCAGCACCGCCGCGCAGACGTCGGATCTGGCCCAGCCTGCAGGGTGCCGCACCGCTGCCTGTGAGCCCCCCCCCGCCACGCACCGCGTCCCCATGGAGAGGATGAGCTGGCTCAGCAAGCTGAACCCCCGGGGGGCCGGGCACCGCACCGCCCGCAGCGCCAGCTTGCAGAGCCCCGTCACCGCTGACCCCGAGACCTGCCTCATGGTCTTCAAGAACCACTGGTCCCAGGTGAGTGAGCCGCCGTGGGGGCGAGCCCAGGGCGCCCCCCCAGCCAGGCACTTAACACCGCTGCCCCCAGGTGCTGCGGATCCTGGAGCGGCGGGGCTGCAAGCCGGCCCCTGACGACCTCAGCGCCGTGCGCAACAACACCTACCAGATGCTGAACCTGTTGGCGGAGGACCGGCCGCGGGGCGAGGCAGCTGCAGGGCCCATCCTGGAGTTCGTGGTGGCAGAGAATCTCCTGGAGCGCCTGCTGTGCTGGCACCTGCAGGGGGACTTCACGGAGGAGCGCAAGGTGGAGCAGCTGAAGCTCTATGAGATGCTCATCAGCCAGGCCCGGCAGCCCCTGCTGCAGCACAAGCCTGTGCTCACGCCCCTGCTACGGCTGCTCAGCCTCTGTGCTGAGCCCGCCTCGGCGCTGCTGGAGAACAGCCTGGTGCTGCTGCTCAACCAGCTCTGTGTCTCTGTGGCCAAGGAGCCCTCCATCCTGGAGCTCTTCTTCCACAGCCACACGGACCAGGGCCCTGCCAACCTCATCATATTCTCCCTCCTCATCCCCTTCATCCACCACGAGGGCGTCCTGGGGCAGCAGGCCAGGGACGCGCTGTTGCTTATCATGGCCATGTCTGCCAGCAACCATGCCGTGGCCAAGTCCATCACCGACAACTCCTACTTCTGCCCGGTAAGGCCGGTGCTAGCGTGGTGCCTGTGTTGCCAGGGGCTGTGCCCTGCTTGGGGCTGCACGTCCCAACGCCGTGCTCAATGCCTGTCCCCCCAGGTCCTGGCCACAGGCCTGAGCGCCCTGTACTCCTCCCTGCCTCGCAAGATTGAGGTGCGGGGGGATGACTGGCACTTCCTGCGCCGCGAGGACTGGATCGGCGTCTCCTCCCTCGTGCTCTTCATGAACTCGCTGGAGTTCTGCAACGCTGTCATCCAGGTGGGGCTCGCTGGTGGTGGTGGCGTGCACAGGGCAGCGTGGGCGGCCCTGACCCCTCTGCTCTGCAGGTCGCCCACCCGCTGGTGCAGAAGCAGCTGGTGGACTACGTCCACAACGGGTTCCTGGTGCCCGTCATGGGGCCAGCGCTGCACAAGGTAGGGGCTGCCTCAGCCGGGGCTGTTTGGGTGGGCAGCAGGGCTGCAGGGTGCTCCGCGCAGGTCCCGGCCTGGCGCACGCCCAGCTGCTGCTCCTGCAGACCTCCATCGAGGAGATGATCGCCAGCACGGCGTACCTGGACCTGTTCCTGCGCAGCGTCAGCGAGACGGCGCTGCTGAAAACCTTCCTGCGCTTCGTGCTGCTGCACCGCCACGACAACGCCACCATCCTCGACACCCTCGTGGGCCGCATCAACAGCAACTCGCGGGTGAGAGGCACGGGGGCCGCGGCAGGGCCGGCTCGTGGGGCGTTGCGGCTGCCTCACACCCCCTCGGTCCTCAGCTCTGCATGGTCTCCCTGAGCCTCTTCCGGACACTGCTCAGCCTCAACTGTGAGGACGTGATGCTGCAGCTGGTGCTCAGGTAACCTGCACCGTGCCTGCCGCTGCCCTGTGGCGGCAGGGTATGGTTGGGGCATTGCCTCGTGGGTGAGACACGGCTGTGGCATGGAGGGGCAAGCGCCTGGGCGGGGGCACCCCTGGGGGGTCTGGCGGTGGGGTGGGATGGTGCTGGCCCCTGCTGTTCCCGTCTTGCGGTCTTGGCACGTCCCCGCGCGCAGCCCTATGTCCCCCCAGGTACCTGCTGCCCTGCAGCCACGTCATGCTGAGCCAGAAGCGGGCGGTCAGGGACCTGGACATCTACGGGAAGACGGCCGCCAAATTCCTGTCACTCATCCCACGCTGCTGCCGCCCCGAGAGCCTGCCGCCGCCTGAGCGGGAGGAGGAGCATGCCGCCTGGTCCAAGGGTACGGTGCTGGTCCCCTCGCTGCGCCCGGAGCCCCTGCTCCGAGCTCCCCAGCCCCGTGCCGCCCTGAGCGCCTGCTTCTGCTCCT
Organism: Anser cygnoides; assembly: GCF_040182565.1. Taxonomy (NCBI): domain Eukaryota; kingdom Metazoa; phylum Chordata; class Aves; order Anseriformes; family Anatidae; genus Anser; species Anser cygnoides. The sequence goes on along the minus strand of NC_089873.1, from coordinate 212,534,533 downwards.
GCAGGCCAGGGCAGCCCCAACGTGGACGCCTCCTCCGTGGTGACAGTGCCGAAGCCCTCCACGCCGTCCCGCCTCGCCTTCTTCATGCGGCAGCAGAGCGCCGGCCCTGAGGCAGCTGGCACCGTGCCGCCGCGCTCCCCCGGCACGCCGTGCGGCAGCCCCGGGCACCGGGCCGGCCGCTGGGAGGAGGTGTCGGAGCTGGACAGGAACTACCTGGAGTACCTGCGGGACGCGCGCCACAGCATCGACCGCTGCGCCTGGGCCTGCCGCGTCTGGTCGGCCCCCTACGACGGCGAGGAGCCGAGCGCCACTGGCGCAGCCCCCACACCCGATGGCAGCCACCTGCCCGGCCCCGAGGGCTGCGGTGCCCCGCGCCCTCCGGGACCCCCCACCCCGCGGACTAAGAAGCGGGGCCTGCCCGAGGAGGGGGCAAGGGAGGGCCCTGGGGGGGCACCCGTCCCTGGTGAGCCCTGCACCGGGGGCCCCAGCCCCAACGCCCAGGACTCAGGAGCCCTGGTGAACGGGGCGCATGGGCTGGTGGAGCCAGGGCGTCCCGAGGGGGACGTGGCGGTGAAGAAAGTGCGCAGGAGCCCCCAGGGTGAGGGGCTGGCGCAGAATGGGGCTGCGGCCCCCCCCAGCCCCCGGCCGCAGCCTGCGGGCTGGGAGCCGCTGCCCTCTGTGGACTCGCTGCTGGAGGAGCTGCTGGCCAAGGCGCCGGCCGAGCCCAACGGGGCGGGCGTCAGCATCGAGGCCTTCACGGAGGAGTTGCGGGAGATTGAGGCCGAGATGAAGAATGGCGGCGTGGCCCTGCCCAGCCCCAAGGAGCCGCCCTGCGCGCCTGAGCTGCCCCTGTCCCGCGAAGAGGAGGAGGCCTACGCCAGCTTCGCCGCCCTGCCCGAGGGCGAGCTGCTGGCCGGGCCGGGGGAGGCTGTGGGGCGGGTGCTGCCCCGGCCCCTGGACCCGCTGGCGCAGCTCATTGCCAGCCCCCCGCGTGCCGTGGGGCCGCCCCCCAGCCAGCCCTTCACAGGTGGGGCCGGGCACAGGGTGCGGGAGGGCGGCCGGGTCCCCCCTGCCGCGTCCAACGCGTGCCCCTGCCCGCAGGCCCCTTCGTGACGGCGCTGTTCGGCAAGCTGGAGAACATGCTGCACAACTCGCTGTACGTCAACTTCCTGCTGACCGGGCTGGTGGCCCAGCTGGCCTGCTACCCGCAGCCGCTGCTGCGCTCCTTCCTCCTCAACACCAACATGGTCTTCCAGCCCAGCGTCAAGTCCCTGCTGCAGGTACCTGGGCCGGGAGGGGCGGTGCTGAACGCCAGCCAGGCGAGCAGCGCGGCCTGCGGGGTTGTGGTTTGGTTTTTAAATTGGTGGGAAACAGAATTGCGGAGGTGCCAACGGGCCAACTCTCCAAAGAATGCTTACCAATATGGTGATAGATGCTTTATATTTGCTTATTTTTATATTTATATCCATATTACGTATTTATATGAATTTATATACAAAAAGCGTACATCTGCCCGGGGCTGGTGGTGATTCCCTCCCGCCCTCCCTCCCACAGGTCCTTGGCTCGGTGAAGAACAAGATCGAGAGCTTCGCTGCCAGCCAGGAGGACTTCCCCACGCTGCTCTTCAAAGCCAAGAAGTACCTGATTGCCCGGGGGAAGCTGGACTGGTCCGACACGCCGAGCGTGGTGCCGGCCCTGCGCCGCTCCGAGACGCTGGGTGAGGCTGGGGCCGGGGCCAGGGGAAGCAACGCCCATGCTGAGGGTCCCATCGCGACGGCTGGGGGCCAGCACGGAGGGCTGGGGCTGCACCGGTGCTGGGGCTGCACCGGTGCCGGGGGCTGCCCGGGCCCTGCGTGGGGCCGGGGGGCTGCTGCTGTGGCGGTGGTGCAGGGCGCTGGGGGCTGCGTGGGGCATTTCACAGGGGCCGCACCGCACGCAGGGCTGGGGGCTGCCTCTCCCTGGGTGCCCGAGCGGCGCGGCTGACGCTGTCCTGCAGCCCGCAGCCGGAAGCCGTCGCTGGGCGAGCTGATCCTGCGGCACGCCAACAGCCCGACGCGGGCGCGCCAGGCGGCCCAGCTGGCGCTGCAGCAGGTGCGGGACGGGCCGGTGCTGCAGGCGCTGGCGGGGGCCACGCTCTTCCGCGGTTCGGCCGAGAAGCAGAGCGAGGCGCTGCGGGTCAAGAACGCCGTCTACTGCGCCGTCATCTTCAGCGAGTTCCTGAAGGAGCTGGCGGCCATCGCCCAGGCCCACGCGGTCACATCCCCGTTCCTGACCGAGCCCCCCGAGGAGTGACTGCGGCGGGCGCCTTTTTAACCACGCGCAGGGCACGGACCTTTTTAATTTATTGGGGATGAATGTTGTGCTGAGAGCTGGCTGCGGTGCGGCAAGGGGAGGCTGCTGCCCGCGGGGATGCGCCGGGGTCGGCAGGGCCGGATCCTGTGCCGCCTCACGCGGGGCGGGCCGGCTCTGCCCCCCACCCCCTGGGTCCCCACTGTCACCCCGTCACCTACCCCCTCCTCTCTATGCAACACCCCGTGCCGTGGGGCAGCCCCCCCGGGGCTGTGGGGCGGCGGGCCGGGGCTGGGGCATGGGGCGTGGGGGCTGGGTGGTGCATGGGGAGGGCTGGTGTGTCTGTGCTGTGTCAAAGCCCTTCTGTAATAAAGGGTCTGGTCGAGGGCAGTGCTGCTGCCATCCCTTCAGGGGTGTGGGGGGGTGCAGGGCACTGGGCTCCCCTCGTGCTCCCTGGGTGTGGGGGGCCTGGCCCTGCTCCCCCCCCCCGTCCTGGTGCTATAGCTGCATCCTGCACCAGGGCTGCAGGGGGCTCGTGCCTTGGGTCCCTGCCTCCAGCCAGGCCCCTGCAGCCCCCTGGCCTCCCAGCCCCCTGCACGGGGAGGATGGCCCCCAGCAGCACCCTGCTCCCCCCCCCCCCAACACTCAGGGCAGGGACACAGCTGCAGCAGGTCACGGTGTTTATTTGTTGTACAAACATCTGCAAAGTGTGGGGGCCTAGGGCACCACCAGTGGGTTCCAGCCCCCATGGGGCTTGGCTTGGGCAGGGGGCTGCAGCCAGGGCTCCCACCCCGCCGCCTAAGGCTGGGGTGGCTCCGGTGCCCAAGCCCCCTGCCTGCACTGCTGCTGCTCCTGGATGAGCTCCGGGCTGGGACCGCAGCCTGCCCTGCCCGGCACTGGGCACTGCTTGTGCCTGGCACGTGGGACTGTCAACCTGTCCGTCCGTCTGTCCTGCAGCCAGGCAGGCACCTTCTTCCAAGCACCTCCATCCCCCTCCACGTGTAGGCAGAGCAGAGAGGGTAACTGCAGGGCTAACCTGATGATGGGGTGGGGGCTCACAATTACCCCCCCCGGCCAGCCCCCTGCATTTGTCCCCTGGCACAGGCTGGGCAGGGCCACACACCCTCAGAGCAGGGTCTCCTTCTTGCAGTCGTGGCTGCAGGTTGGCCCCTCGAACTGCAGCTCGAGTGCCTGCTTGGGGTGCAGCCGGGCATCCTGCGTGGTGAAGGGCAACGGCGGCCACAAGAGCCCATTGTACCCAGGGGGGTGGCTGCAAGGCGCCAGCACCACAGGCACGGCCACGGCCAGCGAGCAGCCAGCGGGGGAGGCTGGCGAGCTCCCTGGGGAGGTGTCAGACAGGTGAGTGGCTGCATGGGGTGTGTGGGGTGGCACTGCTGGGGACCCGTGCTGCTCCAGCAGGCACAGGATGGTGGCGTGGCCACGCTGGGCAGCCAGGGCAGGGGTCCAGCCATGGCTGTCAGCAAGGCAAGGGTTGGTGCCGCGTTCCAGCACAACATGGCCCTCCTGGGCAGCGATGCCCAGAACCATCGCCCCTTGGCTGCAGGCCTGGCCTATGTGGGTGTCACAGTCCAGCAGCAAGCAGGCGGCGGTGGTCTGGCCCTGCCAGGAGGCCAAGCGCAGGGCTGAGCTCTGCTCCCTGTCCACTGCGTCCACCTGGGCCCCGTGCTGCAGTGGCAGCTGCACGGACTGCCCCACCAGCAGGAAACGTGCAGTGCTGCGCGCCCCTGCGTGTCCCAGCCCTTGGGGTCGGCCCCGTGCACCAGAAGCAGCTCTGCCAGCGCTGGGTGCTCCTCCAGCACCAGCAGGTACAGCAGGGGCCAGCCCTCAGCACCAGGGAGGTTGCGGTCGGCCCCACGGTGCAGCAGCAGCTCAGCGGCAGGGTGGTGGCCATGCAGGGCAGCAATGGCCGGGGCAGCGCGGCCATCGTGGCTGCAGTGGTCCAGGGGTGGGCGGCTCTCCAGCAGCAGGCGCAGGCCGGGGCAGTGGCTCTCCTGTGCAGCCAGGTGCAGCAGGCTCCAGCCCCATGCGTCACCGTGCTTCTCGTCCAGCCCCCGGGCCAGCAGTGCCTGTGCCATGGCTGCGCTGCCCTGCACTGCTGCCACAGCCAGCGCTGTCACCCCTCGGGGTCTGTGCGGTCCATGGCTGCCCCCTAGAAGAGCAAGGCGCTGACCACTGCCCTGTGGCCCACGGTGGCAGCCACCAGCAGTGCTGTGTGCCCAGCCACATTCACCTCGTCCACCTGGGTGCTGGCCTCCAGCAGCAGCTCCACTATCTCGGTGTGGCCCTCGTAGGCAGCTCCAGCAGTTGTTTGAGTCCATCCATCACGCACACGCTGCTCCACATAGGCACCGTGCTCCAGCAGCAGCCTCACCACTTTGCTGTAGCCCCAGCTGCCTGGCACACAGAGGGCAGCCACTGAGAGTGCTGCGTGCCTGTCGGCATCGGCAGGGTTGGGGTTGGTGCCATGGGGCAGCAGCAGCTCCATGATGGGGCAGTGGCCCATGTAGGCAGCAGCAATGAGGGGGGTCCGGCCCTCAGCATCAGCCTGGTCCACACAGGCACCGTGCCACAGCAGCATCCAGACGACATCCTTGTGGCTGCCCCAGGCGGCTGCCCGCAGTGCTGTGCGGCCCTCGGCGTCTGCTCTGTCCACCTCTGCACCCATCCACAGCAGCGTGGCCACAGCCTCGGTGTGCTGAGTGCAGGCGGCTGAGCGCAGGGCAGCCCAGCCCTCCCAGTCCGGCCGGCTGATTTCGGTGCCGTGGGCCAGCAGGCACTGCAGCACTTCGGTGTGGCCCTGAGGGGCAGCCAGTGTCAGAGGTGTCTGCCTGCTGGCATCAGCCGCCTCCACCTGCACCCTGTGCCAGCAGCAGCGTGGCTGCCTCGTGGTGCCTGCCATGGGCTGCGCTGGCCAGCAGCGTCCAACCGCCTGGCATGGAAGAGTAGCTTGGTGCCACCAGGGCCATCTGCCAGCAGTGTGCCCAGTGCCTCCAGCAGCTGCTGGAAGTCATCCCAGCTGGGGCTGGGCTTCGGACCGGTGCAGTGTGCCCAGAGCGCCCGGTACAGCTCCTCGGGGTGCAGGGGCCGGGGCGCAGCCAGCAGCCAAGCAGCAGGTGGGCGAGGGCAAAAGAGTGGTGGTGGAAAGAGGTGCCGGCACAGCCAGAGGTAGAGGCTGTTGAGGGTGCCAGGGACGTGCCACAGCTCACGCAGCACAATAGTGCCAGCGGCCACCCCATCTAGCACCCGCTCCAGGTAGAGGAAGCCGGCCAGGTAGAGCTCCGGGTAGAGGAAGCAGCGCTGCTCTTGATGTGCAGCTGGTGCAGCACCTCGTCAGTCTGCTGTGTCAGGTGCTGGCACAGGGCAGGCTCATGGTCCAGCCGGCACAGGATGTACTGCTGCATGTCCTGCACCACCGCCGCCTTCTGCAAGTCGTCCAGGCACAGGCAGCAGAAGCCTGGAAGGGAAACGCATCAAGGGGGGACCACGGCTGCCCCCCGCCCTCCTGTGCCCACCCCCACCCACTCCCCAGTCCCCAGTCCCGCTCACCAGTGAAGCTCCTGGCCAGTGCCTTGCCGTGCCGGCATGCTGAGCAGACCAACAGCAGCCAGGGGGGCAGCAGGGCCTGGTGCCGGGCCAGCAGCTCTGCGATGGTGCCGCTGCATCCCGATGGCTTCCACTCACCCTCAGCCACCAGCATCCCCTCGTCCAGGGCACCCACCAGCAGCAGCAGGGGCTGCTCCGGGGTGCAGCAGTGGCAGCAGCACGGCCCTGGGAGGACACAGAAGCACCTGAGGCTGTGCCAGGACGCGGCCCCATACCTGCAGGAGACCCCGGTGCAGTGCTGGGAGCTACGCCTGTCGTCCCTCTCCTCTTGAAGGCCTCATCTGGGTCCAGCTTGCTGTCAGCAGGCAGTGGGGCAGGAGGCAGCCGGTACCCCTGCAGCAGCGGGGAGCGCTCCAGGGGCTGCACCAGCCCCAGGACGAAGCGGTGGGGCGAGAGCGTGTCGGCATCCTGCGCCTGGCAGAGGTGCCAGCCCAGCACCCGAGCGGCCAGACCAGCACGGTGCCCGCCTGCTGAGGTCGGCCACAGCAGCTCGGTGCAGAGAGCCGTCCTGCTGCAGCCGGGACCCCCGGTCAGCATCACGCCGCCCCCCTGCCTGTGCGCCAGCCGCTGCCGCAGCCGCTGCGGGGCCCAGTGGAAGGAGTCGCCCTGCTGCAGGGCGCCAGGTTCCGCTCTCTGGGGGGGCGCGGGGCATGCTGCGCCCTGGGCACCCCGCGGGCAGCGGGGCAGGGGGCTGCTCCGTGCGGAGCCTGCTGCCGGGCCCTGCCAGGGGTCACCGCGTCCCCGGTGCGCGGCGGGCGGCACGGAGGGGCAGGCACCTGGGGGAGAGGGGTCAGGGGCACCGGCAGCGCTGCCTAAGCTGCGCCCCCAGCCCCGCGCTGCGCCCCCAGCCCCACGGTGCGCCCCCAGCCCCACGGTGCGCCCCCAGCCCCACGGTGCATCCCCAGCCCCACGGTGCGCCCCCACACCGCGCTGCAACGGGAGGGCTCGGGGCGGCACCGGCGCTGCGGGGACCCCGGCGCGGCCCCCCCGAGCCCCGGGGCAGCGGGACCTCGCGCGTGGGGCCGGGACCCCCGGCTGCGAGGCGGGAGGGGGCGGCGGCGCGGGGGCGGCTCTCACCGTGCCCGGGAGCGGAGCGGCGGAGCTTCCGCCGGCCGGGCGGGGCAGGAAGCGGCGGCGGCGGCGGCTGAGCCCGGAGGCACCGGGAGGCTCCGTCCGCGGGGCTCCGCCGGCGGCGCCCGGACCGGCCCCGGGGGCTGGACGGTGCGGGGCGGAGCGGGGCGGTGCGGGACTTAGGTGCGTGTGTCGGTCTGCTCGAGGGTGGGAAGGCTCCGCAGGAGGATCTGGATAGGCTGGACCGATGGGCTGAGGGCAACCGTGTGAGGTTCTACAAGGCCATGTGCCGGGTCCTGCACCTGGGGCGCAACAACCCCAAGCAGAGCTACAGGCTGGGAGATGAGTGGTTGGAAAGCTGCCTGGCAGAGAAGGACCTGGGAGTACTGGTTGATAGTTGGCTGAATATGAGCCAGCAGTGTGCTCAGGTGGCCAAGAAGGCCAACAGCATCCTGGCTTGTATCAGAAATAATGTGGCCAGCAGGACTATGGAAGTGATTGTCCCTCTGTATTCAGCTCTGGTGAGGCCGCACCTCGAGTACTGTGTTCAGTTTTGGGCCCCTCGCTACAAGAAGGACATGGAGGTGCTCGGGCGAGTCCAGAGAAGGGCAACGAAGCTGGTGTGGGGTCTGGAGAACAAGTCTTACGAGGAGCGGCTGAGGGAGCTGGGCTTGTTCAGCCTGGAGAAGAGGAGGCTCAGGGGTGACCTTATCGCTCTCTACAGGTACCTTAAAGGAGGCTGTAGCGAGGTGGGGGTCGGTCTGTTCTCCCACGTGCCCGGTGATAGGATGAGGGGGAATGGGCTAAAGTTGCACCAGGGGAGGTTTAGGTTGGATATTGGGAAAAACTTTACCGAAAGGGCTGTTGGAATTGGGCTGCCCAGGGAAGTGGTTGAGTCACCATCCCTGGAGGTCTTTAAAAGACGTTTAGATGTAGAGCTCAGTGATATGGTTTAGTGGAGGACTTGTTAGTGTTAGGTCAGAGGTTGGACTCGGTGATCTTGGAGGTCTCTTCCAACCTAGATGATTCTGTGATTATGGGAGGGATCCTTGCCACTGGCAGCTGTTTCCATGAGATCCATCACCTCTCCAGTTCTTTATGTTATGCTCTGTTTTATTGATGCTGCCTAACACTAATTTCCTGGTGGAATACCATGCAACGTGTTACCTGTGTCAATCAGTGCATGTTGCATCCAGGCACTCACATTTATCAACCCAAACGTTTGACAGAGCTGCTTTATACAGAGCAGTGCTGATAGGTGTTAATTATCCCTATAATGTTTTAAGTCTTCATTTACAAATGCTAGCTTTCACCAGTTGAGTTTTGGCATGATTTTAGCAGTCTTCCTGCCTGCCAGGTTTTCTCCCAAAAGCTCTCTCGCGCTAATCCAGCAGACATCCACCTGTGCTGCCCCACTCTGCGTGGTTGGGAGCACTGATGTGGGGTGGCTGCTGGGGCTACTGGCACCTGAGACATTTCCCAGACTGTGACCCTGCTCTGCCTGCCCTGCAGTGCTCTGCCCACACCAGGGAGCTTCCAGAGCTGGTGGGATGGGGTTGGGAGGGGAGGAGAGGGGATTGCAAAGCATCTGGGCCCTGCAGCCAGGGCACTGGGCAGAGCTGGGGCAGGGCGCATGGCCCCCACCCATGCACGTGCCCTGGGGAGGACGCCTGGTGCCAGAACCAGCACCTGCAGGGTGGAGGTGCAGGGGCCGAGACCTGAAATGAGGATGCCTGCAGCACCCCTCGTGTGGGGAGAGGCCGTGGCTGGGTAGGAGCGGGCTGGGGATGGCAGTGAGGGGTGCCTGCAGCAGCTGCAGGGGGTGGCAGTGGCTGTGCCCCTCTGCAGGAGCTGGGGGCACAGGACCGCTGCCAGCCTCGGCTTGGCAGGCTGAGAGCATGCTGAGGCTGCTCTGAGCTGTCGTGAGGCCACCTCTGGAAAGCCTCGAGATTTGCCCTCTGAAATGTGTTAACACTGCTTCTTGCTCTTGTCTCCTGTCTTCACCTGTGAATTAAGGACGGTGTGTTTGCCTCGAGCACTTTGGGTTTTTCTGCACACACCTGTGAACATGCCAGAGCTCACCAGGGCGTTTGGTTCTTTGCTTCATCCAAACAGTGACGCTGTGTAGCCGAGATCAGCCCCAGTCTGTGAGGTTGTCATTGCTCTGAGGTCATTGACAGCTCGAGGCCGAGCCCGTGGCGCAGTGCAGGGTGGTGGCCGAGGGCACTGGACTGCGATGGGTGCTGCAGGAGATGTCCTCGCGCTACCGCTCCCGGCCTGTGGAGCTCCTGCTGATCTCAGACTGCCTGGAGAGCAGGGCACTGGCAGCGGGAGGAGGACTGGATGGTTGGTGCCCTCCACCAGGTCCAGGCAAAGCATGGGGAGAGCATGGTGCTGGCAGCGGCCTCGGCACGGCACCATGCCGCGCTGTGCCCCTGGGGATGGGGCAGGGGGGCGGCGCTGGACACCCTGATCGAGCAGGGGCTGGATGTGGTGGCATGGACCTGGCCCCTGGAATCCCTGCCCCTCTGCATGCCCCGGCTTCGGGCAAGGTTTTGTTTGATGCCACGGCTCCTGCAGGCACAGCACTGTCAGCGACGATCACCTCTGGGGGTGGGAAGCACCACGTCAAGCCCAGGGTGGCGAAGGCGGCTGAGAAATGCTGCTGGCGCACCGGGGAGCTACCGGAGCTCCTGTGGCAGCTGGTGCTGGGCACGGGGCACCTCGAGGAGGAATCCTGGTGCGGTGGAGCTGCGGTTCGCCTGCCCATCCTGCTGGGAGGGGAGGAGGCTCTGGGACGTCACTCGAGCCCCAGCCCAGGCTCGCACCAGCGCTGCCGCTCCTGCACTCGGGCTGAAGGTACCTGGGGGCTGTGTGGCACGTGCTGCCCTGCTCCGTTGGGTCCCACGCTGCAGGTGGCCTGGTACAGCGTTGGGTACATCCAGTGGAAGGGGTAAAGGTGATACAGTTTGGTCAGGGAGAAGGCAACATGGATTTTGATTTCAGGGAGCGTTTGGCTTATTTTAGGGTATTGCAAGCAGCTTAGCAACAGCACTACACAAAACCGAAGTGACCCACCCTGACAGCAAAGCAGTGTCAGCAGTGTTTGAATCTCTTTCAAGTGATACGGGGGATATGCAGGCTTTTTGTTCTGGCAGCAAACCCAGTGCAATGTCTTGGCAGGTGCAGCGGCCCCACAAGGCAGGGAACAAGCCAGAACCCTTCTGCAAGGAGCATCCTGAGCCCAGGGCCAGCCCGGGGGTCCGGGTGTGGGGGGAGCAGGGATGGGGGTGGGCAGGGGGCTGCAGCGACCCCTCCTCATCCCGCAGGGCTGACAGTGCCAGTGAACAGCCTCCTTCTCCCTGCCCCCCCCCCCCCATAGTGCTGCAACTTGCGGGGGAGGTGATGCTTGGGGAGCCAAAATTAGACCCAAGAAGGATTTCTCATGTTTTGATCCTGGGAACCATTTCCACCACCAGAGATTCACAGATTTCCACCCAAAAACCCTGTGTAGGTGACACAACCCAGGCAGCTCCCACATCAACCCTACTTCCCCCGATGGCGGGTGATGCCCCGGGTGCGCGGGGGGCTGTGGGATGGGCAGGGTGCAGGGGGCCCAGGGTGCTGTGTGTGTGTGCAGAGCCCCCGGTGCTTCTAGCCAAGTAAACCAGGTGTCTGTGTGTGCACATGTGAGTGTGCACGTGTGTGTGTACGGGCGTGCAAGGGCTGCTGCACTGCGCTGCCTGGATGGGGTCTGCAGGACCAGGGGTGCTCGGAGCTGCAGGGCAGCCAGTGCTGACGGTGTGCGGGCACCGCTCTGCCTTGGCCCCAGCTCTGCTGAGCTCCTGCTTGGCCCCAGCTGCCTCCCAAGGACAGGAACTGGGATCTCACGGCTCGTCACCCCTCCCTCTGGCAGTGTTGGTGGGGACGCTGAGCCTGGGTCTGGCCGCGGCTCTGCTCTGGGGGGAGCTGGGCCCAGTTGCAGGGGATGTGGCGCTTCTGTCCTGGCCCCGGCTTCTGCGGTAAGGGGATAGAGGGAGGAACGGGCAGGTGGGCAAACGGGCGGGTACCAGGGTCTGGGGGGGGACAAAACTGCAGGGAGTGCTGCCACTGATGTCGCCATAATTTGCAAGTATATGGATACTGCTGCCCCGTGGACTGGTGACCACAAGCACGCAGAACTACACCGCTGTTGGCCCCAAGGAGGGCTGCCATGCCTCCCGCCCCTCCAAAATGCTGTAAAAAAACATCAGGGTGCAAAACATCCAGAAAGGAGCAGAGGAACCCCGCCGCAGCACCCCCCCGAGCTGCGTGGGCACGGTGCCGCTCCCGTGCCAGGACCCGGCGAGTGGCCGGCGGGACCGATCCTGCCCCGGCCAGCGGACGCGCAGAAGGGATGCCGGTAGAGCCCTGGGGGGCCGCTTGGAGGTGCAGGGAAAGGGCTGCCGGGGAAGTTTCCTCACGCCTTTGCTTCCTCCCCTTGCTCTGAACGACACCAGCCCTGACTCATTTCCTGGTGGTGCCGGCGTGAGGCTGGCCCTGGCAGCGCCTCGCCGGGGTCCCGCAGCCGGGCTGGGCATGGAGCGGCCCCTGTGCCCTGCAGGGGCCTGGGGATGTGCAGCAACGTGTCCGTGTCCCCGGCCGTGGGGACACCCTGGGAGTGGTGCCATAGCGTGGGGGCAGCACCAGGCTCTGCCGGGCGCTGTGCAGCCGCACCACGGCGCGTGTGGCACAGAGCTGTTGTGCTGGGCTCTGCGCTGCTGGGCACCAGTTTTCTCGCGTGGTGTTTGGCTCCCCTTGCCCGATATCTGCACATCGCCACTTCCATCCCTCGCCCGTTGCCACCCCTTTCCCTCTCTGCCTTTTGGGGGCCGTGCTGTGTGTTCCTGCTCCCACAACACGGCGCCTCTCAGGGCAGCCTGGCTTCGCCTGCCCAGCAGGACAGCAAGGGGCCAGGCAGCCACTGTGGGTGAATGAAGCTGGGGCCCCAAAATGTGGCAGGGAGGCGGACACGGAGCTGTGGAAAGTGGTAGGGTGGGGATGCTCCCACACTGCCACAAAGCAGTGCCTGAGCTGTATTGTGCAGAAATTCTGCCATCCTAACATTCCTTCACCCTGAATGTCCTTGGAGAATTAACATAGAATTAAGATATTAACAAAGAATTAGCATAGAATTAAGATATTAAACAGCACTGTTCCCAGGACAGACCCTTGAGGTACACCACTCGTCACCGGCCTCTACTTGGACATAGAGCCATTGACCACCGCTCTCTGGGTGTGACCTCCAAGCCAACTCCTTATCCACTGGATGGCCCACCCGTCAAATCCTCTCTCTCCAATTTGGAGACCGGGATGTCATGTGGGACTGTGCCAAAGCCCTTGCAGAAGTCCAGGCAGATGACATCAATTGGTTTTCCTTTGTCAGCTGATGCAGTCACACAGTAGAAAGCCACCAGATCGGCCAGCAGACAGCTGAGCGGTGCCTTGTCCTTGTCCCCTGCAGTGTTTGGGACAGACCACAGCCGAGGACAGGCCACCAGGGGCAGGGGACCAGTGCTCTGCTCTTGTCTGGCTTTGCAGAGGACATCTGAGGCTATGCTCGGGTCAGGAAAGCATTTCCCTTCTGGTCAGGGATCTGGGAGGTGTGGCAGCTTGCTCTGGGACCTCTGGTGTTGCACCTGGGTGCTGCATGGCTACGGCTGTGGGGGTCAGAAACCGGGGCTGGCCCCCTCTGCCTGAGAGCACCCTGCTTTACAGAAGAGCATCTTCTGTTAGTCTGCCGAGCACGGCCCTGCTCCACAAGAGGTTAAGTTTAATTCTGGTTCAATTAATCCAGTCTCCAACATCACTCGGTGTTCTGGAGCACTGCCCAGCCCTTGGCACGGCAGCGTCCCCTCGCTTCGCCACCTCCTCCACTGAGCCGCATCAGCTCCCGGGCCAGCCCCAGCACCCATGTTCTTAATGCACAAATGTCCCCTTCTAAACACAGCCTGCTCTTCTCACCCCCCATCTGAGATGCCGAGCTGGACGCGCTCACAGCGCCATGCAGACGTGCCTCCGTTGGAGGGGGAGCCTTGGGAGAAACGTTGCCCCAGGGCTTTAAGAAAAGGGAAGCAGAAGACGCTCCCACCCCACGCGGGAGCTGCTCCGGCTGCGCGTGGGGTCCTGGCAGCCTTCTAGGAGGCCGCTCGCGATTTGCAAATATCTCCAGGCTGTTCTCAGAGAGATGGCAAGGCTAGAGGGGTGTATTTGGTAACGCACGCTGCAGGAAGACCTGAGAAATGTTCCCAGCGTGCACAACGGGGAGGAGGAAAAACGTTTTCTGTGGGCAGCCTCTGTGCTGCCAGGCAGTGCCGTGGCACGTGGGAGATGGGGGCAGCCCTGCAGGGCCTGGGGGGGTCAGGGCTGAGTAAATGGCAGCTGCGGGACGCTGCCCCGAAATGTGAGCAGCAGGCTGCTGCCTTTGTCTGAAAACCATGAGTTCCTGTGCCGTGATGCAGGAAGCCAAAGCCGTGGTCCCCAGTCGGCTGGGAGAAGCCCCCCCGTGCCCCTCTTGCCCCCCGCGCCCCGCAGGCCCAGTGCCCGCAGCTGGCAGCGGGTCGGGGCAAGGCGACGCGGTGTGCTGCCAGGCGCTGCTCTGCTGGGTGCCGTTCCAGCAGCTCTCCCTTTCCATGCAGCCTTTCAATTCCCCCGTCTTCAGCTTCTCACAATAGTGACTTATTTTTCTCAGTTTTTCAGGTGAAAGAACACTCCTGCAGCATCGGACAGATCCTCCCCATGCACAAACGCAAAGGCTGAGCCATGGCGCTTTTCAGCCTTGCTCTGAGGCCAAGCTTTTTGGTTCCTCAGCCTCAGTTCCGAGATGAATTCCACCCCAGCCCATTTCCGCAGGCTTCCCCTGTACCCCAAGCAGGTTCCCAAGGCGTTTCGTGCCGTGTCCCCTCTGGCAGCAGCCCCCCATGCATGCATGCTCCGTTGGTGAGCGCAGCGCCCCCGGTGCTGCGCTGCCAGGCCTGGCACCACCGGTCACCATCACCGATGTGCTCGGAGGGCGAAGTGAGGACTGGAACCGAGTGGCGGTGGTGCAGCAGCGCGGGAGGTGTGGCGTTGGTGCTGTGCCACTGCCTGCTCCAGGAGCAGCCGGAGGTGGGCGCGTGCCCAGGGAAACGGCCACCGGTGCCCCGCGGGGACTGCGGGCTCCTCTCCCGACAGCCAGTGCTGTCATCCAGCAGGACGCATCCTGTGAGGATCCGCACCGGCCCTGCGCTCGACACCACTCAGTGTTCTGAATCAATTAACAGATATATTTGGAAATCTCTTCCCTTTGTAAGCCACTTCCTCTGTGATTTGCCGATGCATTTTTAATAAGAATGTTATGCAATTGCTAAATAAAACTCCTTCCAGAAGTTAATTGACCAGGACAGATTTTCCATTAAAACCGGGCTGAAGCATTAATTTCTGTTACTGACTGAGAGCTGCAGAACGGAGCTGTGGGGGGTTTTCTGCACCTGCGTGTGGGACCAGAATGAAGCAGCCGCCAAACCCGTGTCTGCTCCACTCACTTCTGCCAGGGATGTTGAGCAGAGCAGAGCAGAGCACAGTAGAATAGAATAGAATAGAATAGAATAGAATAGAATAGAATAGAATAGAATAGAATAGAATAGAATAGAATAGAATAGAATAGAATAGAATAGAATAGAATAGAATAGAATAGAATAGAATAGAATAGAATAGAATAGAATAGAATAGAATAGAATAGAATAGAATAGAATAGAATAGAATAGAATAGAATAGAATAGAATAGAATAGAATAGAATAGAATAGAATAGAATAGAATAGAATAGAATAGAATAGAATAGCTCAGTGGGAAGGGACCTTCAGAGACCATCAAGTCCAACTGTCTGACTGTTTCAGGGCTAAACAGAAGTTAAAGCACATTACTGAGGGCATTGTACAAATACTTCTTGAGCACTGACAGGCTTCAGGCATCAACCACCTCGCTAGGAAGCCTCTTCCAGTGTTTAACCACCCTCACAGTAAGGAATTTTTTCCTAATGCCGTCTGAGCCTCCACGGCTCAGCTTTGTGCCATTTCCGTGTGTTATAATGTAATTCCCTCATGAGTTAAGCTCTCACTTAAAACCTTTAGCCATTTTCACTACAATTGTGGTGAAATTTTACTCCTCATAATCTGTTATAGCAGAAGCAGTGATTTCTTTTTCATGCTGAGCCTTTCTTCAGATTTGAAGATGCCTTGGAGCAGACACCAGCCGCAGTGAAAACATCAAAAACTGGGCGCTCTGTGGGGCTGATCAGAAGGGCTCGCAAGGATTTCCAAAAGAGGTTTGGGAAACTACACAGTTGCTTTATCTCCTCTGAAGACTGGAATACTGAAAACCCCACTTGCAAAGACTGCAGCTTTCCCTAGTGGGAGGAACAACAGCCCGGAGGCACCGGGCAGGAGCTGCTGCTGGCGGTGATGATGATGCCAATGCTGCTGCTGCTGCTGGTGCTCAGTTTTGTACTTCCTGTGCTGTCAGCCCCATGGCAGTGGATGAACTGTGCACTGCATTCTGCAGCCCGTTGGTCCTGCCCTAGGGTTGGGATGCGGGGCCTGGAGCCCACCAGTCCTGGGGGCTCAGCAGGACCTCGGGCTGCGAGGGGACACCCCTGAGCAGCAGCAGAATGGGCTGGGGGTCCACCAGAGAGCAGCGTGCCCCCATGCAGAGGGGGCTCCTGCAGCCACTGAGGGCGCAGGAAAGGAGGAGAAAAGCAACCTTCACCCCTTGCAGGGCCGTGAGCTGCTGCTCGGACATCCACGCTGCCTCCTTGCCCTCCCTCCGAGGAGGGGGTGGGCAGGTTTAGCAGCTTGGCTGCTTGTCCCCCTCCGTCCCCCCAGCTCCGTCCCCATGGGATGCCTCAGCCCTGCCCCACCAGAACGCAGCAGAGGCTGAGCTGCTGCTTCCTGCCCTGCTGGCGAGTGCTACCTGCGGTGCGGGAGGTGCAGCGAGCTCGCAGGGGGTGGCAGCGAGCAGCTCCTGCGGGGTGGCCCTGGGGCACCCATGGAGCGCTTGTGCTGGGGAAGCCACTGCATCGGGCAGCAGGGCACAGACTGCTCGGCTTTGGCCTGGCAGCTCCGTTGCGGAGCCGTCCTGTGCTCCACAGCCCCTGGGCCACCCTCCTGCACACGGGCTCCTGATGAGCTTCTCGGTCCTGAGAGTCCCCAGGCCTCTCAGGACATCCTCCTGCCTTGCTCAGTGCACAATTGTCTCAGCCCCACTGTGACTTCAGGAGCACCATCACCTATTTCTCGTGGTCTCTGCCCACCTGCAGCTCTCTGCCTGCTCTGCTCCAGCTGGGATAGGGCAGTGACACCCCCAGACAAGGGGATGCTCAACCAGAGCGGCTCAGGGTCCCTGTGTTGCTGCCTGTGCCCAGCTCAATCCCAGCCTCCAGCACCAGCCCTACGGAATTCCCCCTGACCACAAGGGGAAGAAAGAGCCTTGTGTTGGAGGTACAAGGCAGCATGGACCTATAAGGCCTCACACAAACACCGCTAGCAAATCTTTGCAAGCCAAATGCACGTTAATACAGAACTTGCCACTTATTTTCTGCCAGCTCCGTGTCACCTAACCTCTTCTTGGCCCCTTTTCAGCATTACCTCCACAAACAACGCTGCCAGCCTTGGGTTAAGACAACACTGCCAGCTTAACTAGGGGGGTCTAAAATACTGAATTGCTGGTTCTCATGGTTACTCCCTTCTGCTCTGAGATGAGAAAAATGCCATCCATACTGCACCACACCATCACTCCTCT
Organism: Anser cygnoides; assembly: GCF_040182565.1. Taxonomy (NCBI): domain Eukaryota; kingdom Metazoa; phylum Chordata; class Aves; order Anseriformes; family Anatidae; genus Anser; species Anser cygnoides. The sequence continues at coordinate 212,517,735 of NC_089873.1, read as the reverse complement.
CGTTTTCCCCCAGATGTGGGCTCAGTGTCCTATAGGGCCTACTCAGTTCTCAGAGTAACTTTTTCTGACTGCTGGAACTGCAAGCAGCTATCACCCCTAAATAAATCTGTAGGAAGAGCAGTTCCTTTAGCATTAATTCCCATTCGCTTCAACTGCTGAGGCACTGTAGCCTTGTGGATGTGCTTAGACACCTTTTTGTGTGAGAACACCACATGGCATCTTCTTCTTTAAATACATATTTAAGCTGAGAAGTGATCTATACGTTCACAACTACCTTTGTTATCACCGAGTTTACATTGTAAACCAAATTATTATGTAATCTCCAATCTGTTACCTCCTGCAGCTATGCTGGGGAAGGTGAAACAGCACTCCCAGGATCAGTACAGGACTGGAGTCAGAACTCCGCGAAATGTGACTAACTGCAGGCAGAGCGTCCCTTTCACTTTTTACTGGGCAGTTTCCTCTCACATTTAACATCTGAGTTCTGCTCAGCTTGCCCTTTAACACAAAGCCTGGGAGAAGAGAGCAAAAGGCAGTTTTCTTCTGGACAGGCTGAGAGCTGCCACACCACACTACCGACTGAAGACCACTCGCTCGCTAGGACTAGCCAGATTGTGTCAGTTCCACAGAAGAACATCACCATCCCCATTTACTGACAAAGGCCCAGCAAACATTCCCTGACCTGCCAAACCTTCACCTCTCCTGAGCAGGGAACCTGGAATATCAGAGCAGTGACTGCCTAACACCCTCACATTTCCTCAAGAACAGCTCACCCACTTTTGCAGTCTGATGAGTTCACACGTGCTGCTGCATTCCTGTACTATTTATTTCACATCACACACACAGGGTAGACTTTTATAAAAGCTTTATTTTTCCTGATTATGCTGGTTTTAAAACTTCTGGAATTGCTTCTTGGTACCAGCAGCCTTTGTGACTTTGAGGACATTGAACCGGACAGTCTTGCTGAGGGGACGGCACTCTCCGACGGTGACGATGTCCCCAATCTGGACATCCCTGCGAAGACAACACCAACATTTCAGTGGTTGTCAATTTCCTGCATTCACACCCAATTAGCACAGACATCTGCAGTACATGATGCCAGAACTGCTGCTGTGTAACAGCACTGAAAGTGACCTCGCACACTTAGAGCTGTAAATCAAGAAGGTACGACTCAAAGTGCTGCAAAGACGTGTGCCAAAAACGCAGCAGTCATTCCCTGAGCTGCCACAAGGCCTGTCACTCCATGTGAGCACAAGCTCAAGACAAGAGTAAATGCAAGCTTTTCACAAAAGCAGGATGAACGCCAAGCACCAGAAGGGAAACCCCTTGAGTGATCAGGGGTTTCCCTTCTGGTCACATACAGGCTTGAAGCACTCAACCCACCTCACCTGGACTAGCATTTCACCTCATCCAGGCTTCCCTGGAAACCCTGCACTCCAAATATGAGCTTCGGAAGCAAACAGCAGACAAAAATGCTTTGAACCTGTCCTCATTAGTCTCAGCATTTACTTTGGAAACTTCAGTCCCAGATTTTTCGCCCTTTTTCAAAAACTATAAAGCTGTAACAGTGTTCAGTTTCAGAGGACAACAGGCAGACTGACCAGAACATGTCTTATGGTTCAGCAATTGCCACTGGCATTGTCAGCAGCCTCCTTCATCGACAGGGGCTCTGAAGACCATCGTGAGTTCAGACATCACCACCAGCAAACAAGTTCCAGGTCAGAAGCAGCAATAAACTGCACTTGCCCCACTGATGTTTCTAGGCAGAAGCTGGGTGAGGCATCACACACACTAGATACATGCCTATCAGACACGTGAGCATGTGGCACTTCTGTACCCCTGCTCTTTGTGGGTCAGCACTCTGCACAACCACCGCTGCACCACAGGGGCTTGCACGCACCTGAAGCAGGGGGAGAGATGCACAGACATGTTCTTATGGCGCTTTTCAAATCGGTTGTACTTGCGGATGTAGTGCAAGTAGTCCCGACGGATGACAATGGTGCGCTGCATCTTCATCTTGGTAACCACACCTGGGTGCAAGAGGTGGGAAGGTGACAAGGAGCATAAGCAAGTACACACCGACCATCAGTAAGTTAGCTGGGGGATCTGTATGTAACTAATGGAGAACGGACTTTCAGACAAGCTATCCAAGAAGATCAGCAGTGAGGAGTGGCATCTGACATCTGAAAGCGGTGCCCATCAATTCCGGTAATTTCTCCTGACTTACCTTAGTAAGTTACAAAACATCCTTTGAGAGATGCTCTAAAACCAATTCTACCAGGATGAAAAGTCTTTCTTTCCACCTATCAAGCTACAGTCTCCAAGGTTGTATTATGAAGCAAATGATTTTTTTCTGTGTTTTTGGTGACTTTCTAAAGCAGTCTGATACACCTCCTAGTGCCATTGCTCCCTGCACTATCTGCTACTACATTATATCGACACCAACACTGCAGTATGGTGCAGCCGGAAGGGTTAGCACCAACAACTGGTCCTTACTGCAGGCATCAGCAAAGCCACAAGGGCATCGTCGTCAAAGCCCCTTCACCATGAGGCTTGGAAGACCATCGTGAGAATGGCATCATGTGCAGCTCAAGGACCATAGCTGAGCTTCCCAGCAGCTCCAGACCGACACTCAGGCCAGGGGCTTTGTGTGCTTACCACACCAGTGGGTAACACGGCTGTGTTTACAGCATTACTCCTGAACAAGCTTCACAACTCACCTGACAGGATTCGGCCACGGATGGAGACATTACCAGTGAAAGGGCACTTCTTATCGATGTAGGTGCCCTCAATAGCCTGCAAAAAGAGCCAATTATCAGCGTTTGGACAAACAGTCCAGGCAGCGCGGAGGCTCGGTGATGGTGCCGAGGATCCCTAACTGCCCCAGCCCATGAGCAGACACACACAGCCCCGGGACAGGACCACCGCAGCTTTCAGGGCGCAGCTGCCCAGGCCGTGAGCCCAGGAGCGGGGCTGAGGCCGCCCTGCCTGCCCAGGCACCGCGGGGAGGCCGGGCCTTACCTCCTTGGGAGTCTTGAAGCCGAGGCCGATGTTCTTGTAGTAGCGGGGCAGCTTCTCCTTGCCGCCCTCGCCCAGCAGCACCCGCTTCTTGTTCTGGAAGATCGTGGGCTGCTTCTGGTAGGCCCGCTCGGTCTGCGGGGGGAGAAGGGGGCATCACAAAGGGCTCCGGGCGCAAACCCCCCCCCCGGTACCTCACTGGGACCCCCACCCCGGGGCACGGCTCCCCACTGACACCGGGGGCTCTCCCCGGCACCTCGGGGCACGGCACGGCTCCCCGCCCCCCCGGCCCGCAGGCCTCCCGCCGCCTCCGCGGCGGCTCCCCCGAACGGGCCGGCCCGACGCAGGCCGGATCGCAAGCCCCCCGAGCCCCGCGGCGGCCCGGAGGCGGCCGGGTGTAGGCCGGGACCAGGCCCCGTCCCGTCCCGTGGCGGCGCGGCCCCACCTGCGTGTCCGCCATCTTGCGCCGCGCGGCGGAAAAGAGCCCTGGGCTCCGCGCGGCGCCGCTTATCCGGCGGCGGGGCGGGGCGAGCGCCGGAAGTGGCGTCACGGGGCGGCGGCGCTGCTCGGGCCGCGCAGCGCGGGGGGTGCGGGCGGGGCGGGGCGGGGTGTGTGTGGGGGGTGTCGGTGCTGTGGTGAATTCGTTCCCTGCGGGAGCGGGGCGGGAGCCTCACAAGCGCGTCGGTTACCGACGGAGGAGTCGTTTCTGTAGCGTACCGGCCGCAGCCAGGCCCCCTCAGTGCGTGCGGGTCGCAGTGCAGCGGGGTGCGGGGGGATTTCCTCCTGGTCCCGCCCCGAGGGGCACGAAGCGCGTCCTGCGGTGGTGCCCGGGCACCCGGGGGCGCCGAGGTTCTCCGGGAGCTGCTGCGGGCCCCGGTGTTGGTGCCTGTGTTGGTCGGTTAGGTGAGGGACTTGGGAAGGGTGGGCAGTGACTTCTGCCCAGGCGGCCCTGGTCCCCGCAGGAGCTGGCGGAGCTGAGCCGCGGCCTCCTGAAGCCCCGGGGCCTGCCCTGGAGGAGGCGGGGGTGAGGGCGCACACTGACGGGGGCCTGTAGTTCGTGGAGTCGTTAGGGTTGTTAAAGCCCTCCAGGATCACCCGCCCCAACCACCCCTTACCACCACTGTCCCCCACCAAACCATGTCCCCAGGCACCACGTCCAGCCTTGCCTTGAACACCCCCAGGGACGGTGACCCCACCACCTCCCTGGGCAACCCGTCCCAACGCCTGACCGCTCTTGCTGAGAAGAAATGTCTCCTCATTTCCAACCTGAACCTCCCCTGGCACAACTTGAGGCCGTTCCCTCTGGTCCTATCACTGGTTACCTGTGAGCAGAGGCCGACCCCCAGCTCCCCACCCCTTCCTTTGTACCCACGCTGCCTGAACTCCAGAGAAGTGGAGCTTCTGGGTGGCTACCTCTGGGCCTGGACAAGTATTTGTGCTTTTTCAAAGTCCTTTTCAGAACCTGTTAATAATATTGCCAGGGTTGGACCTAAATTTGATTTTTCAGCAATTCTGGTCTCCTGGCATGCAGTGGGGTATCTCAGAAAACACAGTAAATCTATTTAGCTATAGATATATTATTTAGATATATTATTTATCTATATTTAGCTTTATACAAAAATACCAGTATAATATTATTGTGATGCAAATAAAGTTATATTAAACCAATACCGTATGGTACTCTGTTTATCGCATGTCACACAATTAATCAACTGAAGATGAGGGAGAGGATAATGGCCTTTTAGAGCTAGTTTAATAGGCATCCTGTTAGTCATCCTCTCTGCCTCGGTAGGGGCTGGGTGCACAGGGAACTTTTGTCACCAAAGTCAACGTCACTTCTAGCAAGGAAGAGTTAATCTGTGTGGATAATGTTTGACTCTCCCAGTGTCTCTTCCAGCACTAGAAATAAGGAATGAACTGGAACTCAGCAGGAGTGAGGTTCAAAACGAAAGGCAGCTTGAGAGTAAGTCACAGTGGAACTCCTTGCTCAGGGGCTGTTGATGCTGAACACATATGGGACTTGTGGAGGGGCTGAGCAAGTTCACAGAGGAAAAATCCATTTGTGTTTCCTAAATCTGCATCAAAATCAGCTCAGGAGGTCTCTATGGGGCTGGAAGTCCTCAGCAGCTGGGCACATTCAGAGGCAAGTGCTTTCTTTTTGATGGACTTCACGGAGATGTGGGCCAGGTGCACCTCTGGCTCTCGGTGCTGTTCTGCCTGGCGATGTGCTGCCCCACGCCGTGGGTCCCGCGCTCCCAACCTGGCTGCACTTTGAGCAGGATTGCACCACCTGGCACGTGGCAGGGGACAGGAATGTTTCTGAGTTTTGGTCAGTGGGTCGTGGATCTTCCTGCGGCTAAATAAGGCTCTGGATGGGCTCTTGCCTTGGAGCCGCTGCAGTATCGTGGTCTGAGTGGATGGCAGGAAGAACACAAGGGTTTTTATATGGATTGTCTTCAAAGTCTTCAAACTTTCAGGGGGAAAGCAACATGAAATGGAGATATGTAACTAAATTATCCTGAAAATTACCATTAATTACCGTCTCCACTAATTACCCATAAGCTGATGAATAAATAAAGAATATAGCAGTTTTTAACTCACCTGTTTGACACTGAAACTGAGTCATCTACTGCCTTTAACTCATCAAGAATTGTAAAGAGTAGGGGAACAAAAGATGATAGCCCTTTTTTTCTTCTTTAGGTGGGCAAACCTGTGGGTGTCTTGCAGCATTCGGATCAGCCCGCTGCCAGTGAGGAGCAGCTCGCCCCTGGGTGCAGTGGCTGCAGCAGCAGGCCAAGAAGAGCTGGGTCCACGTGGGCAGAGCTGTCTCAAGACCAGCGATGAAGCTGGTGGTGTCACATTGCTAAGCTCCATCCTGGTGATTCAAAGCAATAAAAAGGGAATTTCAGACAACAGGATGATCAGGAGCACAGCTGTCAGCGCTGTGGCTTTAGGGGGCAACGTGAGTAGTGGTGGGTGAGCACCAGCACCCAGGCTGGGGTGAGGGGTCTCCTCTCCACTGCGCTGGTGCTGGTGCCTTCCTGCTGATCCTGCAAGCAGCCATGCATTTCAGGACAGGGCTAAGCATTCCTTTCGATGTCCCTTGGCTGGAAACATCTTCAGAATATTGTGTAGGGGCAGAGGAAACAGCAGAGCACAGACGCTGTTTGGCCAGAGAGGACTTTTTCCTCTGGGCATTGTCTGGCTGCACAAGAGACCACGGAGCCTTTGGCATAAGGAAATACGCAAAATCCTTACTGCTGTTATGGAGAAAACTAGAGGATGCTTCACCAGCTCCAGAAGCTGGGCTGAGAGCACCAGGGACGAGCTAGCAGCAGGTGTCTTCTGGCAGCTGGAGGGAAAGATCTGAGGTGCTTTGAAGTGACACAGGAAGGAAACAAAATTGTGCTTGTTTTATGACCTGCAGTGTTAGGTTGTGAAGACAGATCATGGAACTGTTTTCCTGCTGGTTGTTTGAAACAGACCAATAGCCTCTGAAAATGCTGTGTTTGGGGCAGCCAGATCCTTTCCCAGCATGCAGGTTTGGCCTTTGGGGTACCTTGAAGTCCATTTGTATTGCTGCGCTTCCCACCACACTGCCCTCTGCCAGGAGCTCTGGGTGCCTGGGACACCGGTCCCACAGGTCCCGCTCGTCCCAAGGGTCCCACGGCCACAGCCCTTGGGCTCTGCTGTGGGGCAGAGCTTCCCTGTGCTGTGCCTGGGTGTGTTGGTCGGGGTTCTCAGCGCAGCGGTGCTGCAGATGGTAGGGGTGCTGTGCTGGGGGCGGGTGCTCGCTGGGGTCCAACTGAAATGAATTCAAATCGGTTCCTTTTTACACTTCATTAAATCATACAATCACAGAATGGTTTGGGTTGGAAGGGACCTTAAAGATCATCTAGTTCCAACCCTGTATGGGCAGGGCCCCCTGCCCCCAGCCCAGGCTGCCCCCAGACCCCCCACAGCCTGGCCTTGGGCACCGCCAGTGATGGGGCATTGACAGCTCCTCTGGGCAGCCTGGGCCAGGGCCTCACTGCCCTCAGAGGGAAGAATTTCCTCCTAACATCTAACCAAAACCTACCCTCTTTTAGTTTAAAGCAGTTACCCCTTGTCCTATCACTACTGTCCCTGATAAAGAGTCTCTCCTTCATTGCTTCATGTTTTCTGCTGGTGGTGTTCCTTGGGTGATCACTTACTTCATCCACACGCTAAACACTCCCAAGTACCAAATGCTGACCAGTACAATGCTGATAGCATTGTGTGCTCATCACGTATTTTATTTGAATTCAGTTCTGCCCATCCTCTTTGTTATGGTGTCACACGTGTCCCATTTAGACCTTTGTCAGGCTGTTGGTGCTTATCTGGTGCTCATCGGGCATGACCTGCCCAGTCCCCTTGGCCAGCTCCTTGTTCCAGGCAGGTGGGTCACGGTCCCTGCTCCAGACCCGTGTGCTTGGTGGGTTCCTCCCTGGCCATGTGAGCAGAGCTGCTGTGAGACCACAGCACCCATGTTTTCCATCCCCTCCTGTAGATTATAGAATCATAGAATGGCTCGGGTTGGAAGGGACCTTTAAATCGTCCAGTTCTAACCCCCCATCCGCCATTAGCAGGGACACCTCCCACCAGATCAGGATGCCCAAGGCCTCGTCCAACCTGGCCTTGAACACCTCCAGGGATGGGGCATCCACAACCCCTCTGTGCAACCTGTGCCAGTGCCTCACCACCCTCTGAGTGAAGAATTTCCTCTTAACATCTAATCTAAATCTCCCCTCTTTTAGTTTAAGACCATTCCCCCTTGTCCTGTCATTGTCTGCCTGAGCTAGAAGTCACTCTCCACCTTTTTTATAAGCCCCCTTTAAGTACTGAAAAGCTGCAATGAGGTCTCCGCAGAGCCTTCTTTTCCTCAGGCAGAGCAGCCCCAGCTCTCTCAGCCTTTCTTCGTAGCAGAGGTGCTCCAGCCCTCTGGTCAGCTTCGTAGCTCCAGACCCCGCGGGGCAGGGCTGCGTGCTGGAGGCAGCTCCCTCCGCCAGGGAGCCTCTCTGAGCTCGCAGCTCCGATGGCGTGAGTGCTGCCAGGCAGGGACAGGGGCCCAGTGCCCCCCACCAGGATTCACAGGTTGAGGACTTGATGGGCCTAGGTGCAGACTATCCATGGACCTCACCAACAGTATGGGCACCTGTTGAACTCTGTCCTGGGCAGCTCAGGAAGATGCTTTGGTCCTGCTGCCCCTCGGGCACACCCCACGTGGACCCTTCCCACCTGTGCTGCACGTGCTGGGTCCCAGCAGGGGCAGGGATGATGCCAACACCTGCGTTCTCAGCCACGATGCAGCGAGGGCTCGGTCATGGTGGCTGGGCTCCCATGACACCCCTTTTCCCCACCCTGCCCTGCAGCTCAGCTCTTGAACAGTTATTTTGTCCTGGGTCTACAGCTCGGTGTGATTTCAAGGCTCCTGTCCCTCCTTTATGAAAAACTGGTGTGACCAAAGGGTTTCTCTGATAACTGGGAAACGGCTAGCACAGCTCCAGTCCTTCAGAAGGAAAGGCAGGAGAAGGCAGAGGATTGTGGAGCACTCAGCCACAGCCCAGTCACTGGAAAGAGCACGGAGCGTGTCCTCTTGTGATCCCTGTTTCCAAACAGGCAACGCGTGGGGAGGCAATCAGGAACAGCCAGCGCAGATTTTACCAGCGGCAAATTGTGCTTGACCAAGCACAAAGTTAAGGCTTAAAGTGCTTTAAAGCAGTAGCCCATTAAATATTTTGCCTGTTATCTTCCTGCCATCCCTCCTGTTAACGTCTCATTAGGTCTTTCAGTGATTGCTAGCAGCCCTGATGATGAGGGTTTGCAAAGCAGCAGCTTCACATGCTCCTGGCACAGCTCAGTGCTTGAGCAGACCCCCAGAGCCGAGCGGGGGCGCTGGGCGGGTGAGGGGGATGCGAGCGCTGCCCGAAGCCTCCCTCCCTCTCCTGTCTTCCTGTGAGCGCGAGGAGCTCCTGCACTGCGAGGAGGGGACGGCTGGCATTTACGGCATGTTATGTTGAGGAGCATGTCATGTCCTGGGTGAGGCAGTGCAGAGCCAAAGACAAGAGAAAAGCTCTGCCCCCCTGGGTGGCGCAGCCGCTGTGTTCCTGCGCTTGCCCCTTTCCAACCACCCTGGCTCAGAGCAGGGAAAGCGCCTGAGGGTGGCCAAGGGCTCAGAGATGCTTCAAGTCCGGTGCTGACTTGTTAGCCAGCAGACTGGGGGAGCCTTCCTGCTAGTTACAGCGGCTGTCACGTGGAAGCCGGTAGAATCACAGAAGCACAGACCCACTGTTGGAAAAGACCTTCAAGATCCCTGTCTGACTGTCACCCTGACCTGTTAGGTCCCATCACTGTCCCATGTTCCTCAGTGCCACATCCACACATCCCTTCAATACCTCCAGGGATGGGGACTCCACCACCTCTCTGGGCAGCCCGTTCCAATACATGACCGCTCTCTCCATGAAGAAATTCTTCCTGACGTCCAACCTAAGTTTCCCCTGGCTCAACTTGATGCAGTTTCCTCATGTCCTATCACTCATCACATGAGAAAAGAGACCACCAGCAGGGACCTCCTGAGAAACTGGAGAGCCTTCTGCACCATTGCTTGTGGTCTCTGTATGTCAGAACCCACATCCTCCTCTTCTGTTGAAGCACTTTGCTCTTTCTTTCTCAGTGTAAGTGCGTGGCTGTGCTCTTGCAGGTCTGTGTGACAAGGTTTGTTGGGAAGTTACAGGTTGTAACACTGAAGACCCAGTGAAATTAATGGTACTTGTATGACCTTAGCTTAAACTCTGAGGCTTGTTCAAATATTCCAAACCTAAAATATTGCCAAAGGCTCAAAAGCAGTTAGCTCTAGCACATCTGCAGGGGCCTGTAGCTCACATAATGCACCCGAGCAGGGTGAGACTGCCAGAGCTCGTGCAATTCTGCACACTATTTATTGTCCCATCCTTGGAAATTTTTTATTTGCCTGAAGTGTGGTACCTGCACCTTAGGTAGACTCAAACTCCTTCATCTAGACATTGTCAACTGAGATTTTGAAATCTAGCAGATTTAAAAATTAATTTGTAGTGGCACTTTCTCCACAATGTGCTTAGTCCTACAGGAAGAAGGCTCAAAAGCATTCTTCGAAAGATTTGCAGCCTCGGCACAAAGATGCAGTTAAGTAGGGCAACAGCAACTGAACAATCAGCAAAACAGGTTTATAGATTATTTACACAAAACTACAGCCCAGCTGTGGCTGCGGGCTTTGCATTGTAAAGCTCTGTCAAAGACATGGGTGTGGAGGTCACCCACTCTTGCAGCCCCTGCGCTCGGATGTGGTGCTGAGCTGTCCCCTGGGAAGGAGGGCACAGTGACTGCTTCCCGGCTCACACGGACGTAGACCCAGTCTTTGAAGGAAAGCAACCAGACAAAGCGTCCTGAGCACAGCCTTCCCCTCCAGCCAAGATGCTTCAGGCTTCCTGGTGGATTTATTGTGTCTTCATGCTACAGGAGTAACTGCCTCAGTCCTGGCTGTTGTGGCAAGATCACAGAACCCCTGGGTGTGACCCCTGGGTGCCGCTGCTCACCCCCTGCCCCAGCAGGGCCCCGCGGAGCCGCTCGCCCAGCCCCACGTCCCGGCGGCTGCCGGAGACCCCGCGGAGGAGCCCCCAGCCCCTCTCCGGGCAGCCTGTGCCAGGGCTCCGGCACCCGCCCGGCACAGCAGCGCTGCCTGGGGCCCAGAGGGCACCTCCCGGCCTCCAGGCTGGGCCCGGGGCCTCTGCTCCTGGCCCTGGGCACCCCCGGCGAGAGCCCGGCTCCGGCCTCTGCGCAGCTCCCCGCAGGCCCCGGCAGCCGCGGGGGAGCTCCCCCGGAGCCTCCTCCTCTCCGGGCCGAGCGGCCCCAGCTCTCGCAGCCTCTCCTCACGGCAGAGGTGCTCCAGGCCCTCCCGCACCTCGGGGCCCTGCGCTGGGCTCCTGCCACCAGCTCCAGGCCTCTCTGGCCCCGGGAGCACCCCAGGGGCGGCCTCCCCAGCGCGGAGCAGAGGGGCAGGATCCCCTCCCTGCCCCTGCGGGCGCTGCTTTGCCCCGAGCAGCCCAGGCCCCCCGCAGCCCTCTGTGCCCGAGGGCCCCCGGCTGGCTCATGCTCAAAGGGGCCGTGGGTCCGGCTCCCTGCCACGCCGCTCTCCCCTCATGCCCTGCAGGTACCCTCGGGATGGGGTCACCACATGGGCTCTGTCGTCCCAGCACTTGGCTCTCACCATCAGCTTTTGTGCTCCCTCTCAACTGGTCTGCCGCGTGAGCTCTCGTGTCAGCATGCCCCCAAAACTAAATCCATCCAGCTTCCCACTGATGTTCTCCAGGAAAACTCGTAGTGGCTTTTAACCAAGAGAACAGAGCCTGCGGATTGTTGCCCGTGGTGCTGCAGCTCCACAATCATGATCTGTTTGTCTGCTGGACTGTTAACATCAGCATGAACGCATGCAGGCAGATATGTTTATTGGTAAGGTTTAGGAAATTAGGGACTGTCTGGAGATCTTCAGAGGAAGTGATTGCATCTGTCTCGAAATTTCTTGAATATCTTGAAAAAGAAGTGCTGCTGCACTTTATGCCAACAAATTGATAATCCAATTTCAAGTTTATAAATAAAGCTTTGTTCAAAAGTTATTTCAATTTACCCTGTACCCAGGTACAGAAACACCATATTGCACATTTATTGTTCTCTCTTAATGTGTGTCTGCAAGGAGGGCACAGACAGGCTCGATGTCTGAAGTCGGTTATTGCAGAGGAGAGGATGCCATGGATGAGCACCGAATACGAATGTAAGGAGAATTAACTTTTTCTGTTGTGAAGAAGGTTCAGACGTTCAGATTCTTTCCAATACACAACTTGGCTTCTATCCACACATATATGCAGGATTATGTTCTGCTTGGAGAACCTCCAAATACAGTGCTTCTCCTTTTCTCACCAAATAAATGCAAGCAATGGAATAGATGGAGCTGAGAGGACACGGGGATTTGTAGTGACTGAGCAGGGGTGGCACTGGGGCAGTCTGGCTTCTCGGTGACTATGCTGCTGTTCGTGAGATTTGGATGTGGTAGCTTATGCTATAATTATTTTGTCCCCCATTACTCCTTCTGCTATGCAAATCATTGCTGCAATCACTGTGAGTCTGGACGTGCTGCACTGAGTGCTTGTCCACATGTCTGCCTGAATTTTGGAAGGTGAAATAATACTATATTGACATCTTAACATTTTTCATGAAAACTTTGGTCAATCTAGTTTGCCCAGAGAGGTCCTGGAGTCTCTGTGCTTGGAGATCTCCAAAAGCTGCCTGGATGTGGTGCAGAGTGGCCTGCTGTGGGTGGCCCTGCTGGAGCAGGGTGGGAGCGGATGGACTTGCCATCCAGCGGGGCACAGTGGATGGGAAACTTGCAGAGAAACCTCTGCAAATCTTCCTCTGCTGGCCCTGCTCCTCCTTGCTTTCTCCACTGCCTGATCAGCTGTCCTTCACCTGATTTTCCCCTTGCTCTATCAAATTGCTCGATGCAAACTTCTTGGAAAGGCTGTTCCTTCATGAAGACCCCTCTCCATCCTCCCTGTTCCTCCTTCATATTTCGTAGCCTATTTCCCCCCTGTTTCTGGACCTGCCTCAGGCTTCCCCACCGCAGTGCTGTTGTGCTCTCCTGGCAAGCGCTGAGTGTGGCAGGGGTCCATCACTGGGGGGAGACCCCAGGGCAGCCACTGTGATGGACGGGGGTGGCAGGAGGGGCAGCAATGCCCATGGTGAGGTGAGATTTTCTGAATCCCCTTTGGTGCCATACTGATGGTGGTGCTGCCTGGCTCCCATGGCACCAGGCCCTGCGGCCAGTTTGTCCCCACGCTTCCCAGCCACCCAGGTGTGATGCCAGCATCTGGCAGTGCCCTGAGCCCCACTGGCTGCCAGGGAGGCTGCCATCACCTCCCACGTGGAAATGCCTCCATCATTTTGTCCTTGGAAGATTAACCAGAGCCTTTATTCACCAGAGCAATTAGTCCTTCGCCTTTACTCCTGTGCTTTCCTTAAGCAGATTTATCTGGCTGATGCGCTGGTCTTGCGAGTAATCCCAACAAGCCCGTTTGTAACAACCCAATTATAATTCTTGTCAAAGACAAGTGACATACAGGAGGTGGGGAGGCTGACTTGTGTCTGAGCCCTGCTTGCTCCTTACCTCTCCCACTGAGCAAGGAGCATCAGCAATGGCAGGGCGAGCAGCCCTCACGTGACAGCGCTCGCTCCTAACACCCCAAAGCTGTGCCGCCTCTGCCCTGCTGCCCCTGGCCAAGCCCCCGCTGCTTCCCCTGTGCAGCTGGGGCATGGGGCTGCCATGCTTTGGAGCTTTGCCAAGGCTCTGTGCTTTCCTGCTCATGCCGAAATTTACAGAAACTGCAGTGTCGGAGGACGAGTGACAAAAAGAGCTTCTGGAGGCGGGGGCTGGGCTCTTTGCCCTTTAAGGTCTTTTCCTCTTCTAAACAGAAGGTCCTTAGCTGTGGGCTCTGGGAATGGAGGAACACGTCCTGGAAGTGTGCACTGCCCAAGGCGGTGGCAGCAGCCGATCATCACCCGGGAGGTGTCTGGGCCAAAGACGCTTTGCTGTGGTGGGCAAGCAGCAGGAGACTCTGCGTGGTTCCTGGCAGGGGGACCCTGCCTGGCACGAGCAGAGCCCAAGAGAAGCTGATGGCTGGGGACATAGCGTGGAGCAAATGGTGTCTGCGCCACCCCAGGCGTGGGAGAGTGGCAATCTCATTAATGGCTTCAGTTTCAGGGTGCACTTGATCAATTTTCTGTCTACGTCCAACTTTCCCAAGGTCAGGGATCTTCAGATAAATTTTGAAAAAAATTCTCTCATCTGGAAACTAAATTATCCCACACGGCACTTATTTCAGCTCCTGTTTCCGTCTCTGCGACTTCGTGCTCTCTTCAATTCAGCTGCTATGCTATGGAAAATGAATTTCCTAGCCTTCAGACTGTCCGTGCTCTGTAGTCTCCAAGCCTCCTCACTGACATCCCTTTGCTGCTGCATAAGCCCGCATAAGTCCTTCAGGCTGACCAGCTTCCCAGCATGGAGCTGCCACCCCAACAATGGTGGGGGCTCCTGGGGCCCCTCTGCACTCTCAGGGGTCTGGGAGCCTCCACGTGCCTCCATCGCCCTTTCTGTTGCATGGACAGGCTGTGTGTGTAACCTCCTTTGGAGAGGCAGAGCCCAGAACTGCCGATACAACACTCGGAGAGGAGAAATTGGCATTTTTTAAAGGCCCCTTCCTTGTTCCTGCCTCTTTTCTGTGCACACGCCTGTGCCTATCCATGGTTGCCCACGCTCCTCCTGATGCCACCACGTGCAGCACCCATCACAGGACAGGACCTGGCTGAGACGCAGCATCCCCTTGTGCTGCGAGGGACGTGGGGACACCGGTGCTTTCTGAGCTGCTGCTGCCGGCGTCCCCAGCCCCAGGCGGTGCTGGCTGGGTGCTGCTCGGCGTGGGACGTGGGAGGATGGCTGTGGTTGTGCTGCTGGGCTATGAGAGTGTCAAGGTATATCCACAGATGTATACTTAATGAGGTGTGATGTCTAACATGTGAGGGGCTTCTATCAGCTCTAGGGGCAGCAAACACACTGCGCATCTATTGGTGTTTATTCGGCTTTAAAAGCAGAGCTTGTACCAGAAGAGAAATGTAAACCACCGCTGAGGAGTAAAACAGAAAACACAGATCAGAGCAATAAGCTGCAGAGTAATGAAAGACATTTCCTCTGGCAGCAAGCATGATTTAATAAACTTGGAGGGCAGCGCCGGTCCCTGCGGCCCCATCCCAGGCACAGCCCCGCGAGACCGCGGCCCCTGTGCGCTCAGCCCTCGCAGTGTGGCCGCGACGCCCCCCCGGTGAGCTCCCTCCACCTGCTGCAAGCACCAGGACGCTTCCTCTGGTGGCTCCCAGCATCCACACAACTCTGTGGGGGCTGCGGTTCCATCCGTGCCTCTGCGTCAGGATGGGTTTGGCCAAGGTCTCTTTCTGCACCCACCCTCGTGCAGGTTGGTGTTCTCCAGAGGCAGCGCTGGGATAACCCCCCCAGGCGCTGAGCTGTTAACCGCAGCGTGAGCGCTCTTGCTGCCCGTGTGCTAGACACAAACATGCGCTAAAAGAGGGTTTCAGGGAAAGAAGAGCCCTGGACCACCAGTGAAGCACCGTAGCTCGTATCTCAGGGACTACAAGTTTCATCAGCACAAGGCAGTGACTGATTCCTCCATTACCAGCACCACCTATATCAAACCCAAACGGGATTAATGAGGCTGTGTTTCAAAGACTCAGCGACGTGCATGATGGCCATGGAGCAGAGGTCGCTTTCCTGCTGGGTTGTGCCTTGGAACTTCCCCTTTGCTCTCACCCGCGTGTCCTTCTGTGCACACCGAGGTGGCCAGGGCGTTCGCATGGTCCCCCAGGTGTTACAGCCCCACAGTTACCCTGCGGCACCTCAGCACCAGAGGCGAGGGAAAGCAGTGCTGGCTGCAGAGCAGTGCTGCCACCTGGGCACAGCGCTGGCCACGGGGCTGCTCCTGTGTTGCTGCTCCCCTGCCCAGTGCCTTCATGCCCCTGTCCCCACCACGGCAGGCTGTGCTGTGCCTGGTGTCAAGAGCCAGCCTCAGCCTCCACGTGGAGTTTAGGGAGAAGGCTGCAGCCTGGATTTTGTGCAGCCACTGCTTGCTTTAGGCCTCGGGGCTGAGTTTTTCTTAGAGAGGTGCCCCAAGCCTGTCAGTGCTCGAGACATTTGGACAATGCCCTCAGTAATATGCTTTAATTTTTGGTTAGCCCTGAAGTGGTCAGGCAGTTGGGCTAGATGGTCTCTGGAGGCCCCTTCCAGCTGAACTGTTCGATCCCATCCCATCCCCATCCCCATCCCCATCCCCATCCCCATCCCCATCCCCATCCCCATCCCCATCCCCATCCCCATCCCCATCCCCATCCCCATCCCCATCCCCATCCCCATCCCCATCCCCATCCCCATCCCCATCCCCCCATCCCCATCCCCATCCCCATCCCATCCCCATCCCCATCCCCATCCCATCCCATCCCATCCCATCCCATCCCATCCCATCCCCCTCCCCCTCCCCCTCCCCCTCCCATCCCATCCCATCCCATCCCATCCCATCCCATCCCATCCCATCCCATCCCCATCCCCATCCCCATCCCCATCCCCATCCCCATCCCCATCCCCATCCCATCCCATCCCATCCCATCCCATCCCATCCCATCCCCCTCCCCCTCCCCCTCCCCCTCCCATCCCATCCCATCCCATCCCATCCCATCCCATCCCATCCCATCCCATCCCATCCCATCCCATCCCATCCCATCCCCATCCCCATCCCCATCCCCATCCCCATCCCCATCCCATCCCATCCCCATCCCCATCCCCATCCCCATCCCCATCCCATCCCATCCCATCCCATTCCATCCCATCCCCATCCCATCCCATCCCATCCCATCCCATCCCATCCCATCCCATCCCCCTCCCCATCCCATCCCCATCCCCATCCCCATCCCCATCCCATCCCCATCCCCATCCCATCCCATCCCATCCCATCCCATCCCATCCCATCCCCCTCCCCATCCCATCCCCATCCCCATCCCCATCCCCATCCCATCCCCATCCCCCCCATCCCATCCCATCCCCATCCCATCCCATCCCATCCCATCCCATCCCATCCCATCCCCACCCCACCCCATCCCATCCCATCCCCATCCCATCCCATCCCATCCCATCCCATCCCCATCCCCATCCCCATCCCATCCCATCCCATCCCATCCCATCCCATCCCATCCCATCCCATCCCATCCCATCCCATCCCATCCCATCCCCCTCCCCATCCCCATCCCATCCCATCCCATCCCCATCCCCATCCCATCCCATCCCATCCCATCCCATCCCCATCCCCATCCCCATCCCATCCCATCCCATCCCATCCCATCCCATCCCATCCCATCCCATCCCATCCCATCCCATCCCATCCCATCCCATCCCCCTCCCCATCCCCATCCCATCCCATTTCCTTCAGTTCTATGTGGGAAGGTTTGGTGAGAGGTTGTATAATACAGATGACAACACACGCCAGAGGCAGCACCCTCACGGTACTGCTCCAAAGAAGCAGTCAGGTTTCAGGTGACGCTGCCGCCGAGGCAACATTTCCTCCATCTCCTGCAGCGATGTGAAGTAGAGAGAACTCAGGGGAGGCGTTTCATGCAAGCAGCGCTGGAAGGTGCGAAGTCGTACCAGAACAGACATTAACGTAACAGGTCTGACATTAGCGTGTGAGAGCGGCTGTGATAATGCAATAGCCCCGGCACTGCTGGCAGCGTCCAGCTACTGCCAGAAGCCCAAGCAGACCTTGTGTTTGTGGCTCTTGGGGGTAATAAAAGGGCTTTTCATCAGCCAGCCTGGCTCAGTCCCTTGTTTGTGTCATTTATCTACGATGTTTTTGCTCTTTTCTACTCTCTAGGAGGAACTATGCACATGTACCAAGTGCATTTTAAAAGATTAATAATTATTTAATAAATTATTAAAAATGTGCTTTCTTGTGGTGCTGCACTGATGGATGCACTTTTGTCGTGATAAATACGCTCCTGCTGAGGTTGTCAGCACAGAGCCTCCGCCCAAAGCATGTTTTAAGTGTTTATGATTGAATTGTTGTTTTGTGACCTTCCCTACAGTGGTGAGGCAGGATGGCTGCACTTGCCCCGGTGTCTGTTGCAACATCTTTCTTCAAAGAGAGCAGGTTAAATATGAATTTTGAAAAGCAGCAGCTGAAAAGGTCAGAATGATGTTATCAGTCAGTTTAAATTCATTGAGTACAGTTCCTGCTTTTTACCAAGAAAATACTGCTGGTGGAGGAACAGCGTTAATTAAAAAGCCCATGAGATGTGACGAAACCATTTTGCAGGCAACACAATAAAACATTTATCAAGGTAAAAATGGCAGGAGCATAAGTGACCGAGGATAATGAATGGGTCGTCCAGCGTCGGATGAGGTTCAGTGTTGAAACGTAACGCAGCGTGTTCAGGTGAGCCTTTCCCATTCCCTCCGGTGTAAGCAGCGAGGATGTGACCGCGGGGCCGGCGCAAGCGAGGGGTGACCTGGTGAGCCCAGCGGAGTGCCACGAGGGTCTTGCCGTGTTTTGGCCTGGCCCTGGGGCCGGGAGGGCCTCTCCCATCATGGTGACACGTCCTGGGTCTTTCTTCTGGGAAAACTGGAGAAGCAGTGATGCCATCCTTTGTAAAAATGCCTGCTGGTCACTTTGGGGTTGGTGGTCAGCAAGAAGCACAAATAACCTGTCCGCCTTCCCTCTGGAGGCCCTGTCGGCCCTGGGGCTGGGACCACCCCTCGCTTATGGCTCTGCCTCGTGCCCTGCCCCGGCCGTGCTCAGGGAGGGCTTGGGGGCAGCGAGGAGCCCGTGCCCACTGTCACCCAGCCCTGCATTCACCCACCTGAGTTGGCACTTGTGTTCTCTCTGCTCTTTCTTCAGCAGCTCTTGCTGTTCAAATCTGGGTTGTTTGCCCACTGCTGAGCTGAATCACTGCCCCATGATGCGCGGAGCCCACCTGAGGCCGCCCCTGCCTCTTGTCCCCACGGGGAGTTTGTCTGGTGCCGCGCTCCCCTGTCATGCCCCAGCCCACCCCAGCCGGGCAGCTGCTGGTGCAGATTTGGTACGGAACAGATTTAACTCTTCCTCCTTAGGCTGAATACCAGTCTCTGCATATTTCGTTATTTGTTGAGGAATTTAATTAGTTAACTCAGTTTGGTCGGGTGCTCTCCTGGACATGGGGGAGTGCTATGCTGCCAGCAAGAGCTCCTTTCTCTTGCTGCACACTGCTTGGTGTTTGCATCCTTGTGGTTGTCTTTTTTTCCACCAGGCTTCCAGGATGCTCATTACACCGGTGCGTTCAGCCAGGGCCAGGCATTCCAGCGTGCGTTTCCTAGCCCCATAGCAGCGCTGTTGATGCAAGCGTGTTGCTGTTTTGGTTCTCTTCTCTGCACTTCTATCAAGTGTCGCTCTACTTCATTTTCATCCGTTCCCATCCTTCACTCGAGGACTCTCAGTTTCCACGCTCCCCGAGCCGCAGACATTTCCTCTGACAGCGCTGCTGCTCCACCACGCTCCTGAGCCATCGGGGCTCCCCTCCCGCTGCCCCCCTGCTCTGCTGCGGCTGGCCAGGGGTCTGCGAGCCCTGTGGCACGCTGCCTGCCATGGGGGGACCTGCAGCATGGTGGGAGGGGGTGCGAGGGGGGGGCAGGTGGTGGATGGGTGCTGAGAGCACTGCGGGTCTGCGCCCTGGTGATGTCCCAGAGGGGAGAAGCACCTGGGGGGGTCTCACTGCCACTGCTGGTAGGGAGCAGGGCAGGGCAGGGCGGGAGCAGTACAGCAGCACATGAACATGCACTGTGGAAATGTAGTCCAGCCTGTGCCAGCAGGTACATTATTATTTAATACCCGATTTGCCCTCAAAATATGTGCTCATATGCCAAGATTTTCCTACCAAGATGCCTAAGACAAGACAAGACCCACAAGCACCGTGGTGCTGACGCGGGGTGGGCTCAGCGCAGCGCTCAGCACGGCTCGCGGTGGCTCGGGGCACTGGAGAGTTTCTGGGCTCGCCTCTCCCCATCCCTGCCCCTGCTGCCCAGCGGTGGCTGCAAGAGCTGGGGTCAGGTATGGGCACTGGTTGTGTTAGCAGCCACCACTCTGGTCACTGGCACGTGGAACCCTTCTCATGAGGTTGTTTACGAGCAGAGCAAGGGTGCTGTGCCTGGACAGCTGCACAGCAACTGGGCGATGCTGTTTTCATAAGGATGGGAGCAAAACAAACTATGGGTGAAGTCACTGATTTAGCTCTTACTGCAAGTCCTACAGAGAGTGAACCCCACCAGGAGTCTTGGGACTGCAACGCTCTCTGTGGCCAGCCCTGAGCTGTGCTTCTCTGCACCCAGAGAGCAGTGTGGACGGACAGACAGACAGACGGGGCTGTCACAGAGCTGCTGCTGCTGCTGCTGCTCCTTGCAGGAGCGTCCCGGTTCAGCACCAAGGCTGAGCAACCCCGGTGCCCCGACACCGCCGCAGGCCTCTCGCTGGCTGGGACACAGCTTTCTCTGTGAATGGATTTTTAGATAATACCTTCTGGATTAATTAAAATTTGCTGGAGTAATTGGGAGATAACAACCTCAGCACTTATTGGAATACGAAGCTTAACAGCCTGATTATTGCACCATTTAATTTCTACTGGCTATTAGAAATTTCAAGCATAACGCAAATTATGATACTTTCAACCTTGCAGAATATTGAATTGCTGAAAGACCTGGAGCCACCAAGTGTCCCCTCCACTGGGGACGGGGAGCACGAGTGCATGGGTAGCAGGGCCATGGTGGTCTCCCCTCCCCGACACTGTCCCTGTCCCCACCCCTGCCCTTCATAGGGAGCTGAAGAACCTCAGGCTGCCAGGTGAGGTGGAAGCCAAACAGGCTGGGAACCTGCAGTTTTAGAGCCCTCCAGGTCCCATCATGGGAGCTGCTAAATGTTTCCTAAGACAGGTGAAGGACAATATTCATCATTTCCTGGAACAATATCCATCACCTCCAGGGACAATGTCCATCATCTCTTGGGACCATATCCATCATCTCCTGGGACAATGTCCATCATCTCTTGGGGCCATATCCATCATTTCCTGGGGCGATATCTGTCTTCTCCTGGGACAATGTCCATCACCTCTGGGGACAATATGCATCTTCTCTTGGGGACAGCTCAAGACAGCGTAGGGTCAGGTCCTGGATGGGTTTGTCCATCAGCCTACCACACGCAGCCCATCCTGCAAACGACAGAGAGAGGCGCCCACGTGCCCCGGGGATGTGCAGGGGCAGCCCTCACGCTGCTGTGGGCTCTCTGAGCCGCTGTGCTGCAGGCGCAGCTCCTGCCCCATGAGGGTGCTGCCCGGCAGCGCCCCGCTCAGCTCTGCCACCCCGTGTGCCCATGGCAGAGGCACTGCCGCTGCCGGTGCCCCTGCACTGCCACCACCGTGCTGGAGCACAGAGACTCGATGTGGTTCTTGTGTGGGGACAACGCTCACAGAGGTTCCTGAGAACTCTTCCACTTCTCACGCTGTCACATAGTAAGACTGAACGTGGAGTTTCACGCCAAAGGTCTTTCTGACCCTGTAATCCACCAGGCATGGCCCCTGAGGAAGGATCATGAACAGGGCAAGCACGCGCAGCTTTAGAGTTTTTGGAATTAGAATAGTTGAGCTGGAAGAGACCCGCAGAGACACTTAGTCCACCTGCCTGACCACTTCAGGGCTAACCAAAAGTTAAAGCACTAATGCTGAGGGCATTGTCCAAATGCCTCTTGAGCAGTGACAGGCTTGGGACACCAACGACCTTGCTAGGAAGCCAGTTCCTGTGTCTGACTGCCCTCACAGCAGAGAAAAGTGTCCTAGCGCCCCGTCTGAGCCTCCCCTGGTGCAGCTCTGTGCTGTTCCTGTGCCCTGCCATCAGCTGCCGGGGAGCAGGAGCCAGCAGCTCCCCCTGCACTGCCCTCCCGGGAGCTCTCCCAGGCTCCTGTCAGCTGCAGGCACCTCCCGAGCCCATCGCAGTCGATACGCTCCCTGCGTGCAGGGTGCCAGAGCAGACCACGGCCCTCGCTATGTTACGGGCTCGCCATTCCCTGCAAGTTTGGTCCCTGCAGGCTTCCCGGCTGTGCCAGGGGGCCAGGAGGTGCCGCATTCCCACCGGGGCGCAGCCGCACGAGTCGCAGGGCTTTCTGCTCAGCCCCTGCATGAGGAAGATATTCTCTCCGGTATCTCACGGGGGTTCCCCTGCTGCCGCTTGCCCTGCTCCCAGCCCCCAGTTTTGGGGCTCCCAGGCAGCAGTGATGACTGCATGCCTGTCTGCCTGCGCACACCCGGTGTCCCTGCTCTGTGGGGCCGCATCCTGCTCCGGACAGGGCCCATGCCCCGGTGACCCTGCCCCATACCTGGATGGGCACATGGCAGCTCCAGCAGGGACCAGTGCCCGAGTTTGGTTTCGCACGTGAATTTGGGGCTGTTCTTCCTCACGTGCATCACGTTGTGCTTGTGCAGACTGGCTTTCATCTGCAGTCGTGAAGCCTGCTGTCCTGCAGGATCCCTCTGCAGTTCCCGGGATTGTTCCTCCTCTGCGCCACCCTGCGCTACTCAGACTGACTGTAAATTAGCAGATAATGAAGTAGGAAAAGAACAGTATGTGTTAAGAGGAAAAAATCAGATATCAGCAGAAAATGCAAAATGCAAAAATAAAAACAAACCCCAGAACAATAATGTGCTGTGATTAAGCTGCTTAAAGAAGTGCAAACAAATTGCAATGAAAATGCAAACAAGTGGTGCTTACAGCAAGCACCAGAAGTAATTACACCAAAAGCACCTAAAACTGGTGACGTTTTTCACTCTTAGAGCAAACCGAGACTACTGTTTGAAACAGAACACAAGTGAATATTGTGCTTGAACAAATCAGTTTAAACATGCTGAATTAACTAATGAGAAGGTTTGGCTCTTAAAATTCCTCTTTAAAGCGCTGCCCTCACAGTGTCTGTGTTCGCACTGGTGCAAAGAGCCAGCCAGGGAGGCCCAGAGGCTGCTGAGGGCTTTGGCTTTGAGGAGGATTTGCCACGGGCAGAGGCTGAGCGAGGAACCTGCAGGCACGGTCCCGGCAGCAGGCTGGGTGCTGCAGCCCCCTTAAAACATGAAACTATGGCTCTCATTTCACCAGCCCCACCACTGTGGCCTCCGCTGTGCTGGGGAGGATGCTACCGGGACTGCCAGCATGCACTCTCCAGCTCATGGAAGCGTCTCTTCACCATGCAGATGTGCCTGGAAAACTACCTCTGCCGAACCGTCATCGTGGCGGTGCCGTGTCTCATGGTGGGGCTCACCAAATACATTCAGCTTGTAAGTAATAATTACAAAGGCATGCTTCTCCTTCCTGGCTGCTCTGCATCTGCCCAGAGTCAAGCTGAGATTTCTGTCTTGCTCAGGCAGAAACAGGGACAGATTTTTGAAAAACAAACCTCAGAAGGAAGGTCTCAGCAGCGCCCCTTGGCTCAAGGGATGCTGTGAGGGGAGCCTGCAGCCCTGTCCCGAGAGGGGCACAGAGGGAACTGGCACAGTGCTGTGGGGCCGCTGGGGGGACAGGGCTGAGGGTACCTGCACGGTGCAGGCGCTGCTCCGGGAAGCTGCTGCCCTCGGTCTGCACGCAGCAGAGAGCGGGGCTTTGTGTTCAGCACGAGTCACGTGCGTGCAGCTATACGTAACGCTTTTCACGTACGCTGTGGAAATATTTGCTGCAGTTAATTCACCACCAGCCAGGGCAGCATTTCACATATGGCTGCATACCACGAGATTTCCCCTGTGGGGCTGTCGTACTGCCACCCCCATCCACTTTCTGTGGATTCAGGTGTAGACATTTCCAGCCCCTAAGCACTGGACTGATCACAGAATATCCCGAGCTGGAAGGGACCCACCAGGGTCATGGAGTCCAGCTCCTGGAAGGCGCAGTGAAAGAGAAAGCAAGGCTTCCTGTGCGGGGGGGCATCTCTCTGACAGATGTTAGAGCGACGAGGAGCCCTCTGCGGGAGGTTTTGGGCCTGCCCCCTGCCCTTGGCATCCCTCCTGCTGGCAAACACCTCGTCACCCACATCGTGGCCTGTTGCCCTCTCGCATGTCAGCCTGTGCTCCGGGATGATCTGGAAGATGCTGGTTTGCCTCATTTATCCAAAATGTGTGAGTGTCTCAGCTCCCACCCCTCTGCTGGGAGGGAAGGGCTTGGGTCCTTTTTGAGACACAGCTGGGGGCAGACTCAAGCAGATTTTTGGTGTATTGGCAGATACAACGGGTCTACCGAGTCAGCCACCGGGCTGCGTTTGAAGAGAGCTGCTGAGGACCGAGGGCAAGGTGTTACCTTTGGGACTACGTTGGGACCACTGTGTACACCCGAGGCTTGATTCACACCAGAGCCCCATCTCCAGACTGGTCCTTGCTAGCTCCCGGTGTGCCGGGGAAGGGGAGGTGACGGAGGAGCAATCGCGTGAGCTCTGCATGCCCCGGAGGTGGCAGCGGCTGGCCACAGCAGTGGACTCTTGGTGTTGGTGCCTGAGCTGGCCAGATAAAGGCTCTGCTTTTGCAGCTCTGCTGCTTCTCCCCTTGCAGTACGCTGCCCCGGGCACCGTGCCCGGGGATGGAGGGCTTGGTCTGTGGGCACCCACTGGGGCAAGGGCTCAGCTTCAGATGGCGCCGCAGACGCATGAACCTGCACCACTGCAGCACCTGGACGCTGGCTCCATGTCATCATTTTCCCCCATTGAGTGTCATGGCTGGGAGCCTGCTGTGCATGAGACGGAGAGCTTGGGTGGGGACCTGCCTGAGCAAGAAGAACTGCTTAGCATGAGCCAGGAGCCAACAAGTCCACGTCCCAGAAAATGCTGGTGTAGAGAGCACAGCTTAAACTGCAAGCTAAATACATGGTTGAGATTAAAAGCAGAAGGGCAAAGAAAAAGTGTTTTTATCAGCAGCCACAAGGTCTAAACACTCTGATGTCTTGCATATTAATGTAACCATGATCATCACAAAATAAAAAATACCAGATGTCACTAGATTTGTGAGAAGTTCCCACCTCACCCAGGAGGGCTGCGCTGGCTGTTCTGTGGGACGGCTGGAGGACAGCCACAGCCTCAAGACAGGCAGCTCCTTCTGTGGTGATGAGAGCAAAGGCAAACGTCTCTTTTGCTTCCATGCACCCACAAATTCTGCCAGCTCCCACTCACAGAACATTGCCTTTCCTCCACTTGGGAAGCAGTTACTATTTCAGGATTACTATTTGTAGCTTGGAGGTTTTCTCTCTGCACTCCCCTCTGCTTCTTTGGCCAAGTGGATTTGTTTCCAGCACCTATACTGTTAATTGTCAGACCTGCATTTAATCACCCGTACCTGGAAGCACCAGAAGAGAAGAGCCCTGTGCCTCTCCTTTGCCTCTAAGCATCCTCCAGGGATGGGCATGGCACGGTAAAGGCTCTAGCCCGGAGAGCGAGTGGGGCATGCACCCAGCGTCGGGGGGGCTCCAGAACCTGACATCCTCATTGCTGAGGGATGTTTGTGCTGTTGTGCTGGAATCAGCTCGGGCAATGACAATGGAAAATGGGTTGCTAAAATTAACTGTGTGGCAGGAACATTTTTTCCCTAACAAAGGACTCAAACCACTGTACTACCAGATAAGATGACAAAGAGCGAGAGACAGAGACAAATCCATGAGCCACAGCCAGAGATTTCAGCTGCTGATGTCATGGAGGCAAGTAAATTCCTGCTGCTTCTGAAGATGTCAGTGCCTGTGTTCTTCTACTGAACTTCAGCTCTGCTGTGGGATAGATCAGCAGTGATAATGATGCTGTTAAAAATAATGGCTTCCTAACCTGGGATACATATTTGGTCATTATTAAGTTTTTGTCTTTTGGTGAGAAAATAAACCCTTAATACTAGAATGTGGAAGCTATTCATGATGGGATGCACCACAAACCAGAACAAGGATGCCCTTCCCAGACCCTTGCTTCTGCAGAGACCTGCTGTGCTGCCGTGCTGGTGTCACGCTGACTCTGCCTTCCCGTGGTGCTGGGGCCAGGGCTGTGCTGGTGGCTTTGGGAAGGGGGAATTCATGCATCAGGACCCCCAGCCTGGACCCGGCCACCCCCTGCCTCCTGCTGCTCTGCTCCGCAGGGCCCCATGTCTGCTGGAAGGTCCTGGTGCTCGCCTTGCCTCCACAGCTTCGCTGTGACTCAGGGCAAGGGGGATCCTACCGCTCCTGTGCAAAGCTCCAGGCTTGATGTAACACAAACCCTTCCACCAAGGCTATCAGGGCCCTTGCAGCACCTTTCCCCTTTGTGCCATGTCTCTGCTGGTTCCTTCCTGAGGACCTTGTGCTTGATGATTTTACTCTTGGGGATATTGTCGGCAGTGGTTTGGGAAGCCAGGGTTGGTGAGTAGTGCCAGCTCTGCTCCTGCAGCATGCCGGGTGTCCCTGCTGCAGCTGATGCCCAGTGGCTTTGGTGCTGCCACCACTGAATGGCAAGGTCCGTGCAGGGCCCGGGACCTGCCCATCCGCCTTTGGGCTTGTGCTGCTTTGTGCTGAGCTGCTTGCAGCCCGAGATGTCCTCTGTCAGGTTTGTGCTTCAGCAAGTGGCCTGGCTGCTCGTCACCATGGCAGGCACCGTGTAGCACCTCTCCCAGCGCAGCGCTGTTTTCTAGCTGGGTCCTCCTCGGCTTCTTGTGTCTCCAACAGTGGAAATACCTTGAAGTGGAACAGAATCAGCAAGCAGATGATTTCTGATGCCCATCTTCTTGCCAGTATTTCCTACACAAACAGCCAGCTGGGCTGTGTTATCTGAGCATCATTAGTTATTGCTCAGGTCTGAGATACAATCAGGTTTGTCCCGTGTGAGGGTGATCCATTAGGAGCCTTTCTTGGTAGTGTTCAGAAATGATTCCCAGGCCATGTTTACCCTGCTTGTTTCGTGCAGCACTGGACAAACATTGGCACTGTGAACACAGCATGCTGCTTGCAGTGCTCCGGAAGGTGGTTTCAACCTCCTCCGTGCTTTTGTCCCCATCCAGTCACTGGAGGGGAAAGGAATCATCCAGGTGGCTCGGGATGTGTACCCAGTGCCCTCCAGTCTCAGTGTGACGCAAACTGTCACCGTTCACCTGGAGCTACCTGGGTTACGTGTGTCCTCATGGTGCATTACGAGTGGCCACCACCGCACCCTCGCTCTGTGCTCTGCAGGCACAGCTACGCTGCTGCAGCCCACGGTGAAACACTGGTGTGTGGGATGGCATGGGGACACAGCAACGCTGATGTGGTACCGGCATGCCCCCAGCACGACTCTTACTGTAATACCTGATTTTCAGTGCTGTGACTTTCCTTGTGGAGAATGGGGGTGCTGGGGTCTGATGCCCAGGGCAGGCTCAAGAGCCCCATGGGATGATGTCTGTGGTAGCAGCCCTGTCCACTACACGTCTACCTGCCGGGGACTTGGAGGCTGGACAGGAGCCCAGCAGGGCCCCGAGGTGCGGGAGGGCCTGGAGCACCTCTGCCGTGAGGAGAGGCTGCGAGAGCTGGGGCTGCTCGGCCCGGAGAGGAGGAGGCTCCGGGGGAGCTCCCCCGCGGCTGCCGGGGCCTGCGGGGAGCTGCGCAGAGGCCGGAGCCGGGCTCTCGCCGGGGGTGCCCAGGGCCAGGAGCAGAGGCCCCGGGCCCAGCCTGGAGGCCGGGAGGTGCCCTCTGGGCCCCAGGCAGCGCTGCTGTGCCGGGCGGGTGCCGGAGCCCTGGCACAGGCTGCCCGGAGAGGGGCTGGGGGCTCCTCCGCGGGGTCTCCGGCAGCCGCCGGGACGTGGGGCTGGGCGAGCGGCTCCGCGGGGCCCTGCTGGGGCAGGGGGCGAGCAGCGGCACCCAGGGGTGCCCCCAGCCTCAGCCACACTGGGAATCTGTGCTTGGCTCTCATGGTGGCCGGAAGGCTCCAAGCTGTTGGCACAGATCCATGAGGCTGATGGGGAATGGGCAGACCTTCCACGAGATGGGAAAGGGGGAAAGAGTAGTGCCAGTCCCTCCACAAATGGGAAAAGGGGAAAAATAAGAGAGCAATCCATCTCCCTCTTAGTTCATTGAAAGTAACGTAGGGGAACCTGTGACTGCCATAGTGCAATAACTGAGGAAAAAGGAGCACCCAGCTGGTCTGGATTCCTGTTGCAGTCGGTGTCAGCTTGGTTCAGAGAGACCTGTTAATGGCACCTCTCGCAGCCACAAAGCCAGAGGAGCAGGGCTAGGGCAAGCATGGCGAGGTGGCTGCAGCAAAGCTGCATGGAGCAGTGTGCCCGGGGCAGGTAGTCCCAGTCCTGGGGCACCACCTGTCCCCCCAGGCTTCTCAAGGCAGACTGCTGCCAAATCTGCAGCCAGCCTGTGGGGGCCCTGCATCAGTGGTGTGTCCATGAGCCTGAACTAATAGAGATGTGCTGTGAAGGCACCAGAAGGCGCAGGGGCAGGACCATCAGCTGCACAGACATGGAGCGCTGTGGCCTCAGACGAGGACGCACCAGCAGGACACAGCGCTGTGAAAGAGGTGGACACCGTCCTTGGGCGGGTGGATGGGAGCACAGTCCCTAGGAGATGTGAGGTGATCGATGCTCCTGTCCTGTGCGGCTGCAGCATGGCTGCAGCACCAGGCAGGCGCTGCCCCAGCACAGCGGAGAGCAGTGGAAGTGGCCACAGAGCTGGAGAACATTACGGAAGGATCTGGCATTGGGAGGCTGGGGAAGGGTGGACAGGGGACTTGCAAAGTGCCTGGGAAGAGGAAGAAGAGCTGCTCTCCTGGGGTGTGAATGAGGACGAATGTGTTCAATTCACAACACAAATCAAGAGTGAACATCAGGAACAAAAAGATAATGCAACAAAAACAAAAACAAAAAACAAAAACAAAAACAAAAACAAAAACAAAAACAAAAACAAAAACAAAAACAAAAACAAAAACAAAAACAAAAGATTGTGGGGCAGTGAGATGAAACTCCCTCAAAGCAGGTTTGTGGCAGAGGAACTGATGTTCTTACACACAGAGGAAATATTGTCCCTAGCTGTGCCTGCAGGGGTGGCGCAGTGGAGGCGAGGCAGGGGCACATGGTGTGGGGCTGGTCCTGCTCTGGAGCCTGACGCTGAGTGAGGGGCTTCTGCAGGCTGGCCTCCAGCTCCGTGCTCAGCCTTGTGATTGCTAATAAACTGCTTCTGCAATGTGCTGAGCCTGGGGAGCTCCTGGTTCCGAGCCCCTGAGGGCACGAGCGTGGGTGTGCTCCCCCTCTGCTCTTGATAACGATCAGGAGAGGATGAGCCCCCTGGGCTTGGCAGAGGAGCGCTGCTGGTGAGTGTGAGCAGCTGAAGCTCAGCCCTGGCCATGTACAAACCCTTTCCAGGAACAGGTCCTGCATTCACTGCCTGGTGTGCCATGCTTGCAGCTTGCCCAAGAGCATCCCCATGCATCTTGGTGTTGGGAGGAAGAGCTGGAATCACCTGCTGTGAGACCCTGATGTCTCCGGGCAGGGTGATGGCCTCAGTGACGCCTCAGCCCCACAGGTCATAGAATCATAGAATGGCTCGGGTTGGAAGGGACCTTAAAGATCATCCAGTTCCAACCCCCCTGCCCTGGGCAGGGACACCTCCCACCAGATCAGGTTGCTCAGGGCCTCATCCAACCTGGCCTTGAACACCTCCAGGGATGGGGCATCCACAACCTCTCTGGGCAACCTGTGCCAGTGCCTCACCACTCTCTGAGTGAAGAATTTCCTCCTAACCTCTAATCTAAATCTCCCCTCTTTTAGTTTAAAACCTTTCCCCCTAGTCCTGCAATTATCACATTGAGCAAAGAATTGCTTACCATCTTTTTTATAAGTCCCCTTCAAGTACTGAAAGGTTGCAGTGAGGTCCCTCTGGAGCCTTCTCTTCTCCAGGCTGAAAAGCCCCAGCAACAGATGGGCAGGGGAAGCTCCTTCTACCCCTCTGCTACTGCCAGGAAGAGCTGGCCCCAGGCTGGGACTGGGGCAGGGCTGCAGCTCTGACAGCGGCAGGGCAATCCGGTGCCCTGCTGCCACTGGGGACCTCTGCAGAGCTGTCCTGCTCTGATCCCCTGCTCGGGGGCTGCTCACACAGCGTCTGCCAGTAAAACATGCAGAAGGCAAGCCTCGGTGCTGCCTGGGGACGGGGTCCAGCAGCTCAGCCTTGCCCTTGGCTCTCTGTGGCTCCTGGCTGCGTTGGGCTCTGCTGGGAGGAGGACAGAGTTATCTGCAGGCATGTGCAAGAGTGAAACTAATGACAGGAGGGGAGGAAGAGGCAGATGCAGCCATGGCCACAGCACCCATGCAGGTGAGGAACGGTGCCACTGCGTGATGCTTTGCTGGTGCTGCATGAATCAAAGCTTCATGTCATCAGCTGGCTGCTTTCGATAGTGCACGACTGTTGTTTTGTACCTTTTTAGCTCATGGTAAAGGTAGTGATAAATGTGCTGTGGCAGTTTGTGAGTGCCGAGGTCAGAACAGACTGAACTTCTGCCGGTTACAGCCCTGCCCTCCAACCCAGTGTCCACTCGCTCTCGCTGCGTGCTCTCCACCTCGTGCAGGCAAAGCTCTCATAGGGAAGATGATCCTGAAAGCAAAAATAGCATCTCTGGAGCACTGGTGCTGTTGTTTCTCTGCGTCTTTGTTCTCTTGACCTCAAGGATGTGCAGTGTTTGCTGCTGAACTATTATGAGCTGTGACCATCATGTTCTGCCTCCCCTCGCTTACTGTGTTCTTCTTCCATGGAGAAAACACTTAAAGGTTAAATACATACTAGTGGTTGCTCAGTGAGTTTCTGTAGTTGAAAAGACAAACACAAAACAAACGCTGTGCGTTTGGGCAAGCACTGAGTGAGGATTCCAGCGTTGCTCCCCAGAACAGTAAAGCCCAGCTTTGGTGTTGGAGCAGGAGACGGGGCTCCTCCTGAGCATCTTTTCTGGTGTGAATGATTCCTCTCCCTCTAGCAAAAGCATGTAAAAGAAACATCAAAAGCACCAGCATCAACCCAGTGCGGTTCTCCTTAGCTGGGGCTGTGCCACAGCAGAGGGACCAAGTCTCATCCAGGGCAGTGTCGTGATTTCTGTGCTCATGGTGCACCATGGAGTGGGAAGGAAAGCGTCACACGCCTGCTGTCCCTGCCTTGTGAGTTGCAGGTGCTGGGAGGAAAAAAGACTGTGCAATAAATAGTAATAATTAAAAATCCTTCCAAACAATGAGCTGTGTTAGTGTAGCCGGTGAGAACCAGCTGAGCCCTGCCTGGGAAAGCGAGCAGGTGAGCCCCCAGGAGAGGTCTGAACCACCTGGGGCCCAAGCCATGTGCAGACCTTCACTGGTCAACATGCATGCCCCTGTGTGAGGTTGTGCCGTGCCATCGGGGAGCAGTATAGAGCAGCCAGGCTGGAAGCCGAAGAGCTGTGGCAGTGCTCACAGGCTGCTTCCAAAGTCTGACGAGTCAGAGCTCACTGCAACGTGTTCTGCACACCTGAGGTATCCCAGCGAGGAGTACGAGGGTCCAAGCAGGGCCTGCACCAGGATGTATGTGCCTTGGAAACCCATCATGTCCTGGGGGCTGGTGTCCCCATGTCATGCCAGGCTGTGGAGCCCCCTCACTCTCTCTTCTAGTCCCCCACCGCAGCACTGCATCTCGGCTGGAGCCTCCGCTGCCATGGTCCCACTGCAGCAGGGTCCGTCCCTGAGCTTGGGCCGTGGGTCTCCACGGGCTGCTGGCTCTGCGGCATTTCTTACCTCGCAGAGACCTCTAGAGTCCACTCTCCTGAGCATTCAGCATTTCTCCAGACTGGTACGCACGGTGCCGGCTCCAGAGGCTGCAGCACTCACAGAGCAGCTCTTCTGCCCCGCTCTTGGCCAAGCCCCTTGTGGCCTAGACGCAAGGGGTCCCACAGATATCCCTGTGCATGACCCATGCAGGGACAGCAGGGGACACGGGGCCTCCCCTGTGTGCTCACCCTCTGGGCATCATCTGTTCCAGGGCCCTGACCCTTGCCCTTTCCCCATCCTCTATCCCCACGGTGCTGGATTTTGGAGCAGGGAGCACTGTCCCCAGGAGCAGCCCCACAGGATCCCAGACTGCTTGGAGGCACCCCTGGGTGCCGCTGCTCGCCCCCTGCCCCAACAGGGCCCCGCAGAGCCGCTCGCCCAGCCCCACGTCCCGGCGGCTGCCGGAGACCCCACGGAGGAGCCCCCAGCCCCTCTCCGGGCAGCCTGTGCCAGGGCTCCGGCACCCGCCCGGCACAGCAGCGCTGCCTGGGGCCCAGAGGGCACCTCCCGGCCTCCAGGCTGGGCCCAGGGCCCCCTGTCCTGGTGCTGGGCACCCTTCCAGTGCCCACGAGGGTGTGGGATGCAGAACGGCTGGGCAGGTGGGGGCTGTTCCAGGACTCCTGGCCACTTGCTCTGCTGCAGCTGCTGGCACCGAGCGTGGGGAGGCAGTGTCTGTAGAGCAGGCTGCTGGCAAATGGACGTGTCTGGGGGCAGGAGAGGCAGAGCTCACCTGTTTGTGGTGCAGCAGCAGAATGTCCCTCCAACTGCGGCGCCCTGGTGCTTGCTCTCCACTGGGAAATGGCAGCTCAGGAAGGGCAGCTGTTGTTACTGGCTGTAGAAGAGACTGATACCCACCCTGGAGGAAACCCAATTTGTGCCATGTTTAGCTTGGCATAGTGCAAATTCCTTCCTAAAATGAGGAGTGAGGGGAATCTGAGTGATGCATGTTGAAATGCACAATGCGTACGAAGAGAGACAAAAGCATTTTTTCTAATTCTGGGCATGACTCCCTTTGAAAATTTCCATAACTACTGTGTTTGTTGTGACCTGCTACTGCCCTCCCAGGAGCCCAGCGCCTCCCCTCCACCCCAAAGCCATGGGGAGGCATTACCTGGCTGGGGAGGAGAGGTGCCTGGCGGGGGGGAAAAGGGCCCTAAAGGGATGGGGTGGGTCGATGTCCATGCAGGGCACTGCTCAAGTGCTGTCTTCTCTGGCAATAAAGCCCTTCAGACAAAGTGTGATAAGCAGGATATATTCTTTTCCTGCCCGGGAAGATCCCACCAAAGATAAAGGGGTTTTAAAGTGAAACTCTTGCTTCGTGATGCCAGGGTTTTGGGGAGGAAGCTGGGTGCACAGCCCCGCTCTGCTCAGCCCTGGCAAGGCTGAAGGGGCCGTGGCTCCCCCAGCGTGATGCCGGCTGATGGCCTCTGCAAAGCTCAGTGCACCAGAGGAGCTGCAGAGGCTCCGATGTTACCACCATCCCCACGTCTGCAGGCTGTGCAGGGTCTCAGTCTGCCCAGGCTCCATCCGCAGGGAAGCAGTAAGCAGGGACATCGACTGGACCCGGGCATGGGAGGGATGAGGGGAAACACCAGACTGGCCACATCCCAAGGAGGCAACAGCCTCACCTGTGCTCTGTGGAGCCTTGTACCCAGACCGTGCACCTCACCATCTGCTTGTTGCTCCTTCCGTAAAGAGAGCATCCAGAAATCAGGGACAGTACTGACAGGGTAAGGAGTAATGGTTTTAAACTAAAAGAGGATAGATTTAGATTATACATAAGGAAGAAATTCTTTACCATGAGGGTGGTGAGGCACTGGCACAGGTTGCCCAGAGAGGCTGTGGATGCCCCATCCCTGGAGGTGCTCAAGGCCAGGTTGGACGAGGTCCTGAGCAACCTGATCTGGTGGGTGGTGTCCCTGCCTATGGCAGGGGGGCTGGAACTGGACGATCGTTAAGGTCCCTTCCAACCCGAGCCATTCTGTGATTCTATGAAAAATCCACAGCATGTTCCCAAGGCACTCGGGAGTTAGCAGGGTTTCCAGGGTTTCCTGCCCTGTGCCTGTTCCAACCCTTGAGGAGTGAGCACGGAGCTTTCTCCACAAACTTCGACAGCAACAGCCCGAAGCAGGCATGCAGCAGACCGGGTGCAGCAGGCCGGGTCCAAGCAGCCTCTCGAGGCTCCTGCTGCAACTAGGCGATGTCTCATGCACCCCCGAGCACTCCCATCACTGCCCTCTGCAGGGCCAGCCCAAAGGCCCTGTGGGGCAGGAGGGCTGTGGCTGCGTGGGCAAGCTCCATGCTTTGCTGCTGGGAGTGCTGCAGGGTGCGGGGAAGGTGTTCAGAGCACTTCGTGCTGGGTGGGGGCCAAAGTTCCTCCTGAATTAAAGGGCTGTGAACCAAGCTCTGGAACTGGAAGAGATTCCCCACAGCAGGTATGGTAGAAGCAGGGCCCGTTCCTGTTCTGTGGCTGCTCCATCAGCCAACATCCCTCAGCGCAGCACAGCGGGCACCAGCTGAGCCTGCCAGGTTTGCGTGAGGAGCTGCCTGCCTGGGACAGCTCATCAGGGGCTTTATTTCAGAGCACCACAATAGGAAATGGGCCCTGGGTACAACCAAGGCGTGCGGTGGGTTTGGAATGTGCTCCAAGGAAGCGGACGGTGGCATTTGTTTTGCACAAGTGCTCCCCAGTGGTGCACCAGCGAGGGGCCGGGGGTGGCGTTCTGCTTGGCTGTGCCTCAGCATCCTCAGGCCCCGCGCTCCACAGCTGGCACTGCAGGGGTTGGCTGCTCGGTGCTGCAGCTGAGCTGCTGGCGATGCCGCACTTGTCAGCCCTGCCCCAGCCTGGTGACAGCAGGAGGTACATAGCAGGGAAGAAGCTGTTTATCTGCAGGAATTTTTTGAAAACTGGGAGCCCAGAGCCGTGCTCATGAGCGCATTTCCTCCTGGCTGTGTGTCTACACCAGTGATAAGTGCACGGGAATGTGCACGAGCTGCAAATCTGCATTGCCAGTGATGCAGAGAAATATCTTCCAGTGCCCAGCAAGCACGGCCAAAAAGGTCTGGCCGCAGGTGCCGTGCCAGGATCTGCCCCAGGCACCGGGTGGGACGAGCTGGGGTGCAGCACTGCATCCAGCCCCCCATGCCCGCATCGTGTTCCTGCACTGCCCTGTAGGATGAGACACTGCTGCCCATCCAGAACTCTCCACTGCGATCAGAGCTCAGGTGACAACTGCTTCTGTAGCTTCGTTTTGAATCCCCCTGCTGCTGTGGAGTCTGCAATACCTGCCCAGCAAGATATTTAACAATTATATTATGAACTGGGTGAAAACAAACTTAGTTTGGTTTGTCTTAATCCTTCTACCACATTACTTCACTGAACAACATACAAAAGTTCTTTGCGTGAGCCTGCAGGTTGCCCACAGGTCTGTAAGGGAACGTTTTCAGGTGTGGCTTTGCAGCACGCGCCTGTGTCACCTCTGCCTGGTGCGATCATCCCTCCAAACTGCCAGGGTCTGACACAGCACCGGGGTTCCCGGGGGGGCCTGCAGACCCTGCTGCTCATGGCAGGAGGAAGACACCAAGGGGGAAGGTGAAAGCATCCGCCAGGGCTCCCCCCTGCAGGGCTCAAAACAGCCACAGTGACCTGGGCTAGCAGGGGGACAGTGCTGCTACGGGGCTGGGCAGGTGCTGTGCTCTCTGTGTGCTGAATGCCCATTTCCACGAGCTGGGAAGTGGCGTGGCTCTTCCTCACAGGCCCTGTGCTTTCAGGCTGAACAGCTTTGCCCAGCTTTATTCTGTAGAAACCACAGGGAGAGAAATAAAAGGAAATTAGAAAACACGCACTGGTAAGATGAACCTGCCACATGGGCTTGGAAGAACTCCTGCACGTGCAGGTGCCAAGATGCAAGGCATGGTCTGATGGGAGCGTGATCAGCGTTACCAGAGCAGCCAGCGGGAACGGGCACATTGCTGGCACAAGCCCTTCCAGACACTGAGCTGTTCAGGAGCCTTGGAGCACTCCTGCAGAAACGGGGTCTCCTTGGGACGTCCTCGGTCGCCACACACTGTGGTCCGGCACAGAGCAGGGCAGCAGCTGGGACGTGGCGGGAGGTTCTCGGTGCCCCCATCCCCACGCCCAGGGGCCAGCAGCAGCCGGCGGCAGCACAGCCCTGCCTGGCGGGGCCGACCCCTCCCAGCCCTGGTGGTCCTGGAAGCCCCTGCCCAAACTGGGAATTGCTGCAGTGCTCCAGGAGCAGACCCCTCTTCCTGAGCCAACTCCGGCAGCAGCTTGGGCAGGACTAAGCGAGGCATTACTGACGGCGTGCACAGCGCCTGGAGCTTTCCGGGTGTTCTCCGGGTGGACGAGGCGCGTGGCTCATGCAGCGCGGGCTGTGGCCGGGCCGGGCAGCTTGCTGGAGGCAGGAGACCTGCGCCGTGCGACCGCTGACACACTGGAGGCAGCTCCCAGCTGCCTGCCCGCCCCGGTTACCTTTTGTTCTGAGCCCGAGACACCGCAGCAGTGAAACGGAGCACGGCATCGCTGAATGATGAATGTTTCATTGCAGACCAAGAATTCATACTCCTTGATTTCATCCAAAAAAATACAATTACTCTGAATCATTTTGCTTTGGTTCTTGGTGGAAAGAAATAATCAGTTCATAGAGTCCTATGAGTTCAGACCCATTTTTCTGCAGCATTGATGGGTCTTTGACATGTTGTTTGCAGGCAATATCTGACTTTCAAATAATCTTTTATTATTATTTTTTTTGCATCCTTTGAACAGAGCTGTTGTTCCAGTTCCTTCTTCGCAACCATCACGTTCTTTAAAAATGACTTTGCAGTAATGGTGTATTATAAATTATGCAGTCCTGGTGTTTCTGGGTTTCCAGTTGGTGCCAGTTCAGTCCAGCAGTTCAACCTGGGCACAAATCTCTGCAGCCTTTGCTGTTTTGCAATGCGATCAAGCCAGCTTGGTGCTTGCGGCCACTCTCAGGCTTTTGTAGATCATTGACCAAGGGCTGGAGCCTGAGGGAGGAACCCCTCCCACAGAGGCACGGGGCATGGGAGGCAGAGCTCAGAGCCTGTTTTGGGAGGTTTCACCAGCACAACAAGACAGTGGCTGCTCCATGGGGGACACAACATGACCTGGGCACCAGCTCCCTGGCTGTAGGCACGCGGCCGGCTCTGCTGTCAGTCTGCCATGCAGCCTGTGTCTGGGCAGGGAGAGCATGGAAACACTCGCAATGCAAATGATGGAGAAGCAGGAAATGTCTTGACTCACCTCAAGAGCGTTACCTGTGGTTAATCTTTAATGCACATGCAGTTTAAATGCCCACAAGCTGCCAGGCTGATGCTCCTGCTGCAGCTCAGGATGGGGAAGGTCCCCCTGCTGCCCCGTGCCTATTGGGGCTGAGCTCCTCGCTCGTGCTGGGGCTGCTGGGGTGAACTGCTTTGTGCTAACATCGGCGCCTGGGGCACTGCATTCCTGTTTGGAAAGAACCAGAGGCAGTAAATTGGCAGGTGAGAGAAATCTGTTTCCATACCACCGGAAGGGGAGGCGTAAGGGCTCGCTGGACTGCTTTGACCATATGCATTCGGGCACCAGCAGGCTTTTGGTGCCCAGGAATGTTCCCAGGTTCATTTAATTTACTATTCTAGACCTAGCCTATCTTTATCTGTCTCTGTTGAGTTATTAGTGTGTTCAGTTCTGGGGCCCCCTGCACCGGAAGGACACGGATGTATTAGAACGAGTCCAGAGGAGGCCGCAAAGATGATCAAGGGGCTGGAGCACCTCTCCTACAAAGACAGGGTGAGGAAGTTGGGGTTGTTCAGCCTGGAGAAGAGAAGGCTCTGGGGAGACCTTATAACAACCTTCTAATACCTAAAAGGAGCTACCGGAAAGCTGGGGAGGGACTTCTTGTCAGGGAGCGTAGTGATACAACAAGGGGGATTAGCTTTAAACAAAACTAAAAAAGGGTAGGTTTAGATTAGATATAAGGAAGAAACTCTTTGCCATGAGAGTGGTGAGGCAGTGGCACAGGTTGCCCAGAGAAGCTGTGGAAGACCCATCCCTGGAAGTGCTCAAGGCCAGGTTGGATGAGGCTTTGAGCAACCTGATCTGGTGGGAGGTGTCCCTGCTCATGGCAGGGGGGTTGGAATTAGATGATCTTTAAGGTCCCTTCCAACCCAAACCATTCTGTGATTCTACGTGACTTTAGTAATGGAAGAAGTATTTGGATAAATATTCATGATGTGCTGGAGGTCTCTATACTGACTGATGCTTTCATTGGACTTCTGGCTCATAGAGGACAACTTCCCTTCTTCATGGAAATGCTGAGAAACACTAACATGTCATGCACTCAGATACCCACAGTTGGAATAAAAACAAAACTAACTACAAGTGTGTCTGAAGATGGAAGGTTTAGCTTTGGTCCAAATCAAATCAGTTTTCATAGAACCTTAATGATCATCTAGTTCCAACCTGCCTGCCATGGGCAGGGATGACACCCAATAGATGAGGTTGTCCAGTGCCTCGTCTGCTGTTTTTGGCTCTGTAATCCCCGTGGGATGAGCAGGAGGCACGCTTGTTAAAAAAACAAAGCACTTTGCATCATTTGCAAATAGACAAACATGATTCTACGGGTGGAAATTAGGGGAGAAACAAGTCCGGCAGAAGTTCGAGGGGCATGTCATGTTGTATGTCAGTCACACCCAAGACACCTAGCCATGTTGGAGCTAGTACAGTTTTTATGCCAGTTTTAACAGTTTCTACAAGGAGTTCTCAGAAATGAACTGGTCACTGATCTGAACAGATCAAGACACTATTATTTTACAAACAAAGCTGAACATAGCCCACTGGCTGTGACTAGGCAAATAATGGTGACTTTACAAGCCTTTTTGTGATAGCGTATAAAGTAGAGATAGATAGGACCTGACCTGTTGCACGGTGCAAGAGGAGGGACAGAGATGTTTTTCTTGCAGACACAGTTCATCAGGGTTGATGGGGAATAACGAATAAATCCATCCATACAGCGAAATGCACCAAGTGAGGCCCTGGCATCATGAACGGCTCAGTTGCAATTAGGACATTGCATGCACTGGTTTTATCATGTCTGGATGTGGGCATGGGCTGGCCTGCAGCATGTTGCTGGCTTGCCAGCAACACCTGGCTTGCCAGGCATTTATCCTGTTGTCTTTCTCATAGATAGCAGAATCATACTGACAGTGGGCACAGCAGCACCATGTATGAGCTCAACGAAAGCAGCTTTGATCCCATCACCTTCGTCCTGACAGGCATCCCAGGCATGGAGGAGTCCCACATCTGGATCTCTGTCCCCTTCTGTCTGATGTACATCACTGCAGTGTTCAGTAACTCTGTCCTCCTCTTCATCATCATCACGGAGAGGAGCCTCCATGAGCCCATGTACCTATTCCTCGCGATGCTGGCTGTTTCTGACCTCATGCTTTCGACCACGACAGTGCCCAAGATGCTGGCAATCTTCTGGTTCAGTGCCAGAGAAATTTCATTTGATGCCTGCATTACTCAGATGTTCTTCACTCACTTCAGCTTCATTGTGGAGTCTTCTGTCCTGCTGGCTATGGCATTCGACCGCTATGTTGCTGTCTGCGACCCCCTGCGGTACTCAACCACATTAACGCCCTCAGTGATTGGGAAGATAGCAGTGACTGCCGTGGTCCGGGGCTTCTGCATCATGTTCCCACCCATCTTCCTGCTGAAGCGGCTGCCCTACTGCGGGCACAACATCATGCCCCACACCTACTGCGAGCACATGGGCATCGCCCGCCTGGCCTGCGCCGACATAAGAGCCAACGTCTGGTACGGGCTGACGACGGCGCTTCTCTCCTCCGGCCTGGATGTCGTGCTCATTGCTGTCTCGTACGTGCTCATCCTCAGGGCTATCTTCCGGCTGCCATCCCCAGAGGCCCGTCTCAAAACCCTGAGCACCTGCGGCTCCCACCTCTGCGTGATCCTCATGTTCTACATGCCCGCCTTCTTCTCCTTCCTCACGCACCGCTTCGGCCACCACATCCCGGGTCACGTTCACATCCTCCTGGCCAACCTCTACGTGGTGGTCCCACCAATGCTCAACCCCATCGTGTACGGGGTGAGGACGCGGCCGATCCGGGAGCGCGTGGTCCGCCTCCTCTGCCCCGCTGGGCAGTGCCCCTGCCCCAGCAGCGGGGGCCACTGCTGAGCATGGCAGAGGGAAGGGGGATGCAGGACGGGGTCTGGACTGCAGGGCCAGGAGCGGCTGCTCTTCTCACCCTGGAGGAACAGACTTGCCTAAGAGGTTCTGGAGAAGCTGAGGGTGATGGGGTTTCTGGAAACACGAGCTTGGCTCATCAGCCTGTTCATTGCTGTTGGTTTCTCCTAAAGATGCTGCCCCTGAGTGCTCCATCTGGCAGAGACTGGGGCAAACAGGTCAGGTGAGGAGCATCAAGACTCGTGCTTGCTCATTTACCGTTGCCTTATTTTGTTTGCTGTCCTACAGCTTCATTTCTGTTTGCTCCTTCACTTGTTAGTGCCTAGACCATGAGCTGGTCATCAGAGCGGAGCCTGGTATGCCACCCACCACAGGATGGTCGCAGCGCTGCTTACCGTGGTGCAGATAACGATCTGCCCTCCTGTCCTCACAGGCACAGCTTGTGTTGCAGAGGGACCCCAGAACCTCCCACTGCTGAACGTGTTTACATGCTGAGAGCCCTGTGAGGTCTGGATGGGCTCTATTGCCCTGTGTTTAAAGGAAACATCCATTAAACCACAATGTCCAAAACTGAATTCAAGGCTTTAGTACGGACAGCAGAGGGACAATG
This sequence comes from Anser cygnoides, assembly GCF_040182565.1. NCBI lineage: Eukaryota > Metazoa > Chordata > Aves > Anseriformes > Anatidae > Anser > Anser cygnoides. Next base: position 212,477,421 of record NC_089873.1, on the reverse strand, counting down.
GTCTCCCACACCCCACACATCCCATAGGAACATTTCTCTCTTTGCAAAAACGTTGCACTGCTGCAGTGCCCAGTGTGAGGTACAGCACACTTCGAGATCCTTTCCTGCCCGTACTGCTGTCTGATGACCCACCACGTTGTTGCTGTACGTTTGATTTATCCTTGAACACCAAAAGAGATTTGCTGAACTTCTTCTTGTTCCTCACATTGGTGTACCAGTTGTATCAATAATGCCTTGTTACCCAATGTCTACCTAAGGCTGTCAATAATACCTTGTTTTACCTGAAGCCAGTGGCAATCTGCCTCAATGAAAAGACACAGAGTGAGCACTAGGTATTGCTGGAGGAGCAGCAGGGCAGTTCTGCACACCTGTGTACAATCAGAGTGTAATTTCATTGTCAATCTGATCAGCAAGGAGAGCCCTTTTCCTTACCTCTTCCTTCCTCAGCAAAGACAGCAATGCAGGCTTTCAGGGCAAACTCATCTGCTGCCTCCCCTGCGGTGAATCTCATGCGTGGCAGAGTCAGAAGGAGAGGCTCTCATCCCGGTGCCGTGAGCACGGGCACTGCTGAAGGTCCCATGGGCAGAAGGGAGTGGAGGCAGCACGGCAGACCTCAGGGGGAAGCTTGCTGGAATTTCAGGTCTCCCGCTGAAAGATCAGTGTGCTCTGCACCACTTCCAAGGCGGGCTTTTGTCGTGTTGTTATGAAGTGCAGGACCATGGTGACTCCGACAGCAGCAGCCACAGTTCAGCCAGGATGGGACTGGTCCTCTGTCATCCTCACAGCAGGGTCCTGGTGGCCGTGCTGGCTCAGCAGTTAAATGCCAAAACTGCCGTAACCCATTAGCATCGCTGGGATGAGGAGGAGGAGGGGCTGCACCAGAGCTTGGAGACCTTTCCTTCATGTTTTCCTTTGTGTTTTACTGGGTGGGAAGTTGAGATAAACACTTGGTTCTCCTTTCTGCATTGCACCTATTGTCTACTCCATGTCTCATACACATTACTCAGAGACAGGGGAGTCTGGGCACTTTTTAGTGCCGCTGTTGAGCTCAGGGGCTTCCTGAGTCTGGCCAGTGACAGCCTTCCTCAGCTGGGAAACTGCCAGTCTTTTAAATGCAGTAATTGGGTAATTCAGTAATGCCTGAAGGCTCACACTCTGCAGTCCAGTTCCCACAGCAGTGCTAGGATCTGGCATGCTCTGGCCCCGTGTCAGCTGTAGGACCTGAAGAAGTGTCTGGTGTACTCGTGTCAATGGACCAGACCATCCCATGTTTCTGCAGAACATCCTTTTATGCCTGAGCAAAAGGGCAGTGGGCACACGCCAAGCCCACAGCCTGACCGTGCTGCAAAGCCACTCCAGACCTGGGGAAGCTTCCCCAGAGGTGGCCGCATGCCTGGACGCCGGAGGCATCTCTCTTGGAGAGCTCACCTTATCTGTTTGCCCCACAAAATCTTGTGCCCCACACGAGGGGCCAGGAGCCAGTGGCTGAGGCTGGTCTGGCAAGAGCCAGCACCCAGGGCTGAGAGCAGGAGCAGGGAAGCTCTGCAGGACCCAGCTGGCTCACGGCTGAAGGACGTAGGAGACGACAGGGCTGCAGCCACCCAAACCCTGCTCTGCTCTGGGCATCCCAGTAGCACAACTGCAGCTCCAAAAGAGAGGGAAAGAATCACAATTTCAGAATTTAAAACAAAAAAAAGTGCTTTACTCTTTCAGCATATTTCTTGTTTTCTTTGGGTATTCTCTGATTTCATCAAATTGCGGAACCCTGTGACAGGCACAACGGAAATGGAAGCGTTCACTAAGATCTGTTTGCTTAACAGTGATGATAACGGAGCTGGTTAAAAAGCTGTTTGTATTCCTGGGCTTTTTTAATGTCCTCAAAATATGTATGTGTCTCTCTTAGCAAAAGGAAAGAATATTTGCACAGAGCAGCCCACATGATTTCTAATAGGAGACAGAGCTGTCTCAAAGGCAATGTGTCAGGAGAGCAAGCTGGTATAGGCAGAACATGAATACATTTGGGCTGAAATGAGATGCTTTAGGGTCTTTGGGGCAGTCGCAGGTGTTACAGCAGACTGGAGGCTGTGGTGAGGTGCTGGAAAGCTCGTGACAGCAAGAGACTTATTTGCTGAATCAGGGGTTTCCTCCAGCTCTGCTTTCCTACCCAGAAACAAGAACTGGTTGACAAAGCAGCCCTCTGCTGCTGTTTTCTCCTGAAAGCTTTCTAATCAGCTCGAGTAGCAGTTATCTGCCACCCAAATTTGTCAATACTAAAAGACAATTCTGCACCATGGTATCTTGGTTACATGGTCCAACTCATGTGGTTATTTCTGCTGCCTTCTTCACTGCTTCCCTTTTCTTGCCTTCCCTCATTGAGGAACTTAAGCACACGCTAATCACAACAAATGTACATGCTAAGCACAACAAGCGTGCATGCTCAAAGCACACCAGGCAGTGGTGCTGTGAAGGGCCCCTTTATAAATGTCCAGGAGGAGCCTCATGCCAACACCAACAGCCTGGAGTTAGGGAGGAGGTGGCACTGCCTTGGGCAGGTGCTGCACAGATGGGACACAAAGCAATAGACTTGCTTCAAAGAGCTTCCAAACCAAGTATGAGTAACAGAAAATACACAGGGATCAACAGCAGGCAACTGCTGGCCCACGTGCTGGGTCTTGGCACCCCAGTGACCAGAACATCACTGATCTCAGGACCCGCTGACACTTGGACCGCTCCAGCGCGTGGTCCTGCAGCGCTCAGGGAAACCCCTCAGGGGCAGGCATTCCTGCAGGTACCCGCATTTTCACCTGGATTTAGTAGTCAGCTAGGTAGGGATGGGCTTTGTGTATACCAGGTGAATTCATTCCTTGTACCCTTCTGCTTCTCTGGCTTTCCAGGAACAGCTTAATACAAGTGAGGACCGAGTTTGAAGCTCCCAGCCCTGGCACTGCTCTGCTCCCTGGATGGATGTGGTGGCTGGGTCAGGGAGCAGCCTGCATGGGAAAATGTCCCTGAGTCAATGAATCACCAGCTCAGCAATTAATGTCCAAAGGGCATGCATAATGGGATATTAGCCCGTTGATCAGGAAGATTTATATTACTAACATGGTTAAAATGTTAGCTTAATAACTCACAGGAACTGTGAAGCCAGAACTTCTGCACTTTGAATTTAATTTCTCTCAACAGACCTATTTTTTGTTGTAGTTGTTGTTTTGTTTTGTTTTTTAGCTCAGTTGATGTGGGCTGTTTGTAGGCATGTTGGGACTGCAAGGACCCTTTCCTGGGGAGGAGGAAGTGATTTTGGCTGAAGTTGTTTGTAGTTGTAGCATACGTAAAATGTAAATGAAATCTCAAAAACTTTGGGACATAAGGGGAAGTCAATGGAGTCACTAGAAGAGACAGTCCCCAGTGAGTGTGTGGGCAGGCTTACCAGGCTTCCATGCTCAGGGGACTCAAGCACGGGCCCGAACTGAGACCAGGCTTCAGGTCTGTGCTGAGTCAAGCCCTAAGCATACGCTGTTATTGCGAATGCTCTTCAGCTGCATTTGAGTGCTTCACGGAACGGAGGCCGAGATAAGCACGGCATTCAGCGTGAACAAAGCCTTGAGTGTTCTCTGTTTAAGTACCACATTTCCATTCCTTTTGCTGCCGTCTACAATGGTGCTTTATTAATTGTTCTTCATCTGCAGATCGCTGTGGGTAATAAATTAGGGTGGCAAAGCTTAACGGTTTTACTGCATCTCACCTCCATCATCATTATGATTAGCAAATGTTAATTAATAAAAATCCCCAGTACACTCCATAACTGGCAGGCAATACACAGCACATCCTCGTAAGCTGTCCTGCCTTCACTGGTTTGCTCTGATGTATGGGAAGTCCCTGCTGGTCCCCAGGGGTCCCGGGCAGCGCGAGGCGGCTCTTCCTCTGACCCCAGTGCCCAGTCTGCCCAGGGTCTCTCTGCAGGTTTCTGGAGCAGAAACATCAGTCCAGTAAGTCCATTGCTCTCCTTGGAAATGAGGAAACATTGGAAATGAGGACAAAATCAGCTAAAAAATCTTGCAGCAGCAATGTTTGCTGATCTCCACCTCTGAGCTCCCAAATTCTCCGTTGTGTGCCACAAAAAGCTGAAACAGGACCTGCTCACCTGAAGCACGTTCAGCCCAGGTGTGGCAATGACTTCCAAACTCACACGTGACGGACAGGACCTGGTTTGCCCCTGCTGGCACCTCTATGGCCACTGAGGTCTCAGCCTGATCTTGGTGCCAGGGAAGGTGATGGAACAGGTCATCTTGAGTGGAATCGCACAGCATGTGTGGGACAGCCAGGGGATCAGGCCCAGTCAGCATGGGTTCCTGCAGGGCAAGTCATGCCTGACCAACCTCATCTCCTTCTATGACTGGGTGACCTGCCTGGTGGATGAGGGAAAGGCTGTTGATGTAGTCTACCTAGACTTCAGCAAGGCCGTTGGCACGGTCTCCCACAGTATTCTGGAGAAGCTGGCAGCCCATGGCATGGACAGGTACACTCCTTGCTGGGTTAAAAACTGGCTGGGCGGCTGGGCCCAGAGAGTAGTGGTGAACGGAGTGAAATCCAGCTGGCAACCAGTCACCGGTGGTGTTCCCCAGGGGTCGGTGTTGGGGTCCATCCTCTTTAATATCTTTATTGATGATTTGGATGAGGGAATTGAGTGCACCCTCAATAAGTCTGCAGACGACACCGAGCTGGGGGGAAGTGTCGATCTGCCGGAGGGTAGGAAGGCCGTGCAGAGGGATCTGGACAAGTTGGGTCAATGGGCAGAGGCCAAGGGATGAGGTTCAACATGGCTCAGTGCCGGGTCCTGCACTTTGGCCACAACAACCCCATGCAGCGCTACAGGCTTGGGGCAGAGTGGCTGGAAAGCTGTGCAGAGGAAAAGGATCTGGGGGTGTTGATTAATGCTTGCCTGAACACGAGCCAGCAGTGTGCTCGGGTGGCCAAGACGGCCAACGGCATCATGGCTTGTGTCAGGAGTAGTGCAGCCAGCAGGAGCAGGGAGGTGCTCGTCCCCCTGGGCTCTGCTCTGGTGAGGCCGCACCTCGAGTGCCGGGTTCAGCTTTGGGCCCCTCGCTACCAGAAGGACATCGAGGCCCTGGAGCGTGTCCAGAGAAGGGCTCCGAAGCTGGGGAAGGGCCTGGGACACAAGTCCTGTGAGGAGCGGCTGAGGGACCTGGGGGGGTTTGGGCTGGAGAAGAGGAGGCTCAGGGCAGGCCTTATTGCTCTCTGCAACTGCCTGAAAGGAAGGGGTGGGGAGCTGGGGGTCGGCCTCTGCTCACAGGTAACCAGTGATAGGACCAGAGGGAATGGCCTCAAGTTGTGCCAGGGGAGGTTCAGGTTGGAAATGAGGAGACATTTCTTCTCAGCAAGAGCGGTCAGGCACAGGGACGGGTTGCCCAGGGAGGTGGTGGGGTCACCGTCCCTGGGGGTGTTCAAGGAAAGGTTGGACCTGGTGCTTGGGGACATGGTTTAGTGGGTGATAGTGGTGGTTGGGGGACAATTGGACCAACCGTAATGATTCTATGTTTCTATGATCCTATGGCCCTGGGAAGCCTTCAGGAGCCTGGAGAAGGCAGTGATTTTGCACAAGCTGTCATATTTGGGGGGGGGGGGGGGGGGTGTGTGATGCTTCAGCTGATTCACCAAGGCTGCTCTGGGGACAACCCAGAGGTCTTCAGGGCTCGTGCAGTCCCCACACAATTAGCACTACCTGGGGACAACAAGCTGGTGACAACCACAGTGCTCTTGGGATGGAGCTAGGAGCACAACTGTCAGTGCTGGACACAGTATAACCACTGCAGGACAGCGTGGGGTCTGGCTGGTGACCACCTAATACCTGAAGAGCACTGGCTCGGAGCTACTGCAGAAGTTCACCTGTAAATTTTCCATATCTTCTAAAATAGCCGTCCCCAGTGCCAGGTGGTTCAGAAGGTATCACTCTTTGTTCATAGCGCTGGCTCAACAGCACCCTGCAAATCAACAGCAGCTCAGAGCCCTAGTTTGTGCTCTGTGGGCATAAGACAGGAGGCGGAAGCCCCTGACACACAGCTCCTTACTCCTCGTGGCACTTTAAAGTCCCTTCAGACCCTCGACACTTTGATAATAATAATGCCCTGCTGCGCGTGGCTTTTAATTGCATCTTTGTTTATCTGATGAGGATTTCTCCAGATACCTGGCTGAGCAGACACTGCGGTCTGGGGATCCTTCATGAAACAGAGCATTTGGGACGGAAAGGGCTCTCCCCTGCCTTTCATGTGCCTTGCGTGCAGAGGAGCGAGCTCATGCCATTACAGAATTACGGACAGAGCTTTCGTACGGACAGCCAGGAAGGACAGGACTGAACCAGGCTCCTTGTGTCCTGATTTCATCGGTAGCTTCCAAGCCACTCTGACTCCCTGAAGCTGGGTGCTCTTCAAACAGGATCCCTGAGCAGGATGGACACTGCACATGCCTCATTTGTGGCAGTCATAGGAGAGTAGGGAATTCTCCTAAAAATATTTCCAACCCTGAAGATTTTTCAGTTACAACATAAACTATGATCCTATCCAAAAATGTCTCCCAGAGAGGCATCCCTGTGACTGATGACTCAGGAGCACATCTTCTGCATATTTTGCTCTAGTTCCCAGCTGCAGGCAGTTGGAGGCAGAAGATTCTCCTAACTTCAAAGACTCAAAGACCAGAAATGAGGCTGCCAAGCTCCAGTGAGGGGACTTGAATAATGGAGGGAAAACCTGATGGCCCAAACTGCCCAGTATTTAGCACTTCTGGACAAAATATGGTTCATAAGGTAAGTGTCTGAACCTTGAGCAGTGATACTCACGAGCTCAGCTCCTGTTTGTATCCTGGGCACTGTTTAGCTGCTCTCAGAGCCTTTCTTCCTATAATTACACAGCAACAGCAAGCAAGAAAAAACTTGAAGCATTGCATTGAGTCATGCTGGTGACGAACCTGTCAGGGTCTCACCCTGCATTCTTCATCTTGGTGGGGATACCTGGGATGGAGAAGTCTCACACCTGGATCTCCATCCTGGTCTGCTTGATGTACACCGCTGCCCTCCTTGGGAACACTGTCCTGCTGATCACCGTCGTGAAGGAGCACAGCCTCCACCAGCCCATGTACATTTTCCTGTGCATATTGGCAGTGTGCAACCTGCTGTTGTCCACTGCCACCGTACCCAAAACCCTCGGTGTCCTCTGGTCTCTCTCCACCCATATCTCCTTCAATGGCTGCCTGGCACAGATGTTCTCCGTCTATTTTGTTTTTGTGGCGGAGTCGGCCGTCTTGCTGGCGATGGCCTTTGATCGCTACATCGCCATCTGCGACCCGCTGCGGTACTCGGCCATCCTGACGCGCTCCGTTGTGGTGAAGGTCGGTGTGGCGGCCTTGGCCAGGAGCTTCTGCATCATGTTCCCTGCCATCTTCCTCCTCAAGCGGCTGCCCTACTGTGGGCACAGCATCATGCCGCACACCTACTGTGAGCACATCGGCGTGGCCCGCCTGGCCTGCGCCGACATCTCCATCAACATCTGGTACGGGGTGGCCGCAGGCTTCCTCTCGGCCGGCTTGGACGTGGTCTCCATCGCCATGTCCTACACGCTGATCCTCAGGTCCCTCTGGGGGCTGCCTTCCTCACGTGCCTCCCCCAAGGCCCTGCACACCTGCGGCTCCCACCTCTGCGTCATTGCCATGTTTTACATGCCGGCCTTCTTCTCCTTCCTAGTGCACCGCTTCGGCCACCAGGTCCCTCGACATGTCCTCATCTTGCTGGCCAACCTCTACGTGGTGGTGCCGCCCATGCTCAACCCCATCGTGTATGGGGTGAGGACGCGGCCGATCCGGGAGCGCGTGGCTCACCTCCTCAGCCTGGGGGTCTCGGGCAGGGGGGCGTAGCTGTTCACTGGCACCTCCAGCAACACCTCCAGAGCTCCTCACGCTGTGTAGTATCACGGTGCACTTCGCAAGGCAGGCTCTGCCTGTCAGTATTTCCATTTACATTTTCAGCTGCATTTATCCCGTCCATGGCCTTTGGGAGCTGGGGTCAGGTCCAGGCGACTTGTGGGCAGGCAGCCCAGAGGGGCTGGTGGAGGAGCCACCAGGCCTGCAAGGCTTCCTCAGTTCATGCCAGGCTCAGAAAAACAGAAGAAAAGCAACTCCTTCTGCCATGTTCCAGTACTAAAAAGGAGAAATGGGATGATCAGAGGAATTTGACACTGCTCAGTTTGACATCAGCTCCAAATAAAGTAATGGAAAAGTGAATATGAGACTTAATCAATAAAGCGCGAAAAGGCAAGAACGCAATCAGTGGCAATCAGTACTTATTTCTGGTGCTTAGTTTCCATAGAATCATGTCATTTCATTTTCCAATGACTTCCGTATTTGGGTGATAAAGTTACCCGAGGGCTGAATAACATAGTATTTTTTTTTTCCCCACAACATTCAGATAAATAAGTCATTATAACAAACAGATAGTCAAAGAAACAAATGATATGCCTACTTATAAATAAAGAAGTTGTTAATGGAGTTTGGCTAACTGCAGAGTCTTGATGCAGTGATAGTTCCCCACTGAGAGCTTGTTTTCCATATATTTCTGGGGAGATTCAGCAGAGATTGGACACCAGGTCTGACACTACGTATGATTTTTATCAGTTGTGTAAAAACAAGTATAAAATCATTGCTAATGAGGTTTTTAGATGATGCAAAGACCAACATGGCCATACTGTTGACAAAGGACAGGCTGTTACACAGCCAAGTCAATAGAGGTGGATGCAAAGTCATGCTCAGGAGGTGCAGAGAAGGGGCTGCAGCCCCTTCCCCTCTGGGGAAACGCGGGGGGCTGAGGGAAGGAGCACTTTGGTGGGGGCTCTTTGGGTGATGCTTGGCCGACAGGCCAAGTCCCAGGGTGTTCCCACAGCCGTGCAGGGGCGCTGGTGGCGATGAAGATCTGTGTTCCTCTCAGCCTGCTCTCACATCCTTCCGCCAGTCCCCAGCAGCACATTTCTGAAAACTGTTGGGAGGCTGGGAAGGGCCATGCGTGCGTGCTGCAGCCCCCTCCTTGGGGTGGGGAGGGAACAGGGAGGCTGGAGCTGTGGAGGCTGCCCGGAGGGACCCCGCTGCTTCCCCAGCACTGCCCAGTCCCTGTGCAACAGCTGCAGAGGGGCCCTGCGATAAAGACAGGGACAAAATGAGGGGGAGAGCACTGGGAGAAAACAGCACTTTGAGCAGCTTTGCTCAGCAACAGTAACGTCTGAGAGCTGGTTCAGTGTCCCCTTGTAAGCAGGGCATCTCACAGGGTTGTGTTGAGAAAGACGAGGTGGGGTGACCCCAGCTGAGTTAAAGGCTGTGAGAAATAAACCTTCGGCCCTAGGAACTGCTGGGTGTCACAGCCAACTCCTCTGAGCCCCCTGAGCAGACCCACCCATGCCCACCTGTGCTAGCCATGGTGGGTGCTCCGTGCAGGTGAGTCTGGGGGGAGACATTTCATCCCAAAACCCACAGGAGCCAAACTGCCGCCTGACCAGCGCAGGAGAGCAGCCTCAGCAATGATCAGAGGCACAGCGCTGATGGGGTGCAGTGCAGTGCAGGGCAAGGGCTGGACCCAGAGCTCTGCTCTGGTGGCTGGGGCACTGCAGGGATGCTGTCTGCACAGCACAAGCTCAGGGAACAAAGCACTTCTGACTAGCGACCTGTTTACATGAATTTCCCAAAAAATCCCCATTGCTGGGCTTGGTGGAAGACAAGCAGGTGAATTCTAGCCTGGCTCACCTGCCTGTGGCTCACACGATCCCACAGGTTGCTTCAGCCTTGAGTTGGCTGCCCAGGGAGGAGCAGGTGAAGGTGGGCTGCGCACTCAGCGAGGGGCTGGAGTGGTTCGTGGTGGGAGTGGTGCTGTGGTCCTGCCTGCTGCTCTGGGGTCATGACTTGAAAGACAGCAGAGATGTCTGGAGGGGAGGGAGGCACAACAGACATATTGTGCAACTGCTGGAGAAAACACTTGATCTGTAATGGGAGCAAAACATTAACTCCTGAAGAGATGTAGAGGCATCTTCACTGCAGAATGGCTGTCCCAGGAGAAACCATCTGATGCTGAGCATCATTGTAATGCCCTTGAGAAGGATGAATTTGAATGAGTGGAAAATGAAGCCAGACATATTCTGATTAAAAGTAAGAGCTTTATTTTGAATAGTGAGAATAATTAACTGCTGTGAGAAGCTCCTGAGAGCAACAGTCGATTTTCCAGCAGTGACTATCCCAATCGAGATAATATGCCCATGTGGAATGGAAGTTATTTGGTACAAAGCTGTGCTCCCCTGAGCACCACCAGCCCCTGCGCCAGCAGCAGCGCCGCGGGTGCCAGTGGAGGTGCCTGCAGCAGCACCGCTCACCTGCTGGGGCCAGGCTGCTGCTCGAGCACCGTCCTGGGTGGGAGCAGAGATGGCTGTGGCAGAAGGTTCCTGGAGCATGTCCCACCGGGTCACGGCATCCCCCCATGGCTACTCATCCCCACAAGGAGGATGATCCCCTTGCTGCCGTGGGGGTCCCAGCAGGCGGCACTGTCTGCGCTCTCCACCGAGGATGCGGAGCAGCAAAAAAATCACACAGAGGATGACAATTTTTTTCCAGCAAACCTGGAACTCAGAAGGGCTGGCAGCAGTCTGTAACACAAAGACCTCCCAGGCTTGGTCACAGATAAGCAAGGTCTGCAGCTCCCTGTGGTGGAAGCACCAGTCGGTTCCATGGTTCGTGCTATTTGTGGGCCCTGGGGGCACCAGAAACTCTGCACAAGTTGCAAGCAGCAATTCTGGGTCAAGAAAATCCTCCCTCCTGCCCCCCCTCCGGTATGAACAATGTCTGAGGAGGAGCAACAGCTTCTAACATGCTGTAAAACCACAGGCAGTTCCTGGGACAGCCTCCAAGACCAGCAAGCTCCAGAAATTAAATTCCAGGAAGAACCAAAGCTGCTTAGGTTAAGGGCTCTCCTCAATGGGGAGGGAAATGCAAGAGTGGCTGGGAAAGTCCATCCTTCTAAGTTTCATCCCAGATTTACTTATCTCCTGATTTATTAGCGGAGAGGCACTACACAGGCACATTATTGGCATTTAGGATAAATCTGGGATGCGGATAGGAAGGAATATCCCAGCTGTGAGACTGCCAGGTTGCTCCAGGGGGTGCAGCATGGGTGAGCTGTGTGAGCCTTTTAACATGGAGCTGTGCTGCGTGGTGGCAAATCGGAGGATATGGGTGCCAGTGGAGTGATGGAGAGAGCAAGCTGGCGCCAGTAGGGGTGTGTGTGCCAGCACAGTTTTGTCAAACAAATAATTGCAGAGGAGCTCTGTTACTGCAAGCAAGCATGCTGGGGCTCTGGACGTGCTCTTCACCTGGCATTTTGTCCAGAAGCAGAAACCATACCGCATCCTTCAGGGAGTTACCAGGTGACATGGTTAGTGTCCTTCAGGTGTGAAACAAGCTCTACAAATGGATGACTTTTTACATTTATTTATTTATTTGTGGTTAAAAAAAATACTTTGTAATTTATAAAATTGATACTAACATCAAATAACCTAAAGGCTATGAAAAAAAAGACTCAACAAGTGAAGCTATAGTTCTGATATGCACCTGGATTTTCATACTGGCTCTATGAAAGTTAGTCTCCGAAGTTTGCTGATGAAGAAACGGAGCAGCAGCCTAGGAACCGTGAGAAGTTTTTCCTAGCACCACATAAGCGGGAAATAAAGAATGGGATGAAAAAAAGGAAAGCTCCTTTTGGCTTTGTTTTGAAACAAGCATTGGCTTTCGCAGCTGAGTGAGGTGCACTTGGTGGTGGTGGTGTTTCCCGGCTGAAGAGGGGAGGATGCCCCGGGCTCGGGCTGAGGAAGGGGGGTGTGCCCTGCTCCGACAGCTGTACTCAGAGGGGCGGCTGGCATGGAGGTGGCACTGCCAGAGTCTGTGGGGGGACAGTGCTGACCCGGGTGTGCATACACAGGGCTGGCAGCAAAGCCTCGGGGGGACACAAAGGCTGGCAGGCACCAGTGTGTTCCTGAAGCAAAGCTGGTGGGAGGGGTGCTCAGCGGTCCTGGCAGCGTCACAGCAGGGCTGGTGGGGCCAGCCTGCGCCGGGCCGGTGCACTGAAGTGGTGGAAGTGGTCCTGGAGTCCCCTCAGCCCAAATTTTCCCGTGTTGCAGTCTCCCTGTGTCCCTGAGACCCCGTTGGCTGTGCATGGCAGAGGTGAGGGTGCCCAAGCTCGTCTCCAGGGGAGGTGCCCCCACCGTGCCCTGCTGGTCACTCTGACACCAGCGTGATGTCACAACACGGGGCTGGCAGCGTGGCAGGGCTGCGTGGGCAAGGGGACGGGACGAGGAAGATGGGGGGACCCCTGGGGCGCTGAGCAAGGGGAGCAGCTGTGCAACATCTGGCTGGTATGTGCACTCTGGGCGCGCTGTGGGGAGAGGTGGTCCTTGTCCCCTTGTCACTGCTCCCTCCTGGAAGCTGTCACCATAGCAGGCACCACGACCACCCCTTGTTTCAGCTGGCAGCCATTGCCCCCCATCGCTTCCCACCTTCTGCCAGTGCCTCTGCTTTCTGACAGACTGAAGCACAGCCCCGATCTCAAAGCCACCATGTCTGAAAGCAAAGGGGGTAGTCAGCCTCTTGTCACCATGGATTCCTCAGATATCATCAAAGTGACTGTAAAAACCCTCAAACAGAAGGAGCAGTTTGAGGTTGCTCAGAGCAGCACCATCCAGGAGTTTAAGGAAGACATTGCCAAGCGTTTTAAAACTCCCCCTAATCTCCTGGTGCTGATATTTGCTGGAAAAGTCCTCAAAGATCAAGATACTCTGAGCCAGTACGGAGTCCACAATGGGGCCAGCATCCACCTTGTCATCAGGTCCCAAAAGAGACCACAGGAGGGCCTGCCAGATCAAGGAGCTGCAACCACCCTGATGCAGCCTCCCAGCCGCAGTAATTCCAATTTGTTCTTCTTGGAAAGCATATCTGATCTGCAAAACCCAGGCCTGAGCCATCAGAATTTGTCTGAGCTGTTGATGTCTGGCCAGGAGATAGTGGTGCGGACCATGAAAGAACTCATGTCTAGGATCCTCAGTTCAGAGCTGGATCTGAACACCATCAACAACAACACGTTTTTGCAAGGGTTCCTCCTTGGGGTGACAGGTGTAAATATCCTAGGCCTGGACTCAACAGATGTGTCGGACTTGGTGAGTAGCATTGAAGGACAAGATGTGTTTGTGCATGGCTTGATAAGCGAGGTGGCGCAGAGCGCCTTTGTGCAGAACATCCTTGCCAACGCCAGCCTTGTCAGGGACATCATCATGTCCAACCCTCAGGTGCAGCAGCTGGCTGAGCAAAATCCCGAGATTGGTCACATTCTCACCAACCCACACACTCTAAGGGAAATATTAGAGGCCTACAGCAGCCCTGCTGTAATGCAGGAGATGGTAAGGAACCATGATCTGGCCATGAACAACCTCGAAAGCATCCCTGGTGGGTACAGTGCTCTGGAGCAGCTCTACAGGGAAATTGAGGAGCCCATCCTGGATGCTGTGCAGGCACAGATAGGCAACAACTTGTTTGCTGCACCAGACAGTAACCTGTCCCTGAATGGAGCCCAGCTACCAGCCCGGACTGAAAATCGGAGGCCGTTACCCAACCCATGGGCTCTGCAGTCCAACAGAGCCAGTGATAATGTATGTGACTGCGATGGACGATTGGCAAACAGCGGCACAGATGAGAGTCTTATTGTGCTGAGTTTGGGTCCTGCAGCAGGTGTGGTGGTCTCCAACTCAGGGGAGGCCCAGAGCATGGTCCAGCAGCTAACAGGAAACGCAGAACTCATGCAAAACCTGGAGGATGCGTTAACAAACCCCAACGGTCCAGCACAAATGCTGCTGAATAGCGATCATACATCAAGAAATGAAAACTCTCCACCTCAAGATCAAAGTGCACAGCAGCTACCACCAGAGATGGAGAATGCTGAGATTTCATCCTTGCTGAGAAACCCCAGGGCGCTGCAGGCATTGCTGCAGGTCCAGCTGGGATTACAGATCCTCACCACAGAGGCACCAGATTTCATGCTGAGTTTGGGGGACTCGCACGTGGAGCTGGATCTGGAAAGCATGGACGACTCGACACAAAGCAATGAGTCTGAGGATGATGTAAGTTTGGTGTCAGAACAGGGTGAAGAAGAAGACCAGACAGAGATGGACGAGCAAGAACCACAGATCAGATATGAGAGACAAATGCAGCAGCTCCATGCCATGGGCTTCCAGGACCAACGTGCAAACTTGCAGGCTCTGATGGATGCAGAAGGTGAGATCAATGCAGCAGCTGAGATACTGGCAAAAGCACCGTCATCAAACAAGATACCGTAACAGGTTCATCCAAATGATGAACCTTGTTTGTTGATGATTGCGTTTCAGTCTCGTCGTACACTAAAGGTAGCAAGGTGCATACTAAGAAGTTGTGTGCTGTAGCATTCTTCAATCTATGAGAATTAATTCCCTCTTAGCTGCAAGGACATCTTGCATTCAGAAATGAGGTGTTCTGTGCTGTGAAACAGTGAAGGCCCTACCTGAATGCGGTGCTACCCATTTACAGATATGATAAGATAGATACAGAGTCCAGATGTGTATGCAGGTGAAAAACATGCCAGCAAAAGACACCAGGGAGGTAAAATGGTAAAATATACATTTTTTACAGGTTAGGAACCGAGCTCTGGAGATCATAGTATGGTAGAATCATTCAGGTTAGAAAAGACCTCTAAAACCATCAAGTCCAACCGTTAACCTAGCACTGCCAGGTCAACCACTAAACCATGTCCCTAAGCACCACATCTACATGTCTTTTGAAGACCTCCAGGGATGGTGACTCAAACACTTCCCTGGGAAGCCTCTTCCACAACCCGTTCAGTGAATAAATTTTTCTTAATATCCAGCCTAAAGGTCCCCTGGTGCAATTTGAGGCCATTTCCTCTTATCCTATTGCTTGCTGCTTGGGAGAAGAGACTGATCCCCACCCCACTACAACCTCCTTTGAGGTAGTTGTAGAGAGTGATAAGGTCTCCGCTGAGTCTTCTTTTCTCTAGATTAAATAACCCTACTTCCCTCAGCCGTTCCTCATAAGACTTGTTCTCTAGACCTTTCACCAGCTTTGTTGCACTAATGCTGAAGACCAGATGATAAATGAGCATGGCTCCCATATGGACTCCAAAATAAATGGTGGCACTTTGACAGCTGTTTGTTTGTTTGTTTGTTTTTTTTTGTAAAGGCCCTAAAGGAGAGAGGCAGGGAGTATCTGAGCCACCCAGCCTCATCCCTGCCACTGCAGGCATCAGCTTTTCCTCTGCTGAGCAAACTGTTTTGAAAGTCAATTTGTCATTTCTGCCACTGCTTCTCCTCTGGGAGTGAAGTCCAAGGGTTATGGTGAGGATTATGGCAACTATCCATGATGGTTATAACCTAGCTTTTCATCCTGAATATGTTCACAGCTGGTTTCTACCCACCTATCGTTGCACAGTTTTTAGTTTCATGCACTAGGTAAGAGTTTCTCTGATTAGCAAATCCCAAACCCTTTGTGCTTTCCCCAATGTCACCCACAGCGCCAGGGATTAAGATATCTTCTGCAAACCATTCCTTGGGATCAGGGCGGTCTCTTTGTAAGTCTTGTCCCTTTTGCTTTGCTGTGTGTGAGCCTGAGGCAGTGCACAGGGTGGTGCCATATGCAGCCATAATGCCTTTTAAAGCCTTGTCTTTATAATACAAAACATGATAACTGATTGGGAGCTTTAGGGGTTTGAGGTTTGATGCTGCAGACTTGCCTATAATGACTCAAAACTGTGGTGTTAGGGAGATGGAGCAGCTGGGGATGTGCTTGTCTGGAGCTTCATCCCTTCTCCCAGGCCTGCCCTGGGTGAGCAGGGTCAGGATCAGCCCAGACCCTGCCCTCCAGCCCCTCTGCCAAGTTCTGCTCCAGTCCCATCCCTTCCCTCCCCTCCTGCTCCTGCCCTTCCCTTCTCTGCCCTTGCATCCAAGCAATGAGTCTCCTTCCTCCGGCTCCAGGTTTCCCACTCATTTCTTTTGCAAATGTTTCTCTCCCAGCATCCTTCCTTCACAAAATGTCCCATGAGAGGTTTTCTATCCATTTCTTTTTCCTCCTCCTCCCCCTCTATGGCTCTGCAGCCAGTAACAAATTTAGACTTTGCGTTTAAATAACTAGCAAGCAGTTTAAATAACTGCTTGCTATTTTGCATCTTGTTCATTCTTTCTCCTCTCTTCACCTTTCTGGGGGTGGTTGGAGGATTGGTCTGGGGAGATGGGCTGGGTGCTTGATGGACTGTGGCTGGAAAATGTCCTCCCTGTAGCAGACCCCATGCTGATGGTGCCTATGCCAGCAGGTGTGCCTCGTCTGACCTGACATGATAAAGCCAACCCCCTGCAGCAGCAGCTGCCTCTGGTGGTAGCTGACAAGCTGTCTGGTGGACTTCAGCTCATCCCTCTCTCAGGAAGCCAGTCTCAGCTTCAGCCATAGGGACGTGATTGATGCTAGGGGCTGGTAGTGCTGGTTGCCACTGGCTTTTTGGGGTCCCCATGCAGCAGCTGTGGCCTGAGGCATGCTGCTTGCATGAGGTCAAGAGTCTGCAAATTTCCTTGGTGGTAAACATTGCCACTGCTGCTTTGGGACCATGCTGCTGTGAAACGTCTCTGCTTTGGGCCATGCGCATGGAGTCAGATGGAACATCTGCTGCTAAGGTCTCCTGAAGCTGAACACATGCACAGAGCTTGTGCGGCCTGTCCTGGGCTGTTCATCCATGGCTGACAATGGAGTGAGGTAGGTGCAGGTGGTGAAATATAAATGTAAATGTAAAAATTTGATGTGAATTGTGCATCCAGCCTCCTCCTGCAGCCTGTAGAGTTGTTGGCACAGCTCAGTGTTCAACTGGAGGAGCCCAACACCACCTGAGAGGCCCTTGGGCATTTGAGACATCCACATGGGGCTGGAAGATGTGACATGGGACTTACAAGACACCTGTGTCCCTCTAGATGAGTGGCTGGAGATGAGGCAGGACAGAATAGAGCATCTCAGAAGGTGCATTAAAAATGGTGAACACTTACACACAAAAGGCTGTTGGAACAAAGTATTCCATTAAAATGCTCATGTTTCAAATTCAAGCATTTTTAGTGTTTCAGTTACAATAAAGTGCTAAATTAATTTACAATTTTAAACACATTTTTGCTTTGTTTTCTTATAATTATTTTGGTAAACCTGGGAGGAACTCATGGCACATGAAATTTAACCAAATACAGATTTTTTTTTTTTTTTCCCCCAACAAAAATGTCCCCCTGGCTTTGCTCAGCTTCTGAATGGGATATTTGGTGTGAGCTGGGAGTTGCTGGAGCAGTGTGATCCCTTGTAGTCTGTGTAGCAGGGAGCATAGGAACCATCTGTGCTTGCAGGACAGCAAGGACTCCACCATTCCTTCCACATCCCCTCTCCTTGTTCTCAGAGGCAGCCAGGCTGACAAAAATCAGCTGTCTGCCTTGTTAGCAAGCCCATCCTCATCCTGAGAGCTGGGCTTCTTTAAAGGTGCCCGGGCACCAGAAGGCACAGGTGGTAGGGTTCGTGACACGAGGTGGCACCAGCACTGAAGGGGCTCCCGCAGCCCACTCCCAGGTCTGCCCCTGTCCGCCCCGTGCAGTGACCGTGCTCTGGTCCCCAGCCGGGATGCCGGCCCCTCTGGAGCCCTCGGGGTGCAGCAGTCCCAGTGCCTGCGTCCTGAACAAGCCAGAGCGCTGAGGCACTTGTGTCTGGGGGGCTATGCACCTTGAATGCTGCACTCCACCGTTGCTCCCGTGGAATTGTTTTTTTTTATGATCAAAGTCTTCCTCCAGGTGTGGGTGTGCTGCTGAGTCCGTGACATTCACAGCTGCCCCTGCTTGTAGGCTACTTTGTACTGAAATGATTCAGCCTGCAGGAAACAGTTCCTACAGACTAATGTACTACTCATCCTGTGTGTGGAGTTCCTGAGGGGCTGCAGAGGGTCTCCACTGACCAGGGAGGTGGGGCAGAGTCCGGTCACTCGTGCGAGCAAGGTTCCCAAGCTCGTCCTCCCACATCCCCCATCCCGTCCAGGAGTGCAGCCTATGGCTGTCTGTCATTGCTTTATGGAACTTCTCCAAATTCCTTTATTGCAGTAATCACTGAGGGCATTATGTATCATGCCCAATAATCTATTCAAAAAGCAGGCTGTTATTTATAAATACGTGTTAAACTATTTGCAAAAGTAACTGCACCGAGTTTCTATGTCTGGCTGCTTGGCACTTTGGATAAGCCACAGCACTCTTAGACCTCATCGCGTCTGCTTTTCCAAAGGCTGTGGCTTGCTGCTGCCTGCGGTGACATTGTGACAGTCCAGCCAGGGCCCTGGGGACAGGCTGTGCAAATGGCACAGGTATAATTGTGCAGGTGCTGGTCTGGGCGCTGGGGACCTGCCTGCACTGAGCGACGTGCTTGTAACGTGTGTGATGTATGAGGGGCCTGGGGCAAGATCCCCGTGCCGCTGGTGGCTGCAGGGCGCTTTTGGCGTGACGCAGTGGGTGCAGTGCCTCCACCCGGGCCCCGTGCAGCCGGTAAAAGGGCTCCACACTGCAGCCCGGCCTGGCTGCTGCCACGGACCCGCGCTGCTGCGGGGTCAAGGATCTGGTGAGCTGCTCGCGCTGCATGCTTGGGGCCAGGGGGATCGCTAGGACAGAGGGGCCACATCCCCAGTTCGCAATAACCTGGTGAAGCACCTTCCCTCACTGGCC
The DNA here is from genome assembly GCF_040182565.1 of Anser cygnoides. NCBI lineage: Eukaryota > Metazoa > Chordata > Aves > Anseriformes > Anatidae > Anser > Anser cygnoides. The sequence continues at coordinate 212,458,576 of NC_089873.1, read as the reverse complement.
AGCCAGATCGGCTGCTCTTAAGCTGAGATAACACGGTTTTGGGAGCGAGGCTGAGGTGGCGGGGCAGGAGCGAGCCCCATGCAGGGCAATGTCCGTGGGGCACTGCAGTGTGCACCGACCTGGGACAGCTGCAGCACTGAGCATCTCCCTGCCGCGGGAGAGCTGTGGATGTGCTCAGGCCAAGAGGGAAAACACTTGTGTTATTTTCATTCTCTCATCTGGAGACAGTAAGTCACTAGCAGGCTGTTTTCCCCTGCCCTGTTCTGTGTCCCCGGCTCCCTTCCAAAGGCTGGAGCATTGTGACGGCTGCCCCTGGGGAGGGGGCTCCATCCACTCCCCCTCTGCAGCTCTGTGAAGCTGCTGCTGTGGTGTAACCGGGCAGGCAGCACACCTTGTAGCTGTCTGCTCTCCCCTGCAGTGGGTGGGGGAGAGACTCAAAAAAAAAAAAAAAAAAAAAAAAAAAGGTAGATGTGTGAGAACACGTGGGTTGAGTTATGACCAGCTTAATAAGAAAGAGAAGAAAATTATATAAAGCCAAGAATAAGCAAAGCAATCGACGCACAATGCAATCGCTGAGCACCTGCCAACTGGTGCCCAGCTGAACCCCGAGCAGTGGCTGCCCCCCACCTCAGCCAGCCCCCCAGTTTTATATTTCCATGTGATGCCACATGGCATGGGATATCCCTTGGGCCAGTTGGGGTCGGCTTTCCTAGTTCTGTCCTCTCCCAGCTCCTTGTGCACCCCCAGGCCCCTCACTGGCACGGCAGTGTGAGAAGCACAGAAGTCCTTGGCTCTGCATAAGTACTGCTCAGCAACAACTGAAACATTGGTGTGTTATCAGCACTGTTCTCATCCTAAATCCAAAACACAGTACAAAGAGTTACTCTGAAGAAAATTAACTCTATCCCAGCTGAAACCAGGACAGCTGTGTCCTCAATCAGAGCCCTTGCTTCTGCCACAATGACAAGAGATCAGACCTCTTTGTAATCCTCAGGCAGCTCTGTGGGAATGTCAGTATTTCAAGTTATTGCATTTAGTTAAGTTAAGCTAAAAAGATTTTAGGAATAAAAGGTTCCAAGGAATTGCTTGGAGGTAGTTGTAGAAGATACGTCCTTTGTGCTGTACTTGTGTTAGTGCAGCTTGACAGTGGTGACTAAGCTAGGAAGGGTCTGCTGCTGAGAGGTCCCTCTGGCACAGAGCTTCTGGCTGCGCTGTGATCCCAACCTGCAGGTGCAACGGGCCCTTGTTTATCTGCAGTTCAACATCTGGAGTTTGGCAAGAAGTGACTAGCTTTTAGTATAACAGCACAGAGTATATATACTATTAGCATTAGTAGTGTTTTCCATCTGTTAACATGCCGCATCTATTTTTATTTCATGCAATATTTATAATGAATTGCTTTAATTCATTTACAGCATTAGATAGTTTTTTATCTTCACTATTTTTTAAAGACTGTCCACTGTTATGTTCTTTCTATGGAGCAGGTTCCTTGGACACGAAACTGTGTGCCTCTGAGCATAAGCTGGGAACCAACTCCATCTTTAAAAATGCAATTGCTTTCTCATACATGGAGTCAATATTTCGGTATGCAGTAACCTCACAGGGGTATGGTTTTAAGTACTTGCAACACTTGTTCATCTCAGTTGCACTACGGGTAATTCCCATTTTGAGTCTTGGTATTTAAGAGCTGACTGACTATTGCACAAGCTGCTGAAAAAGAGAGGCATCCCACTCTAACTTGTGCGAGTCTGGGGGTGACCCAGCCTCCTTCAGACCCTCTGCAGGGCAGCGGTGCAGCCCTGTCCTTGGCTGCTGGGGGAACTCCAGCTCAGGGTCTTCCCCTGACCCAAGAGGCTTTCCAAGCGCCTGGTTGGATTTTATTTCCACTCGACTTGCACTGACAGTGAGGTGCAGAGTGAGCCAAACCAGAAACTTTTCAGTCCTAAAGCCAAAAGGAAAGGGAGACAGAAGTCTGGAGATGAGGATGGAGGATGGGCAGCCAACTTCAATCCTAGAGCTAATTTTGTCCTAAACTCATGTGAGTCCACGTACCTGAAACTCCCAATTATCCCTTTTGCAGGTCCTGATGCCCAAGAATATCTCGTGCACCGCTGCAAGCACTTGACCTTCCTCTTGTGTTGCATGACTTACTCTCTCTACTCCAGACGGATAGTCCATCGGTTTAAGGTATTTGTGCAGTATGGGTTGATTCTGTCTCCATTCAGCCTGGTCTACTTGGAAGAAAAATACACTTATACCATCTTAAAATCAAGTGAAGAGAAAATCTGGACACTGTCACATACACATAGTAGTAGTACATGAGTATAAGTACCTGCTGCAATACGTTGCAGACCACAGGTCTTCATAATTGGGGTGGATACCTGCCACTGTGGCTGTTAGCTGATCAGCAGAGGTGATACTGGCATTTGATAGTGGTGGAAGAGCTTGAGCATGTGAAATAACATTCTGCAGTGCTTTCTGTCTTTGCTTTCAGGTGCAGCTTATGCCACCATTCAACCTTAGCAGCTCGACTCCAGCAACTTTCATCTTGGCTGGCATCCCGGGCATGGAGAAGTCACACATCTGGATCTCGATCCCCTTCTGCTTTATGTATCTGGCTGCCCTGCTGGGAAATGGTGCCCTGCTGTTCGTTGTGAGGACAGAACGAAGCCTCCACCAGCCCATGTACCTCTTCTTGTCCATGCTGGCTGTCACTGACCTGATGCTGTCAACCACGACTGTGCCCAAGATGCTGGCTCTGTTCTGGTTCAGTGCAGGGGAGATCTCCTTCGGCGCCTGCCTGACCCAGATGTTCTTCCTGCACTTCAGTTTCTCGGCAGAGTCTGTGATCCTGCTGGCCATGGCCTTTGACCGGTTTGTGGCCATCTGCTACCCCCTGCGCTACGCAGCTGTGCTGACACAGTCAGCTGTTGTCAAAACAGGGCTGGTGGCTTTGCTGAGAAGTTTTTGCATCATTTTCCCGTGTGTATTCCTGCTGAAGCGCCTGCCCTTCTGCGGGCACAATGTCATCCCGCACACCTACTGCGAGCACATGGGCATCGCCCGGCTGGCCTGCGCGGACATCTCCGTCAATATTCTGTATGGCCTCGCAGTGCCTTTCCCAGCAGTAGTGCTAGATGTTGTGCTCATTGCTGTCTCCTATGTCTTAATTCTTCAGGCATTATTCAGACTGCCTTCCAGGACTGCCCGCCACAAGGCTTTCAATACCTGTGTGTCTCATGTTTGTGTTATATTTCTTTTCTATATTCCTGCTTTTTTCACTATTTTAACGCACCGCTTTGGTCAGGAAATTCCGCACCATGTCCACATTCTGCTGGCCAACCTGTACGTGCTCTTCCCCCCCCTGCTGAACCCCATCGTGTATGGGGTGCGGATGCAACAGATAAAAGAGAATTTCATGAAAGTGTTTCTCTGCCCCTCAGTTCGTTTTCTGCAAGAATAAGAACGAGATGTCACTGTGAGAAAGTAATGAATACCTCAGCGGGACTTGAAGCCCACCCAAATCCTCCCTCTTGGCAACCATAAATGTGGAACACAATGCATCCCCCGCAACACTTTCCCCAACAGTTTATAGAAAATGTAAGAAAAAAGATAAAAGACAGGCTCTCTAACTGGCTGCAGAGAGAGAAGGAACAAAGAAGGGAGAACCCACCCCAGCAATGTCACTTGTGGGGAATCCTCAACAAGCTGGAGGCAGGCAGCTTTCACTGTAGTGTGATGGTGAGATCCTTATCTCAGCTGTCTGCTCTGGAGTCAAGGGACAAGGTGTGTAATAAACTTGTTCTAATCACAACTGGCTAATGGAGTTCATTACAGGAATTGCTTCGTTATTAAAATTCACAGAAACAAAAAAGTCTCCCAAAGGGAAAACACTGAAATAAATGCAAGTACTGCAGGTTAGCATGGAGCTGCATTTGCAGCCCAGAGAGCCAACCGTATCCTGGCCATATCAAAAGAAGCGTGGCAGCAGAGTGAGGGAGGTGATTCTCCCCCTCTGCTCCACTCTTGTGAGACCCCACCTACACTACTGCGTTCAGCTCTGGGGCTCCCAGCACAAGAAAACATGGACGTATTAGAGCAAGTTCAGAGGAGGGCCACAAAGATGATCAAGGTGCTGGAGCACCTTTCCTACAAAGACAGGGTGAGGGGGTTGGGGTTGTTCAGCCTGGAGAAGGGACGGCTCCAGGGAGACCTTACAGTGGCCTTCCAATACCTAAAGGGGGCTGCAGGAAAGCTGGGGAGGGACTCTTTGTCAGTGAGTGTGGTCTTTTCCAACCTTTATGATTCTATGTGCTGATTGAAAGTGGTGAGCAGTAGTATCCAAGCTGCATTAGGGAGGGTACAGGAGGAGTGCTGGTTCTGGAGAGAGACAGTGCTGAACTACATCTCCCCAGAGCTGAACCGAAGCCCCCATTAGCTGCTTGGCAGGTATCAGACCTTGTCCCAGCTTTAGAGTTGTTGCAGATGGTCTAGACAGAGTGTCTGCAAATACAAACACCAGCTTCAGCCTGAGTATTTACTAGGTTTGTAGATCACACATTGAGCGTTTTCCTCCTTTGCTCTTGCAAATGCCTTCTTTTATGATCAGTTTCTGCTAATATTGGTTTCTTATTAATAAAGGCATGACATTTATTGCTTTTATGTAATATGCTTTCTCTTTTATATGAGAATATTTTTTTTTTTTTTGCCAGCACCTGTGGTGCATAAGCTATTGTTTTCAATTACAGCAATACAAGGACAGCTGTGGACAATTCAGTTTGGCTTCACCCTTATGGTACCTGCTAGAACTTACTCCTGTCAGTTCCCTCAGTTTGACCCGTGTCATGCCCATCCTTTCTCAGTCATACTATCACACTATCAGCCAGCTCTTTCCCATTGCTAGGGTTTGTTTTGCTGTACTTGGAGAAACCATTGACACCTCCTGCCTGAACCACTACTTCATGAGGTGCATCTCTCTCCTGTAACAGAATGCAGCAGTCTCTTCTCTGATGTCTCAACAAAATTGTACGACTTTTTCCTGCTGTTTTTTTTTTTTTTCTTTCTTTCCAGGACTGCCACTAACCAACAATCATACTCTTCTGCCAAGGAAGTCAATGTCATACATGGAAATGAAGATGTGGACAGGTGACAGGGATGATGGCCACAAGGACTACATACATTTTGTCAGATGCATCATAGCATGAGTCCCAGCAGTGTGGTGTGTCCAGATCAAGCTGTTTGTAGAGCTCTTAGTAAATCTGCTTAGCCCTAGCACTGTCGGCAGTGGGGTTTGACACTGCATGGCCATTCGGGTAGGTGTTGGCCATGAGGGTGAGCCTGAGGAGAATCACAGAATGATATCCACCAGATCCATGTATCACAGACAAAATAATAACCAGGATGAGTTGGGAAAAGCCATAATATAGTCTGTTTTCTTGTGCTTGTTTGCTACTTGTCTCCTTACAGCTTGAACTCCAGTTAGCATGTGCACAGCACTTACCACTTCAGGGATCTGGTCTTGGTTGAGATCAGGAAAACCAGCGACAGAGGATCCAACCCCTCTGCTCTGCTCCGCACTGGGGAGGCTCCCGAGGCCAGAGAGGCCTGGAGCTGGTGGCAGGAGCCCAGCGCAGGGCCCCGAGGTGCGGGAGGGCCTGGAGCACCTCTGCCGTGAGGAGAGGCTGCGAGAGCTGGGGCCGCTCGGCCCGGAGAGGAGGAGGCTCCGGGGGAGCTCCCCCGCGGCTGCCGGGGCCTGCGGGGAGCTGCGCAGAGGCCGGAGCCGGGCTCTCGCCGGGGGTGCCCAGGGCCAGGAGCAGAGGCCCCGGGCCCAGCCTGGAGGCCGGGAGGTGCCCTCTGGGCCCCAGGCAGCGCTGCTGTGCCGGGCGGGTGCCGGAGCCCTGGCACAGGCTGCCCGGAGAGGGGCTGGGGGCTCCTCCGCGGGGTCTCCGGCAGCCGCCGGGACGTGGGGCTGGGCGAGCGGCTCCGCGGGGCCCTGCTGGGGCAGGGGGCGAGCAGCGGCACCCAGGGGTGCCCCCAGCCTCAGCCACGCTGTGATCCTGCGATGTACTTGCCTCTGACACCCACAGAATGCATCAGCCAAGTGGGATTCAAAGGCCACATACAAAACACAAGAAACACAGCTGATACAGATTGACTTAGGTCCTCAAAAGAAGCCTTTAAAGTGCACCTGTTCTGTTGCCCAGTTCCTGCTTCACTACACAGAAATGCTTGCTTGTTTTTTTTTCTTTTTTCTTTTCTTTTCTTTTTTTTTTTTAAAATAAAAATCCGAAAGCTTTTACAGCACCAGGAAAAGTCAATGTAAACAAGCCCTTGAGAAATCATCTAAGTCCAGCAGCTGCTGTGCCTTAAGCCTGATCTCTTATAATGAAAACTGCCCCCAAACTTTTGTTTTAGCACTTGATATCTCTCTTTCTGATTCATGCAGATACTGACATTCTTTGTTGTACTGTGTATCCTAGATTTCAACAAATAATTAAAAAAAACAAAAACCTGTCTCAGTTTCAAATCTGATCAAGTCTCACTTGGCTCCTTCCAGACCTGCCGTGAGAATGATCCAGCGCAGGCACAGAAGCTGCCAGGGAAAAGGGAACTGGTGCTACAGCACTCAGCAAACTACATTTTTACAGCGTTGTCACCGTTTCCCTCATAAAACAGAGATGATGCCTTTCTTTTTGCCAGAAATTAGTTATTCTATATAGTGTTGACGTAAGAAAACTAATCTAAGTTTGGCTTTGGTTTCCAGTGTTTAATTTGCATTAGGTCAAACCACTAATTTGGGCACTGAAAATTCTGCATGTCTCTCATCTTTATGCAAAGCACAAAAATCTCCTTGCATGAGTCAAGTCTGGGCTGATATTTCTCAGTAGGTTTATTTTAGGAATGTGCATGGTGCCCTGAACATGGCTTCTGCAGAAATGATAAAGGAGTGATTTTACTGGACAGCTGCAGAAGTGAATAAACAGCACCTTGCTGATCAATAAAACCCTTTAAATTCGGGTGGTAGACCTGCGGCACTGACACAGCAGCGGCACTGGCCAAGCAACCTCTGCAGAAAGGTTCAGGAGAAATCGTCCCCTGCAATTTCAGCACGAGCAAAAGGACATGCATGGCCTGGCAGGATCCCACCAGTGGGACCCCACTGAGCCCATGTCACCAGGGACTTTGCATTGCTTCAGCAAAACAATGCAAACCCACTTCCATCAATACTGTTCTAGCAGTTTGAATTAATAGAGGTCAAAACTCAGGTGAAATCAAGCGCTGGGCCTTAATTTGCAATTCTGTCAACACCTCCAGAAATGCCAGTGAGTTGCACGGGTGAGCAATCTTGCCTGCTCAGACACCTGCTAAATTGGAACAGGTCCTGAGCCAGCACTAACATACGTTAAGCCTTATTTCTCCTCAGTTTGTAATCACTTTCTATAGTAGTTACCAAACTGTAGACGTGTTTCAATTTACATTTGTCACACTGTGTCCAGACATAGCCAGATCTGAATCTGCCTGCCTGGGCTGTGGGAACTGCAGAGGCTCAGCTGGCAGTGCCTGCCTCTGGTCTAGCTCATCGTCCAGGGCAGACATGGGGCAGGCAATGTCAGCACAAGGCCGCTCTGAAAATGATGCTGCAAATGGAAGTGCTTATAAGGTGAAGAGTATGATTTTGTTTTGTTATCTCCGTTAGAGTTGAAAGACTCAGGCTACACCGGTCCCAAAGGTGCATTGCCAGAGGTGGTGAGCAGCTCAGGTGCAGTGCTGTCAGTGTCACAGTTCCACCAGACCCTCCTACTGCACTGAGAAGCCAGTGCATCTCTTCTCTGGGCACAGCCTGGGAGGGACCACAACACACCGCAGCCTGCTCCCATTGCGTCCTCCTTGTCCACCCCAGGTCACCACAAGACTTACCATGGACATTTGGTCTAGGAGGGAGAGAACAGTGACCTTGCACACACGTCACCTGCACTCTGCAGATAGAAATGGACCTGCCACTGTGGGATGAACTGAAACTTTTATGAGGAAAAGCTGAGAGCCACAGGAAGAAGACAGAAAGCCAAGGGGTCAGCCCAGGGGTGCTGTCCAAAGGCAGCGGACGCGCCTGCGTGTGGCACTTGTGCCACGCCTTGGGGTACACATTGCACCAGGCAGCGCTTGTGGATGAACCTTGGGCAAGTCTTTCCCTGAGACAACTGCCCCCTTGTAGGTTCTCTTGCAGAAATCAGCCTTAGTCGTCATTGTGCCAGCTGGGAATCCCTCTTGGCTAATGGTGATGGGACTGGGGATAACCAGACCTAAACCACAAAGATTCAAGTGTTTGCATCAAAGGGATACACAGGGTGGTGTAAGCCAGCAGGCAGTGCATGCTGACAGCTGATGAAGGAGATGGGAGCATTGGAAACACTGAAGACTGCAGTAGTGCCAGTACTCGGAGGAGGGGAGGGAGCAGAGTGCTTCACTGTGCACAATGTCCTAACTGCATTAGGTGGCCAGATCCAGGTCTCCAGTCAGCCACTGGGCCTTGGATCACAAGGAAGCACAAAGCCTCTGGGTGGAGAGGGGAGGACTGGAGTCTCTGGTGTGGGGAACATGGGTAGAGAGGCTCACTGAAATCAGAAAGTGAGAAAAGCTCACAGGAACCAGGTGGAGACTGTGTGGGTCTGCAAACCACTTCTGATGACTCCAGAGCACCCAGAAGAGAGCATCTTTCACCACTGATCAGATGTCTGGGTCTAGCTCCTGGGGGTCACAGCCCCTACAGAGGGGCTGCAGCTGATTGAGGCTGGTCAGGGACAAGTCCAGATGTTGTTTTGCGATATTGTTGTGATGAATTTCCATTCTTTTATTGGTGTAAATGATGGGGTTTAGCAACAGAGGGACAAAAAGGTCAGCATACAAGGTAACATGAATGGAGGGAGCAAGGGCAAACACAAGATACAAGGGCTCAGGACCCTGTGGTGCCATGCAAGAGGCTGCAAGGCTTAAACTGAAATGGCTAAAAAAAAAAAAAAAAGGCTTGCTTGCAAGAGACATACTGACAGGTCTGGAGAGGGAAGTCCCTTTGGTCCATGTGCACAAACCTACCTGTAGATGGGAGATGTTGCCTGGTACGTGAATGAATTAACCTATTGCAAATTAAGCTTTCCTGATTTTAGGGGGAATGAATGCACAATATAATTTCTATCAGCAATCTTAGCTTGCCTCAAAAACACTTAGCTTGCCATGGGTGGAAATGTCTGCTTTTCAATGAGTTGTCTGCTGCTTTGTATGCAAGTAAGAGAGTAATTTGATTCATGTGTATGCTTCTGGGTCCACTTCTTTACCTCTCTGTTCACAATCTCAGCTGCACAATATCAAATATAACCTTGAGGCTGTCCAGTTTACCATGTGCTAAAGGACACTGAAAAGGTCAGACTGTCTCCTGATGTGCCATATGGAATAGGAATTCCATGCATGCAGTTGATTGGAAAAAATATTGCAGTTTTCAGAACCCGATGCCAGGTATAGGGCCATTTAGTCCTTAGGTTACCCAGCTCTTGACTTAAAGACCATTGGAGAAATTAATTGCAAGCAAGACCGTCATATATTGTTTAATTACTAAGAGCTGGCAGGGAAAGTGTAATGGACCTTGCTGTCTGCATTTGGCTGCAGTTGGTCAGTGGCACCCGTCACTGTACAACTTGGAAGCTCATTATTTAAATGCGGGCGAAGCATGGTGTAGCAGCAGTGGGGAGGCACAGTGCCCCCCTGGGATCGCTCCTGAATGTCAGTGCAGCGGTCTGTGTACATTTGGTACAGGCATCACAGCGAATGCGAACAGTGATAGGACTAGAGAGAATGGCCTCAAGTTGTGCCAGGGTTTAGGCTGGAAATTAGGAGACACTTCTTCTCAGAAAGAGCAGTCAGGCATTGGGACGGGTTGCCCAGGGAGGTGGTGGAGTCACCGTCCCTGGGGGTTTTCAAGGAAAGGTTGGACGTGGTGCTTGGGGACGTGGTTTAGTGGGTGACATTGGTGGTAGGGGGGTGGTTGGACCAGATTATCCTGGAGGTCTTTTCCAACCTTAATGATTCTATGTTTCTATGATCTACCACGGAAAGCTGATTGCCAGTGCATTGAACCAACTGAAGAGCAAGGTTCAGCAGCTCATACACCAGGGAGATGACATTTTGTTAGTGCACGTGCAAGCCAACTGGCTTGGCACTGCAGGTAGGTGGTCCAGGCTGAGCAGCCTTCCTTGGTACCTGGCTCCTGCAGCACTTCGTTGCACAAGAGGGCTGATTTAGGCCATTGCTATCAAGCTGTTAGACTCTATCTCTAGCAGACAGAAGCAGACTTAATGAAGAAGTAAAAAAAAAAATTGTTTATTTATAAAAACCGTTCATGAGTTGCAACAGCTACCTCTGGTCCTGTGCTTTTGGAGGAGCCAGCCACCTGCAGCGTGCAGGCTGGCTCAGCAGCATCAACATTTGACTTTCTTCTCACAGTGGTATCCTGCAGATTTTGAATATTTCCTCACATACATAAAAGGATGTTTTTCTTTCTCTGGACTGCTGTTGGACCACAGACTTTGCTTATCTTTCTATGCACCACGGTTAATTAATATAGGCTGATGCCAGGGTGTAAGTGACTCTGAGGTGTGCAGGGACCGTTTCCCTGCTGTTCAGGAAGGCGGGACATTGTGCATGCCAAATGCAAAAACAAGAACCACCTTGCTCAGCATGAAGCCTGGATGAGAGGCCAAAGGTCACGGTCGTAAGCCCCAAACCATTCACAAAAGATGCTTATATAGAGCATGTTTGTGTGCACTGTGCCGCAGTTCACCTCTTTGCAGTCTCTACTGAGTGATCAAGGAAAGAAGGCTGAAATCACCTGCCTTTGTAGGGGATGAAGTTCTTTTGTCTACATTATGTATGATGCTGCAGTTTCTTATCATTGCAAGTGAAATCAAATATTTTGGGTTACTTTAAACTCTGTTTCCAGGCTGCTTGTTTTCAGAAGAAATCCAAAAAAGTATTGGTTCAAAATGTTGTAATTTATATTTTGACAAGTGATTAAATTCTGAACTGTGAAATGAAAAGCCATTTTTTTCTTCAGATCTACTACCTAACAGGCAACATAACAATACTTTTAACTTTTTCTTTTTCTTTTCTCTTTTTAAACACATTTTATTTCCACTGTGTAAACGTAAGACATAAAAGTTGGCATCACAGAATCATGCGAGCCAACATCTTGGGCAACAAAATGAGAAATTCATTCCACTGAGCAGGAGAAAATGGTGTGTAACGGATATCAATTTCATGGGTAGTACACCACTCTGAATTTTTAAGTGCAGCCTCTCAGGTAATGTAATAAAAATAAATAAACAAATAGGTTTTGCCTCCAAACATCATACAGGAAATATTGTTTAATAATGTACTAACATTCATCTTCTCTTGCCATATTCTCATTGTGTTTACATTGATTTGATGTACAAGGCAGCTGTAGTATTTCACATCTGCCAGAATTCAAGAGTATAATGTAGTGGTAAAATGCACATTAAAACCAAATGATCCCTGCAATATAGAAAGAAACATGGATAATGCTATTGTCTAATGGCTGAGTCTAAAGACCAAGAGATATTTGCAGGCCGGTCAGACACTGAGGTTTACTGGAAGCCCACTTAGAGACCCGATGCCAAACCAAAGAGCAGTGAGGCCCCCTGTGTGCCCCGGGGTGGGCTGACTTCAGCTGAAGCTGACTTCTCAGGACCCAAACTGAAGGTGCTGAGCCCCGTAGGCAGTGTGGAGAGTGAGACGCCAAGGCTGTTGAGGGACAACATGCAAAAGAAGGAGCACAGAGGTTGATGGAGATGTTTGTCTTTTATGACGCAGAAAGGTGCAGTTCTCAGCAGTGGAACTGGAAACGGTGGAGAGGGGGCAGCAGAGGAGGCGACACCAGAGGTGGACAGCCTCCACGCTGTCACTGGTAAGGAAACACAGCAGTCATTAACTCTTGGAGTCAGCGTGTGCTCTAGTTTTACACGAAATGAAGGAAAATGCCTGTGCTCTCAGAAGCGTGGGCTGAGAGCCTGGCTCCCCAGGAATGCAGTGGCAGCAGTCTTCTGCACCTGTGGGAGGTTCAGCCACGCATACCTTGGGGATGGGGCATGCCCCAGGTTTCAGCAGGGATGGTGAGGAAATCCCATGTGTGCGCGTGATGTGAACACCGCCAAGCTGTCTGGGACACGCTCCTCACTGCTCTGATACCCCACTGAGCTCACTCAGCTCCGTCAGCAACTGCAGCATCAGCCCCATCTCCCCAGGCAGAGCACCTGCACCCTCCAAATGACCAAGCAGGACCAGAGTCGCTGCCTATCCCCCAGTTAGGACACGAGCCTGTGACTCACCCAGCTTCCTACTGATCCTACCCAACAGGACCCCGGCCCCCTGCTCCCACCCCCTGTGCACCCACGCCCCTGCCCTTCTGCAGAGCCTGGCCTGGCTCCTGCCTGGCACCCTGCGGTCTGCGGAGCCGTGGTGCTGCCTGAGCAGCTCCTTTCTCTCAGGACAGCAGGGACATTAACCTTCCCTGCTCCCAGGCACGCTACTACAGCCTGGGAAGGGCCCACTTACTATCATTGCTCATCATCCTCTGGTCCAGCAGTCATTCAGCCTGAAAGAAAAATGCAGGAACTGTCTTGTATGTTCCTCATCCTGATAGAGTCCGGTGGCCTTGAAAAGAGCCCAGCAGCATAGCTGTTGTGAGCAGGGAGGGGGAAAGACGGTGGAGTGTGACCTTACTTGTAATGGCTTGGGTGATAAAGTCTCGTACTGGGCAGTCTGTGCCCCATCTACACATCAGTCTGTTTTCTCTGCCCAGGGGGATTACAGAGGCCAGCTGGCTCTTCCAGGCTGCATTACATTTCCCCAGGCCAGTTCACCTGGCAGACGCTAAGGACCTGAGAAGGGGGAAGGAGAGGTAGATTCAAACAAACCCTCCCCAAGGAATGATGGCAAGGCATCCCCTTCAGTTTGGTGTTGGAAAAAGTATTCCTAATGAAAGTTAAGCCCTTTTTTTTTTTTTTTTTTTAATGTCCTGATTATAAGCTTTAGAAACAAAGCAAAACCATCTCACAGCTGGAGTGCTCCTAACTCCCATTGAAAGCTGGAATTAAAAGTGCCAGAAAATTAAGCTCCCTGTCTCAAGGGTGGTTTGACTGTTACAGTCAACATGCAAGAGAGGAATCCTGGCCCTCAGATGCCTGTTATGTGTTCATATCACATCCTTGCAACAACACCCTGGGTGCTGGAGTTGAATGAGGGCTCCAGGAGAGCTCAAGTTTCCGCGTGTAAAACCCACGCTCTGACTCTGGTCCCAGGGCACATCTTAACCTTTCAGCATCCTTGTACCATAGGCTTACCCTACAGATACTGCAGTGACTGGAGGATGTATACAACTTTGTCTCCATGTAGCCTTCACGTCTCACTGGCAATGCAGGAATAAAGCATAGGCACCAAAGCCGGCTGTGCCCGCACAGCTCTCCATGCTGGGTTGTGTACAGGAGTAGCGCTGGTACAGGTTGGGCGGCACCCTGACGTTGCAGGGGAATGCAGCGCTCCTGGGAACGAGCCCGCACACCATCTCCCTGCAGAAAGAAGGACACAGACCACTTCCAAGGAGTTGTCTTCTCCAGGCTACAAGACCAGGCTCCTGGTTTCAGCGACAAGGATGAGGGATAGTCCCAGTGCAGAGCAGCTTCTGCCCTGGGTAGGCAAAGAAATGAGACCTGCGGTTTGTCACCCTCCTGGGCTCAGGGAAGCCTATAGCCTTACCTCCTGGTCCTAACGGGGACACCTGCACAGTGGGATGTGATTCTGCTCCGCAAGATGGCAGAAATCCCACCAGTGCTACTTTAATGAGAATGAAATGGCAAGCTGCTGACTCATCGCTTATATTAAATATTTTAAAACAGTTGACTGTGTGAGCTAATCCTGCTATATTACGTGTGGGAAAACTGGAGGTATGTGAGCATACAGCAGTTATGCATTTGAACTTACCAGCCCCTGCATCAGGCAAAGAACAGAAAGTACAGAGTTCATCTCCTGAAGCCCTAGAGTTTGTTATTATTGCTGGGTTTTAATGTTCTCTGTGGTCAGATAATGGCCTAAATGTTCAAAAGTGACTAGAAATGTTTGATGTCCCATTGCCTCAGTACTCAGTGTGAGAATTCTTGATATGTGCTGGTTTTCAAAAAAAAGCACTGAGGTGTGTCTTCAGCATTGGATCAAAGAGGAACGCTTCGGTCTGAGTACCATAACATTAATTCACCCTAAATCACCAGTAACGCCTGCACTTTTAATTTATAGTTCATCTGTTCATGAACCCAGGTATGTATAAAAGAAGGCACTATCCAAATTCACTGCTGTGAATTCACTGCACGCTGCTCCACCCTGAGACATGCCACATGGCAGGCTGGGAGGTGTTGATGCTGAGGGCTGTCATGACAAGCAGCACCTGGATAAGCTGCTCTGTGGAAACAAAACACAGACACAGGTTAACCTGCCATTTGAAAAGGGGGAAAATGGGTGAAATCCTGGGAAACATATTTAGATGGAATTGATCCATCTCCAGCCTCTTCTTCAGGCTGTGAGCTCAGGTCTCTGGGTTTGTTTCCAAAGGAGATCCCCAGCAAAAGGATGGGTATGGTGAGTGTAGATCACAAGCCTTTATATACACTGCTGTTTTTTTTTTTTTCTTTTTTTTTTTTTTTCCTGGAGGTTTGAGCTATCACCTTCAGATCAACAATGCCTTAGTATAACTGAGAAAGCTTAAATCATGACCATGCAAGAGGACTGCAGCTTTGCTTGTAAATGGGAAGGAGACAGATGTCTTTTATTAATTTCAACACCAGCTTCGCTGAAACGGATGCAAGAACTAGAGAAAGGCTTGAAATATTCTTTGAGAGGTTTCCCCTTTGAGGATGAAGCTTAACAATTAGCAGGGCTGTGGCTTTCACATTTTAGGCAGAGATTTTCAGGGGTATTTAATGGACTTTAGCAGCCAAGCCTTTCAATCTGCTGGATGCTAGGCAATAGGACTCATTTAACCTCCCCTGTCCAGGTGCAAGTAAGAGAGCAAATACACGTTGGAATAGTGCCTGTTGCATTCCTCTTAGGCAACATAAAGATAGCAATAAATAAAAGTCCTATGCTAATGAATCATTTCTTCCAGAGTTAAGATTTGCTCACTTCTGATTCTGTATCAAGTGTGAGTCATCATGACTAAGGCATATATGCTTGTCTGTGTGCCTGAAATAACGCTCCTTAGAGAGGAGCTGCTGGAGTCACAGCCTGTTTCAGCACCTCCCCGCCCTGGGGCACTCTGAGCCTTGCAGGATTTGATATTGCTGCAGTTCAGAGTTCATTACCTGGACATGTGAAGTGCAGAAAGAGACGTGAGCTGGGCAGATGGGCTGTCTGATGTGCTTAGGCACTCACCAACCTCTGGTGGGGGTGTTCATTAGCCACTGAATCAGGTCTGAGCTCTTACCACTTTGCAGGGTTGATCACTGTCAAAACAGTGAGAAAGCTCACCCGGAAATGCTCAGCTACATTCCATGAGGTTACAGAATCACAGAATGGTTGAGGTTCAACAAAAAATGCAAATTCTTGCACCTGGGACAGAACAGCTCTTACATCAGTACTGTCTGGGACTGAATGGCTGGAGAGCAATTTTTCAGAAAGGGTCTGGTGGGACGTGAGCCCTCAGTGTGCCCTTGCAGCAATGAAGACCAACTGCATATTGGGCAGCATTCCTAAGAGTGCAACCACCAGGTCGAGGGAAGAGATTTTTCCCTTTAATCAGCAAATGGGTGACTGCACCTGGAGCACTTTGGCCAGTTATGGATCCTTCCATAAAAGCAACAGTAACATTGCTGAAATCGAGCAAATCCAGGTGAGACTACTAAGATGGTCGGGTGGCTGGAGCTCATGACACAAAGAAAGGCTGAAGCAACTGGGTTTGTGTAGCCTGGAGAAGAGAAGGCAAAAGAGGTTTCTAATTAAGTCTTCTAATACTTGGAAGATATTACAGAAAAAATGGAGTCAGATTCATCAGAGATGAAAACACAAGAAGCTGTGGACAAAAGTTGAAATAGGGGAAAATTCACTTGGACAATAAAGGAAAAATTCTTCCTCATGGAGGGCAGGACATAAGTCATTGGAAATTTTAAAAACTCCATGGGACAAGGGCCTGAGAATCCTGATCTAAGCAGACATTAAGATTTTGAGCCACTTAACTGGAGTGTATAAATTTGTTTGCACAGGCACATTTAACATATTGGGGAAGAAGAAATAAAGGAAAACAGTTCTCAACAAAATGTGTATGGAGTCAACCCCTCATTCAGAACCTCACAAATATGACCCATCATACTGCCACAGACCTGCAGGGAATCTGTCTGCTTCAGGGACCCATGGCACCACCATCCCAATTCCCACATGTACTAACGAGTAGGCACAGCTTTCCAAAAGAAGCTCTTTATTACGTTACAAGTGTAAGGTAGGGCTGTTGCATACTTTGAGTATAGGATGCTGGATATACTCAGTGCTTGTTCATCAGATTGGAAGCATGTTTACTCTTAAGGATATTATAGGTTTAAATCATAAAATTTTGTTTTCCATTTTAACTTTTTATTCTGAACAATCAAGATCAATAACTGCTTCAATACAACACTTCTCATGTATCCGCCACCGCTGATGAGTTCTCAGAGGCTCTTAATCTCTCAAATGACTTATTTCCTTGCATAAAGTAACCAAAGGTATTAGATATGCTATTAAAATAATTTATAACACCATGGGCCTTACAAATTTTACTAGATAGGACACTCTTTGCAGAACCGGCTACTCAAAGTCCACTGCACAATATTCCTTCCTGCTGAAGCGCATATGAAACACATGGAGACAGGAAAGGGAGGGTGGGGAGAGTGAGTGCACATCTGCATGGCTTTGTAACAGTCATCACAGCTTCGTGATTTAAGAGTATTTGTGGTGTACCATTAAAGCAAGCCATTTAGCAGCCACTCTGTTAGGAAGTGTTGGGTAGATGCTGACGGGGTGGTACCGGGCTGCCCTGAGCCATTCACCAGGCTTTTCTCCATTAGCTGGGGAAAGCTGCCTGTCTCCCCAAGGCTGCCTGAGCACAGGAACAGCTTTGATTCTTGTGGAATGTTTTTTGTTTTTTGGTTCTTCTCCAGATACAGGGATCAAGTGCAGGGTTGTCCAGTGGCTACCATGGACAGCCCCAAACACATCACTTGCATGTGTTTTTCTCTCTTTTAGTATTTTTGACCCTCCTTTTCATGACCTTTGACTCTATCTTTCTCCACTCCAGTCTTCTCTCAGATAACCTGTCTCTAATTACTTTTTTCTCTATTGGCTTCAGTTCTGCTACATCGCTACCCAAATTTGATATTTCTGATAACATTATGTAAGTCATCCTGACCTTATATGGTATTACTGATGAGGTTACCTAGGAGCTGCTTGGCAGGTAAGACTATACTCCCCAAGGTAGACTTGAGCATCCATGAAAGAAGAGTGGGCAAATATTCATCCAAGACTGTTGCTGTCACCTACATTTAGGTAGGGTACAGAAGCATTTAAGACTTGTGCTTTGCTTGGTTCCCAAAGGCTCCATAAATGGTACATAGGTTTAATCAGATGTTGAATTATTTCCTAGACTGGGGTTTAATTCTTGATTACAATACTCATTAGAAACACTTGAGTAAGTTATGTTACCACCTCAGTGGCCAAGAGAAAAAAAATCTTTCATATTTATGTATTTCTAGAACATGAGCTTCTTCAGTGTGCAGTGGAAATACAACACACCATGGAGTAGAGAGAATTATATGATAAATCACAGAATAAAAGATCATGGACTATGTTTTAAAGTTACATAGCTGATGAATTCAATACGATTATTAATTGTTTCTGTCTTCACCTGGAAGTATACTGTCAATTGGTAAAAATGGACTATACAGCATAATTACTTCATCCCACTAGTTTATGGGGAGCAGTTAGTGAAGGCAATTTATGTGCTGTGATAGAGAAGCTCTTTCTTGACATGAAGACCTTGATGAACCCCCTGTGTATCTATTTAGTTTTTATGCTGTAGATGACGGGGATTAGTGAAGGGGGGACCAGAAGGTAGATATCGGCCAGGAGGACATGAACAAGAGGAGAAGCGTGTTTGCCAAAACGGTGAACCATGGGGATGTACAGGATCAGGACAGCCAGGATATGGGACAATCAGTTGTTCAAAGCCTTGAGATGCTCCCTCTGGGATGCGATGCTCAAAATTGTCTTACAAATCATAATATATAATGAAACAATAAGCAATGGATCTAGTACAATTTTGAGGATTACCACGGCTAACCTATACATGCGATTGAATGTGATGTCTGCACACACCAACCTGATCAGGTCCTGATGCAGACAGTAGGCGTGGGAGCGCACATGGGACTGGCAGAAGAACAACCTTCTCAACAAGAAGATTGATGACAGCACTCCTAACAGACATCTGCAGAGGGCAGCCAGCCCAATCCTGCCGATCCTGGCAATGGTGAGGATTGAGGAGTATCTCAATGGGTAGCAGATGCCCACACAGTGATCAAAGGCTATGGCCAGGGGCACTGAGGACTCTAAGAATGAGAAGGAATGAATGAAGTAACCCTGAACAAAGCAGGAGTCCAAAGTGGTTTTCCTGTAGTTGACACAGAAAATACTTGTGACAGCTGGCATTGTAGACAGAGACAAACCCAAATCAGAGATGACCAGCATGGCCAGGAAACAGTACACGGGCTTGTGGAGGCTCGGATCAATCATGATGACAGAGGATTGTGCAGTTCCCCACAGAGGGTGCAATGTAAAGGCAAGTGAAGAGGATGGAGAACCAGACATGAGCAGCCTCCAGAAGTGGGATGTCTGTCAGGATAAATGCAGAACGGCAGGTGTTGGAGCTGTTGAATGACCACATGATGGATCTGGAGGCATCTGCATTGAAATAAGAAACCCTCAAAAGATATGGGTATCATAGAATGATAGAATGGTTTGGTTTGGAAGGGACCTTAAAGACCATCTAATTCCAGCCTCCCCACCACCTACCACTAGACCACCTGGCTCAGGGTGTACTGCCCACTGACCAGAAAACACACATACATGTAGTTATACATGCAAATGATGTAATTTCATAAATTACCCAGGTTCATAGCAGTGGTTAATAAATGTACTGCTGATTATTTTTCCCTTTTCTTTTATGGCTATGGAATAAAATATCAATAAAAGAGAGATAAATTTACACCAAAGCATCAAGCAATTTGGAAATTTATCACCCATCTCAATATGTTAGAAGTTCCCAACATTATTTTTATTTTTTACTTTTTATTTTTTTAACTATGGCTGATTTAAAGTCATAAATATTGAATAAATCACACCTGTCCATCCAACAGTGAGCTAGACTTTCCTATCTGCTGTAATTCAGATTTTGTCTTGGGAGGTGAATTACAGTACCCAGGATATTTGATTTTTTTTTTTTTCCCCACTGGAAATATGACTAGTTATCCAACAAAACTTGTAATTGTTCATCTAATAAATAAGGAATGAATAATGACTTGAGAAAATTTAAAATACAAATTCAATACAAATTTTACCTGAGGTATCAGCCCAGAAAAGGAGCTTTCAAAGAAAGCGATGAGCAGGAATAAATCTTATGCCAGTGCAGAGTACCCCAGATTATGAACATGGGAATAGCCTGGACAGGGCAGCCGGTGCTTGTGTACCAGACAGGGAACCAGAGGTGCAATGTTTGCTGCTGAATGTCTTCTGAATAGAAACCCTTGAGTCCCTGCGTAAAAAGTCGCTACTGCAAATGAGAGATCTTTCTAGGGACTTTGAGGCCCTGAAACTTGAGGAATAGCACTGACACAGAACAAACCTTGCACAGCTACATAGAAAAAAAGAAAAAAAGAGAGAGTGTTTTTTCTTATTCTCTGTTGAAAGAAATCTTTCACTGAAGGAATTATTTAGTTTAGAATGCGTGATGGGTAAAAGAAAAGCTGAATTAACCTAAAAATTGTCCATCAGTCTGTGCGTGGTTGACAGAGATGACTCTTCAATATAACCCACAAGCACAACATGACCTGGTAACTGGAAACTGAAGTTACACGGAAATTGGACTGAAATGAGATAATGCTAGTTAGCAAAATCTGAAAATAAAAAGGGACACTGATGAATCCTTCATCTTTTGGAATTGTAAAGCTAGGAACAGAAATTCTTCTGAGATGCATGCTTAGTCTGAAGCCCACATGATGGGCTTGATGAGTAAATTTGATATGAAATTCTTCTGTGAGGTGATGCAGTATGACAGAGTAAAACACCACAGTGAACCTTTCTGATCTAACATTTTCTAACTCTTCTGTAACTACGGGAAAAAGCCCACCTGAATTAACATATTAATTAGAACAAAGAGAAGAGATTAAACACTATTTCCTTACTTTACCCTTGAGTACCATGCAGCTACACCTCTAAGCATCACAGCCAGGCTCTGTAAGTGCCATTTGAGCAGATGTGAAACCTCATGGCAATGTTCCTGCCCTTCATATTTCAGAAACTCACACAGGTCTGCTGCCGAGGCTCAGTTTTGACAGCAGCGAGGAAGCCCAAGCCATGCTCAGCCTACAAAGAGCTGCTTATGAGGTCTCTGAACTGCCCCCAGGGACCTCAAATGAAAGTACTCGGGGTAACAGACAGAAACAACAGGGAATCAGAGCCAAACCTGCCTTCAGTTCCGGCTGAATCAAATTCAGCCTGGCAGCAATGTCCACAAGGATTAGGGATCAAGTGCCCACTGTGCAAGGAGCTATGCAGACTCTCGTCAGAAACCTCCTTCTCTGGGTTGTTTTCTTGCAACCCAAGGCAGTGTTGGGTGCAAATAAGCCCCCGAGCCCTGGCTTTGCCTGTGCATGGATGAAAAGATTGCTGCTGTCTGCTGGTTGATGCCAAGTAGCAGGTCCAGGGCCTGCTACAACCATTGTGCAATCTGGGGTGGGCAGAGCCAGGACCAGTCCCACCGGCTCCTGGATTTCCATGGCATTAAAGCTCATTCATGTGCTGTGGCCAGCTGAGACTGGTGTTTATCTGCTCCAGTCACCTGCAAGCCAGCTGTGCACCAGCTGCAAGAGCGGTTCTGGTGCACACAAATGCTTTATGTGTCTCCTCCTTGCTTCTGTGTGTTCTGGGGCTCCACAGTCCCCAGTGCCTTGCTCACATTTTCCTTCTGCTGCATCAAGGCTTCCTTGCTGAAGCTCTGTTTTTGGGAATGTATTTTCATATAATAACTCTGAAGTCCAAAATGGGGTAACCCTTCCTCAGAAGGGATCTGCATGGTGTGCTGCGGGCTGACCAGAGGTGCACTTGATGCTGCTCTGCTCAGGATTCCCAGCACCTAAAGGGATGTGAGATCATCTATAAGGTCATCTCCTTACTGTGATGGCTCTGATAAATAGAATTCTAAATGACACTTCACAGGGTCTGAGCACCGTTCTCACTGGGGCCACCACAGAACAGCACCTCCCTGTGAGCTGGCAGGATGTAGCGGCCGGGAGCCTGCTTCGCCCACCCCAGGCCACCCACCTTTCAAGCTCCATGGATCCCCTTAGCCCGGTGTCCTGTCTCCTTGTCAAATGCTTGGTGGTCCTCCATGGGGCTGGACCCCCTGTAAGCTTTTGCTGTCCCTGGCTGGGGTGGGAGGCCAGTTGGCTGCAGAACAGGGAGGTGAACGAGACCTGGAGGAGCTCAGGGCTCCTTTGGGGAGCTCGGTGGTGCAGCTAGTGCTGTGACCTGGGCAGTGTTCGGGGCAGGACCACATGGCAAGCACGGGGTGGGGAGGGGGTGTGTGTGTGTGGGGAGCATTGCTCTGCGAACCTCCATTGATCTGAAGCTTTGGCACATCCTGAACTGAGAGCAGTATTTTGTGCTGAGTATCCCTTAATGGATTTTTTTTTTTCTTTTTTTATGTGGCTTTGTCTTATTGCTTGGTTGAGCCCCTGCAGAGTTTTGGAGTTTGCAGTTCACTCTGACAAAATGTTCCAAAGCTTAATCCTGTTGAGTGAAAAACACCTCCTGTAATTGGTTTTAAATTTGCCACCTGCTATTTTATTTAATGCTTCTTAGTTCTTGTATTGAAATAGACAGCAAACAGTTAGACCCGAGTGTCCTCTTCAAGACACTCCTGATCCTACAGAGCCCTTCCCCAAGCCTCCAGTCACCTCCCTTCCAGACTGGCGAGCCCTCTCTTGCACCATTCTTCCTTGCATGGTTATTTTTACCTTGACGTTGGTTTATTTATTCATTGTTTATTTATTTTGATTATTTTAACCTTGCCTTTGTTTATTTTTGTTGGCTCTTTCCAAAGTCTCTCTAGTGCCCGTAAGAATATGTCGAAGGTGACAGAATCTGCAGCTGAAGGCTGTCAGATCAAGACCTTTTCAGCTCAGAGGGAATAGTAAGTAACAGGGAAAGGAGAAAACAAAAACCAAAACAAAAACACAGACAGAAACAAACCTGACAGGTAATGGGGACAAGCAAAGGCAAACTTCAGTTACTAACTGATGGGCATTAAAAACTCCAAGCACAACTTTGGAGAGGGTCAGACTGACCTTTGTAGCTAGTAAGAGGAAGGAAGTGGTGGTCATAAAGATTTGGGACATCTGGGGGTCCTATGGGACAATGCGAAACAGTCCGAGGGGGAGTGGCAAGGGTGGACAAAGGGGAGGGTGGAAAGCGAGGAGAAGGGACACAGAAGGAGCTGACGGCAGCCACACACCGGCTGTGCACCAGGGCTGATGGCGGCATCCAGGCCAGAGTGCTGGCAGCAGCCCCACAGCAGCAGCCGGGGCGTGAGCTCAGGGCTGAAGGCTGTGCCACGGCATGCAATGGGAGCTGAGGGTCACAGTGAGAGAGCCGCCACCTCAGTGCTTTCTGTCCCAGCACCATTGTGTATGTCGTCCCCACCATGTGTGTGGCACGGCGCTTACCAGCCTGCTCACGTGCCTCTTGCCACGTTGTGCATGCAGCTTCCACCTACACTGACAGCCACAATTTCTGGGATGAAAACCAGTCAGATATGGGAGAATTTTCCAAGAAGACTTAATATATTATTCCTGAAATATTTCCTTGAGTGTTTCCTTCACTGCTCAAAGCCAGCTGCATGATCTCTGCCCTCGTGCAGAGCTCTTTCAGTGTTGTACTTCAGCGAACTCTGGCTTACAGTGATACAGGGAAACAGGCAGAAACAACATTTTGTGTATGCTAGAATCCTTTCTAGATTGATCATTCACTCATATGCTCTCTGACAGCTAACATGGCCTGTATTGAACCCAGCAGCTTGTTTTTCTACAAAGCATCTTCCAAAAAGTCATTCAGTCAAATTCTATGCAACTGAAAAGCTGGAGAACGCAGCATGTTCCTCATGTTTCCACTAGCTTCTACCAGTGGTTACCCATCACTGCTGCTTTCTGGCCTCTGCCCTGGAATCTGCCACTGTGCTGGAGGCAGGCAAGAAGCAAATACACCTGGAGAAATCCCTGCCGGTAGGGCTGGCCTTGGGCTCAGCAGCGTAGGTGGTGAGCTGCCGTCTTGATCTCAACAGCATGGGTATAAATACAAAACAAAATTAAGGGGCTGCTGCAGTTCCAGAGTAGCATGATGTGAGCGAGTGGTGTGTTTGGGTTAAGCCTGTCTTTGTGATGACCTGCATGAAGAAAACAACTTGCCTGTCGTGCAGAGAATGAGGGAACTTTAT
Organism: Anser cygnoides; assembly: GCF_040182565.1. Lineage (NCBI taxonomy): Eukaryota > Metazoa > Chordata > Aves > Anseriformes > Anatidae > Anser > Anser cygnoides. Next base: position 212,434,737 of record NC_089873.1, on the reverse strand, counting down.
GACTGAGACTAGATGAAAAAAAAACAATATTTCTTTTCCCCTGAGCCCTCTCATCCTTGCTTCACATCGTTCTGCCTGAAAGCAACTTCTGCACAGACACCCCCGACTCGGGAAGCACCAGACAGCTCAGGCACCATGGCATGCCCAGCCCTGACACAGCACCACTCACAGGCGCCAGCTGCCCACGTGCTCCCAGCATCTCAGGAGGCACTCTTTGCCTCCAGTGAGCCGTGTGCCATCACAAAGTGCCAAATGCCAGCTGTAAGGTTGTTCAGCTGTGCCTTCACTGAGCTGCAGCTACAGCTACAGACCCTCCATGCAGCACACGTGTCCTGCACTGCCTGTCCTGCGTGCATGCTGGTGTGGCACCTGTGGCAGTGCACAGAGCTCGTATCTGCTCGCACGGTGCCCTGCAGCGGCTGCATGCACCTTCCCTGCGCTTCCCTAGGCTGCCTCGGGGATTGGGCTGGCAGCAGGGACTGCGGACTGGCTGGCTCTGAAGGTGCTGAGCCTCCGTGGTGCCTGTCACTGGGAGTAAGATTGACCAGAGTGTGCAGAACCACAGCGTGCAAAACCACAGCGTGGCTGAGGCTGGGGGCACCCCTGGGTGCCGCTGCTCGCCCCCTGCCCCAGCAGGGCCCCGCGGGGCCGCTGGCCCAGCCCCACGTCCCGGCGGCTGCCGGAGACCCCGCGGAGGAGCCCCCAGCCCCTCTCCGGGCAGCCTGTGCCAGGGCTCCGGCACCCGCCCGGCACAGCAGCGCTGCCTGGGGCCCAGAGGGCACCTCCCGGCCTCCAGGCTGGGCCCGGGGCCTCTGCTCCTGGCCCTGGGCACCCCCGGCGAGAGCCCGGCTCCGGCCTCTGCGCAGCTCCCCGCAGGCCCCGGCAGCCGCGGGGGAGCTCCCCCGGAGCCTCCTCCTCTCCGGGCCGAGCAGCCCCAGCTCTCGCAGCCTCTCCTCACGGCAGAGGTGCTCCAGGCCCTCCCGCACCTCGGGGCCCTGCGCTGGGCTCTCGCCACCAGCTCCAGGCCTCTCTGGCCCCGGGAGCACCCCAGGGGCGGCCTCCCCAGCGCAGAGCAGAGCAGAAGGATCACATCCTTTGACCTGCTGTTGACATACTTTGCCTAATGCAGCCAAGAATACTGTTGGCCTTCTTAGCAGCACATCACTGGCTCATGTTCAAAATAATGAAAGCAATCATGCAGGAAGCACACAGGGATGGGCTGCTCACCGTCTCTCCTCATACAAAAATCATCCTTGCTTCCAGTGGTCTCCAATGGGCCTAGATTGGGGATGTTCCTCACTGCGGGTCAGTTACCCTGGCTATGGGAACATGGCCTAGTGGGGGCAGACAATCCTGACTTCATGAGGTTGTTCTCCTCCTATCTCTGATCAATTATTTACTTTCACACAGACACAGACCATAACAACTGAAAGCTGCACCCGGTCAGAGCAGAGTGGACAGCAGGTGACACTTGAAACACCTTGGCCAACTGTGGGTATATTTTTCCTGTGATTTGACACTAGTTCTGGCTTCCTTTTGATCGTGTGCATCCCCATTTTGGTCAAAATCACCCATTTTTCCACTAGCTCTCCAAAGCAACAACAGATTCATGTGCTCTTGTCCATTAGGGATCACTGGCTGCAAGAATGCCCCTTCACCCTGGAAGCTGACCCACAGGACAGCATTAGTGTTGGTGGAGATCATTGAATCATAGAATGTCCCAAGTTGGAAGGGACCCACAAGGATCATCGAGTCCAACTCCTGGCACCACACAGGTTTACCCCAAAATTCAGACCATATGACTAATAGCACAGTCCAAATGCGTTTTAAAATCCGACAGGCTTGGTGCCATGACTGCATCCCTGGGGAGCCTGTTCCAGTGTGTGACAACCCTGTTGGCCTTCTTAGCAGCAAGGGCACATCACTGGCTCACGTTCAACTTGGTGTCCACTAAGACCCCAGGTCCTTTTCTGCAGAGCTGCTTCCCAGCTGAGAGACTGGCAAGAAACCCAGGTGTGGTGCCTAGGAGTACCTGGTGCCTGTGCTGAATCTGGTGGGGATCCAGTGGAGACCCACAGAGGTGGTGGTGCCCAGGTAGTAGATCAGCCTCTGGACACCAAGGGTCTCAGGTGAGCCGAGGTGATTTTCAGGCTGCACAAACAATCTAGTCTGGATCTGCATGGGCATGAACATGCAGACCCCGGTGACAGACCCATCTTCAAGCTGACGGAGCAGAGGTAGACGGGGTGGCTTTGAGACTGGGATGCCAGTGGCCAGGATGGGGTCTCTGCTGGGCACCCCACTGAACATCTGAAGCACGTCCAGCAGGTGCAGCACCGGGTCATGTCCTTGTGGCAGCCATCTTGCAGCAGAGATGGTGTGATTCAGGATGCGGGTGTATTGGTGTAGATCTGCTCTTTTTTACATAGCCATCATATTTAGGAACTTTTTCAAATTAAACTATTTTCTTCTGACTAAAGCAGGAAGGATATTAACATCTTATATGGATTCTTTTGAATAAATGATATCTCTCTATTAAATACACAGCATCATGCACATTACTTTTCTGGCATGGGGCCTAGCTGCCTCCTTTCATAGTTATGGGGGAGAAATAGGCATCACCAAGGTGTTTTTTCTTGTCCCATCTTAAGATGCATAGCATCGACCTGGTAAGCTCCTGACAGTTCCTGACTCTCCACTGGATAAGGAAGTTAACTATATGCAGCTAGATGGCCATCTTTTAGAAGCTTGAGGTATTTGGCCCTGAACAAGTGAGTTTTTCCCAAAATCTTGTTTTCTGTTGTTATTTCTAGTATAATTTGTTGCTAGGAAAATGAGAGTACAGCCACTGCCAGCCTGTGGTGCAGAAGCCTCGCAAGCTGGCTGTTTCATCCCAAGTACAGTTCATAGATGTTGGTGGATCTATCTACCATGGCCGTATTTGTTCCTGTTTTCAGCTGTTTTTTCAAACTGGGGAGTTTTAGGGCCTGCTGAAGGTGCATTCAGCTGCCACTGGGTAAGTCAGTCCCCAAGGTAAGCCAGGGGAAGAGCCACTCTAGAAATCAAAGCTGAGCACAGCTGGGTTGGACTCTCAGCATCCCAGGACAAGGGAAACTTCCAGGGAAATACGAGATGGCACATGGTACAAGAGAAAAAAAGTCTCAAAAACAGAGCATATTTGCATTGTTCCCAGGTTTATCTTTCTAACCACATTCCCATTCTGAAAACTGAGACCTTCGCTTTCGCTGGGCTAGAATTAATGCATTTTGCCCTTCAAGATTGTTCTGTTACCCAAAGTGAACACGGCAGTTACATACCGTATTGCTCCTCCTGGAGCAATGAAACCCAATTGTTTTGCATATGGAATACTGAGATTTGGGTCATATGCAATAACCTGAGCACTCAGCATAATTGGCTGTGGCAGCCAGACTGCGGGCTGCCAATGCTGGTTGACAGAACCAGGGGAAACTTTCCCTGCTAGGCATTACAGCCATCAAGAAACAAGCAGTACTGAAGCAAACCAATCTGATAAGAAAATAGAAGAAACATTAGATAGTGAGATCATGTCTAAGATAGTGAGGTCGGTTTTCTGAAAAATTTCCTTGAGTACAGAAAACCTGCTTTTGACCATGTTTCAAATTGAATGCTTAAATGTTTTTGCCTCTCCTTCCAGGTGCAATATACAGCTGAAGGATGATCCATTTCCAAATGGTCAGCATGATGTTGGGTTTTATTATATAACTTATCCCATAATTACCCCAGGTTTTGGGAAGTAAACCCTTACAGGTCCCCACAGAAATTTAATGCTGACCTCCGCAGTGCCCCTGACACTGACAGTCATCAGATCAAGGTGATTCACCCATTAGAAAAAGATAGCTTCCACATCAGTAATTATTTCATCTTCATTCATCAGAAGGACACGGTTTTGCTATTGGGAACAAAATATTAAGTATTATAAAATGGTCACTTATTTTTTGAAAAGCTAATCACTTTAATGCCAGGCCATTTTTACCTCTAGCAAACAACAACCATTAATGACGCATTTTCTGAAAAATGTGTTTTTATCAGATGTTAGCTTGCTGACCCTGCCTTTTATTTCAGAAGAGAACTAATTTCTTTTATGAGCCAAAAGGATGTAGTTGGAGGACAAGCTTACAGAAGAGCTTTCTTTCTATAAAATGTGCTGATTTAAATAACAGCCTGTGATCACGTGGCTGCCACCCATCTCTGCCTTATCGTTTGAGCTTCCAGGGGTCCTTGTAGCTCCAGGGGCCAGAAGGAGAGACATGACCGTCATGGTAGCATCCTCTGTGTGCATCCAAGCTCCAAGGAGGTGCACAGCAAGAACATTTCTGCTCACAGTCAGGGTGGTCCTCAGACCTGAGCTTTGTAGGACTCAACAGCTGGCTTCAAACCAGGATGGTCAAGAAAAACAAATAAACCTTTATTTTTAATACCTGAGAAATGCATTCTGCAGTACAATTTTTTGATGGAAATACAGAAAAGCCAAGAACGATGGTAGATCTTTGCCAAAATCCCAGTATTTATTATTACTAAAGCAATACAAATGAGTTCAAACCTCATATTATTGATTAGTAAAGATCATTACATCACTAGACAAAAGACGTTGTTCTATGCACACATAAGGAATATCAAAATACATTTACAACAAATGAAGCGTGCAGGACAGTGATAAAAAATATATGTTTAATGTGAAAGTTTAGATAGAAACACAAGAAGTAGTAATGGAAGGAGCCTCAAGAGATTTTGTAGTTCACCTGTCACACTAAAAGACAGCAGTTTACCCAAACCATCCCAGGATATTAAGTTAATCTGTTCTAACTCTCCTGGATGGTACTTCCATATCTCTCAAAAAGATCTTGTACTTGAAAGGAGCCCTCACAGTTTATGTTCTGTACCCTTTTGATTATTTTTATGCTCTCCTTTTACTAGCAGGTCTTCATGATTCCTTACAGAAGGTGCCCCAAAGTGCATTTTGGGGGCTGAAAAGGGCTGGTTACTTCATGTGCTCTGGGTGCAAAACTCATATTCATCATTTCTGTCATGGTGTTCACTTTGGATTTTGTTTTCATGTTTATTTTTGAAGTCCATGTCATTGCTGACTAATGTTTGCTTCCCAGCTCTAGCATTTCTTGTCATCTTTGGTATTTCCCAAAGTTTTCTTGTAGATATACTACCTACCATATTTCTATTAAAAAAAAAAATCAAATCAAATCAAATCTGTGGATTAAACTTCCCCGCACCAGAGGAGGTTTAGGTTGGAAATTAGAAGACATTTTTTCTCAGAAAGAGTAGTCAGGTGTTAGAACAGGTCACCCAGGGAAGTGGTGGAGTCACCATCCCTGGGGCTGTTCAAGAAAAGGTTGGACATTGTGCTTAGCGACATGGTTTAGTGGGTGATACTGGTGGTAGGGGGATGGTTGGACCAGATGATCTTGGAGGTCTTTTCCAACCCTAATGATTCTTTGATTCTAATACGACTGCTGTACTAGGCACTTTGACACTAGTGTTTGTAGACAGAAATGCTCCTGTTCCTGCCAGCCCAGTGGCGTGGGTTACAGTTTTAGTTTCACATCCAGCATGCCAGGACAATTCTACATTTCAGCTTTCTCCCCATTGTATTTTTTTTCAGTTCTCCCAGCTTGTTCTCAACAGTAAATTAATAAATGGTCTGCGTATCCAATCACCAGAGAGAAGCTGGAGCTACGCCCAAAGTTTTAAATAGTGAAGTAGAAATAATAAAGGAGACCTCAATCTGATACTACTGCATGGAATATACTGATTAAAAAGCAGATCTTTTGAGCAAAATCAGATCTCCATACCCAAAGTGGCATAACAACAGCTACATTCAGACCCAGAGAAACTGCTATTTCTTTACAAGCTCGTTCATGAAACAGTGAATAACTGAAGAAATAGGATAGCTTCCTTCAAATCCCTGTTTGACAATAAATAATTGACAACTTTTTCTTTAAAAAAACTCTTTTTCCCACCAAGATTTCTGCCCTCACTTTGTAGTAGTTTCACAGCTTTGTTGCCCTTCTCTGGACTCTCTCGAGCACCTCCATGTCCTTCTTGTAGCGAGGGGCCCAAAACTGAACACAGTACTCGAGGTGCGGCCTCACCAGAGCCGAGTACAGGGGGACAATCAGCTCCCTAGCCCTGCTGGCCACACTGCTTCTTATACAGGCCAGGATGCTGTTGGCCTTCTTGGCCACCTCCTTCTTGGCCACCTGAGCACACTGCTGGCTCATATTCAGCCGCCTATCAACCAGTATTCCCAGGTCCTTCTCTGCCAGGCAGCTTTCCAACCACTCATCTCCCAGCCTGTAGTGCTGCTTGGGGTTGTTACACCCCAGGTGCAGGACCCGGCACTTGGCCTTGTTGAACTTCATGCAGTTGACCTCAGCCCATCGGTCCAGCCTATCCAGATCCTCCTGCAGAGCCTTCCTGCCCTCGAGCAGATTGACACACGCACCTAACTTGGTGTCATCTGCAAACTTACTGAGGGTGCACTCAATCCCCTCATCCAGGTCATCGATAAAGATATTAAAGAGGACTGGCCCCAGCACTGAGCCCTGGGGGACTCCACTAGTAACCGGCCTCCAACTGGATTTGGCTCCATTCACCACAACTCTTTGGGCCCGGCCATCCAGCCAGTTTTTAACCCAACAAAGCGTACACCAGTCCAAGCCACGAGCAGCCAGTTTCTTGAGGAGAATTCTTGAGGTGGGAAACGGTGTCAAAAGCCTTACTGAAGTCAAGGTAGATCACATCCACAGCCTTGCCCTCATCCACCAAGCGCGTCACTTGGTCATAGAAGGAGATCAGGGTCGTCAAGCACGACCTGCCTTTCATAAACCCATGCTGACTGGGCCTGATCGCCTGCTTGCCCTGCAAGTGCCGCGTGACAACATTCAAGATAATCTGCTCCATGAGCTTCCCTGGCACTGACGTCAAACTAACAGGCCTGTAGTTCCCCGGGTCTGCCCTCCAGCCCTTCTTGTAGATGGGCGTCACGTTTGCCAGCCGCCAGTCGACTGGAACCTCCCCTGATAGCCAGGACTGCCGATAAATGATGGAAAGCGGCTTGGCCAGCTCCTCCGCCAGTTTGCTCAGTACCCTCGGGTGGATCCCATCCGGCCCCATTGACTTGCGTACATCTAAGTGCTGTAGCAGGTCACCAACCATTTCCTCATGGATAGCGAGGGCCACATCCTGCTCCCCATCCCCTTCCACCAGCTCAGGGTACCAGGTATCCAGAGAACAACCGGTCTTGCCGCTAAAGACTGAGGCAAAGAAGGCACTGAGCACCTCAGCCTTTTCCTCATCTTTTGTAACTAAGTTTCCCCCCGCATCCAGTAAAGGATGGAGATTCTCCTCAGTCCTCCTTTTTGTGTTGTTGTATTTGTAAAAACGTTTTTTGTTATCTTTAACGGCAGTAGCCAGATTGAGCTCCAGATGAGCTTTGGCCTTTCTAATTTTGTCCCTGCACAGCCTCACAACATCCTTATAGTCCTCTTGAGTAGCCCGCCCTCTTTTCCAAAGATTATAAACCCTCCTTTTTCTCCTAAGTTTGAGCCACAACTCTCTGCTCAGCCAGGCCAGTCTAGTTCCGTGTTGGCTTGTCTTTGGGCACGTGGGGACAGACCGCTCCTGAGCCATTAAGATTTCCTTCTTGAAGAGTGCCCAGCCTTCCTGGACTCCTCTGCCCTTCAGAACCTCCTCCCAAGGGATTCTGCCAACCAGTGTCCTGAACAGCTCAAAGTCAGCCCTCCGGAAGTCCAAGACAGCGGTTTTACTGGTCCCCTTCCTGGCTTCGCCAAGAATAGAGAACTGAACCATTTCGTGGTCACTCTGCCCAAGACAGCTCTCGACCACCACATCTCCCACCAGTCCGTCACTGTTTGTGAACAGAAGGTCTAGCGGGGCACCTCCCCTGGTAGGCTCTCTAACCAGCTGCGTCAGGAAGCTATCTTCCACGCTCTCCGGAAACCTCTTAGACTGCTTTCTCTGGGCTGTGTTGTGCTTCCAGGATATGTCTGGGAAGTTGAAGTCCCCCACGAGAACAAGCGCTGATGATTTCGTGGCTTCTGCCAGCTGCCTGTAGAACTCCTCATCAGTCTCCTCATCCTGGTTCGGTGGTCTATAACAGACCCCCACTAGGATGCTTGCCTTGTTGGCCTTCCCTCTGATCCTAACCCATAGGGACTCAACCTTATCATTCCCAGCCTCAAGTTCCTCAACATCTAAACACTCTCTAATATAGAGAGCCACACCACCACCCCTTCTGTGCTGCCTGTCCCTTCTGAAGAGCCTATAGCCAGACATTGCAGCACTCCAGTCATGAGAGTGGTCCCACCACGTTTCCGTGATGACAACCAAGTCATAGCCTTCCTGCTGCACGATGGCTTCCAGCTCCTCTTGTTTGTTACCCATGCTGCGTGCGTTAGTGTAGATGCACTTCAGTCAGGCCATTGCCTTCTTCCCCGGCTTTGCCATTGTTCCCCCTGGCACAGCTCCAACAAGCCTTCTTTCAGCCCCATCCCCCTTCTTTCCTAGTTTAAAGCCCTCTCAACGAGCCCTGCTAGCTCCTGGGCTAGGATCCGTTTTCCTCTTAGAGATAGGGACCCGTCTGCGGCCATCAGGCCGGGTGCCGAGTAAAGCGCCCCATGGTCAAAAAACCCAAAATTTCTGTGCTGGCACCAGCCCCTGAGCCACGTGTTAATCAGGTGGGCTTTCCGTGTCCTCTCGGTACCCCTCCCTGCCACTGCAGGGATAGACGAAAACACCACCTGTACTCCCGCTCCATCCACTAACCGTCCCAGTCCCCTAAAGTCCCGTTTGATAGCCCTCAGGCTTCTCTCTTCAATGTCATCACAGCCAGCCTGGACTATCAAAAGAGGGTAGTAGCCAGAGGGGCAAACCAGGTTGGGAAGCTTTCTGGCAACATCCCTGACCCTGGCCCCAGGGAGGCAGCAGACTTCCCTGCGGGTAGGGTCAGGTCGACAAATAGGGCCCTCTGTTCCCCTGAGAAGGGAGTCACCTACTACGATCACCCTTCTGTCTTTCTTGGTGGAGGCAGTCTTGAGGCGTGGAGTCGGCTTCCTCGCCCTAGGCATCCTCCTGGGTAGACTTTCTACCTCGTCCTCACCCACCGGTCTCTCAAGCTCCAGGGCCTCAAATCTGTTATGTAAGGTCACCTGGGAAGGCGGGGCCGGTAGGGGGGGCGTTGCCTGAAAGGTCGAGCAGGGACCTGTCTCCATCCCTCCTCAACTTCTAGGTCGCCTCCCTCTGCCCGACAGCGACAGGGCAGGGGGTCCATCCCCATTTGGGGTGTCTCACCCCGGTACCTCTCCTTCAGGCCCTGCAGGGAGTCGCTCCACCAGTCTATCTCCCGCTCACACTCCCTAATAGCCCTCAACCTCTCCACCTCCTCTTTGAGTTCTGCCACCAGGCGGACCAGGTCATCCACCTGCTCGCACCTCACACACACGGTGCCTCTGCCTCCCTCAGATGGCAGCAACAGGCTCAGACAGTCCCTGCACCCAGAGACCTGAACATCGTTGAGCAGGCGGTCAGTCTGGGTGGTTACAGACTTTCTAGAGAGAGCGCTCTGCCTGGTGTAGACCATTGCAGCCTAGCTAGCGGTCGACAGCCGTTAAAGGTGTTGTTCTTATGGGCGGGGGGAAACTCTGCCCTGTGCGCCCTCCCTGCTCGCCCTGCCTGCGCGCACTGCCGCGCCCGCCCTTCTGATGCACCCCGCCCTGTTTGCCCGCCCTGCTCACTGCGCTCCCTAGGGGCTGCTTTGAACGGCCGGGGAGGGGGCACTGCTGGCCCTGCCTACGCCTCGCCAGCCTCCTCGCGGGGGCTGCCGGATCCTGGCGGCTCCCTCGAGCGGCCTCGATGTCAGAAAAAAAGCCCTGCCTGTCCCGATTCCCTGCTCCACTGCAGAACGCGCCTGCCCCGGATCGCCTCGGCAAGTGACAAAGCGTCACTGCATCTTTTCCTCAAATAATTACCACTGATTCCATGGGAAATTTAATATTTCTGTTCATGCCTATAGAACTTTCGTTCGGGCAAAACCATAAACCCTGCTCAAAATGGCAAATGGTGCCACGAAGAGGAAGATATTTTGTGAGAGACCGAGCGGTTTTCTGCTTGCAGAGGCCCAGACCTGCTCTCTGTCTCCTTCTGCAGCATGCTGTGGTCAGTCCTGCCTGGCGCCGCAACTCCTGGTGACCCTCACGGGCCACAGCCAGACGAGACCGTGCACATCCCCTCCAAGCTGCCCATCTCTGGTCCCAACCTCAGCTCCAGCAGCACCCCCAAAAATGTTGCTCACCCCATGGCCTGGCTTACAGCAATCTTCTGCAAACCAGTCACCTTCTGCTCCCCACGTCAGTGCACAGCGCCCACGAGCCTGCTCAGGTACTTCTTGCCAGCTTGTGCATGTAGCTTCCACCTGCACAAAACCCCATCATTTCTGGGATGAAAAACTAGTCTGATCTGGAAGAAATTGCTGAAAATTGTCAACCCCCAGAACCTGTGGTCAAACCCCAGAACAAGCTTCCTAGAGAGGTAGTTGATGCTCCATTCCTGTCAGTGTTCAAAATATGTTCAGACAATGCTCTCAATTAACCGCGCTGGGGTTATGTGGCAAGGTTTAGGTAGGAAGAGGCTGCTGCAAGAATAACCCAGCAGCTGACCTACGTCAGAGAAGAGACAGTTCCAGCCAGTGCCAAAAGACCCACCACTGTCCAGAGCTGAGCCAGTGAGAGATGCTGGTGCCACTTCTATGATAACATATTTAAGACAGGCTAAAAAAAATGCTGTGCAACAGCAGCTGGGGGAGAGGAGTGAGTAACTGAGAGAAGCAAACCTGCAGCCCCCAAGGTCAGTGCAGCAGGAGGTGCTCCAGGCTCACAGCAGCAGTTCCCCTACAGCCTGTGGAGAGGCCCCTGGTGGAGCAGGCTGTCCCCCTGCAGCCCACGGGTCCCACACGGAGCAGATCTCCACGCTGCAGCCCGTGGAGGAGCCCCCGGTGGAGCAGGTGGATGTGGCCTGGAGGAGGCTGCGGCCCATGGAGAGCCCCCGCAGGAGCAGGCCCCGGGCCGGAGCTGCAGCCCGTGGAGAGGAGCCCACGCAGGAGCAGGGGGTCTGGGGGGAGCTGCCGCCCGTGGGGGCCCTGTGCTGGAGCAGTTTGCTCCTGGGGGATGGACCCCATGGGACGGAGCCGTGTGGGAGCAGTTCTTGAGGAGCTGCTGCCTGTGGGCAGCCCCCGCAGGCTCAGTTCGGGAAGGACGGCATCCCGTGGGAGGGTCTCTATACTGAAGCAGTGAAAGAGACTTTTTATGTGGACAAATAGTGAAAGGAAAAGGAGGAATGGCTTTTAAAAAGGATAGATTTAGGTTAAATATGAAGAAATTCTTTACTCCGAGGGTGGTGAGGCACTGGAACAGGCTGCCCAGAGTTGTGGGTGCCCCATCCCTGCAGGTGTTCAAGGCCAGGTTGGATGGGGCTTCAGGCAGCCTGGGCTGGTGTAGGGAATCACTGTGCGTATTAGGGGAGTTAGAAGTAGATTGGCTTTAAGGTCCCTTCCAATTCAAGGCATTCTATGATTAGAGTGAAGATGGAGAAGCAGATGAAGTGTTATGGACTGACTGCAACCCCCACTCCCTGTTCCCCTGCACTGTTTGGGGCAGAGAGGGTGGCTGAGCCCTTTTCCATTGTATTTTCCCCCCTTTTCCTTTGAGGAATGGGAGTAAGAAAGCAGTGTGATGGAATTCAGCAGGGTAAAACCAGTACAGTAACTTAGCTTTTGATCAGTCCTGAAGAGGCCAGGCAGTTAGACTAGGTTATCTTTGTAGGTCCCAGCCAGCTCAGCTGAACCATTCCCTTCGCTGCAAGGCCTCCCACCCTTATCCCATGCTTTCAGGGAGCTGCACATCTTCCAGCACAGAAAGTCACCTGTCTCTGGCACTGCAGAGCCTGTTTTGTTTCTCAGGACCTGCTCAAGCCCAGCTCCATCTCCCCCAGGGACATAGCCATTGCCCACCCACAGCCAGAGGCCTGTTGCCTGCCCCATTCTGTACCTACAGCATCACACACTGCAGGAGGACACCTGGGGTGTGGGCACCCCTGCTGCTCAACTGGCTGCCCTTTTGCCTTCCTGTTGCCCTCAGCAGACCACTCTGACAGCTCTGCTGTGCTGGCATTTCCCTGCATACACTGACATTTCCCACTATCGAAGAAGTCGGAATGCAAGAGCAACCTGTTTTCCCAACCTGATGCCCTCCTCAGACGCCATCAAGCTCCTCAAACACATTAACTCCTTGAGTGGGAGTGTGTTCCACCCCCCCCCCCCCCCCCCCACCTCCTTTTCACCTGGGCTCCCTGTCAAAACTCTACCCAATTCCTACCAGCCCAGGGTTGCTGTGGGCTTGGCTGTGCCGAGCCCCCCCTTGCAGCACCCAGGGGGCACTGATCGCACAGTGCTCCAAAGCACTGCTGCAGAGAGCAGCCATGGACCTTTCCCAGCACTGGAGTTGTCAATCTAACATGCCCAAAGGATGCAGGACTGATCCAAAGTCACATGGTAGCAAAAGAAACATTACATAGATCCTCCCCTAACTCAGGGCTGATCCTTGAGGATCAAAAGAAAATCTAGTTGCTTCAAAATACCAAATACTCACATCTGGTATTGTAGACAGAGACAGACAAAAAAATTATTAAACATAAGAATTTGTACATGAGCTTGTAGAGGCTCAGATCAGTCCTGGTGGCAGACAGGATTATGCAGATCCTCACAACTGGCACAAGGAGAAGAAAATGGGATGGAGAGCAAGTTACAGCTATCTTCCATCCCAGCAATGCCTGTCAAGATTAACAAGGGCTTGCTGCAAACCACTGCTGTTTCATGACAGCACGGATGCTCTGCAGTACACCACAACAGGAGGGTTTAAAAGAAGATCCCTTCCCTACACCTCACACAGTAAAAATGGAGGGGAGTAGCCTAGCCTGGAAAGCAAGAAAAGTTTCCTGCTGTCAGCAGTCACAGCAACATGACCCTCTCCCAGCAAGACGTAAGATACAGAGGAAAGGTGGGGGGGGAGAGGGGGGGGAACGGGACACAGAGAAGATCAGACAAAACCTCTTAACTAGCTGCAGACCAACTTACCCAGATAACATGCAGCAAGCAAAATTATCTTGCCATTGTCAGGCACAGGAACAGTACCAATAGAACTGGTAAAATGCCCAGTGAGTGTCTCCAAAAAAGCTTCTCATAAAGCAGAGATGTGACACCGCAGCCAACTTGCAACTGAGCCCAGAGCAACTTTCAAAGGATAGAACTGCACATGGCTGGGAACAGCAAGGTCAGATCACCCACCCTCCAGGGTCCACACCATCCCTGAAGGGGATTCCACTATGCTTATAGGAGACAGGTACCCAGTGTTGTTTTGGCACAATGGCAGAGCTGACTAGAATTTGCATGGACAAGAACCCTGTGGATAGGAGAGAGCTGCCCAAAGGGGATTTTCTTTGGAAAGCAAACCTGCTCATGTGTAAGATGTTTTATTTTTGTCCTTCACGGAGACCACTGTCACAGAAAGTAGGTCCAGGTGCTTCCTCTTCCCCATCCATAGCTGGGTCAGACAGTGCAAGCCTCATACTCTGCATGAAGGCCAAAAACATCTTCCGGCCTTTCTCAGGCCAAGGTCCTAGGCTAGTCTGCAAAAGTTGAAGCAACACATTGAAGAGGGGGAACAGAGAAAAAAGTGCTTCTGTTATACGTAAAAGCAAGCAGTAAGTAACCAGCTGCAAAGACTGTATCATTAAAATTCTTTTTTTTTTTTTTTAAATAAAAAGAAAGAAAAGGAAAGCCTTCTGGAAACAGACATTTTGACGTAAAGACTCCTTAAATCAAATAAGGCTCTGCAGGCTGGACACCTGTGAATTTTGCCTAACCTAAGCAGCTATGTGTTTCCTCTCTTACCCTTCTCCTCACTATTGCTTTTTAAAGAGTCGCAACATTTTTTCCTCCAGGGACTTGTTCCCACCTCAGAGTAAGACAAAAATCAAGCACAGCAGTGAGCTTTCACAGAGCTACTTATGCAGTCTGCAAATCCCACGTGGGAGGCTAGGAACTGCCAACCCAGGGGAGAGAAGGTCAGAAGCAACCCAGACATGGAGCCAAAGCCAGGTCCTACTATGCAGGGGATGCAAGCTGTACCAGCCGGTGTGACCTTTGCTACAGCTGTACAGGAGAGGAAGCTTCCAACACACAAGCTGTGGACAGCTGCATGATGAGGACTGTTCTAAGATGCTCCACAGAGGTGCTTGCTGGAAAAGCAGGTACTATTTTCACCAGGCTGCAACAGCAGTTTGGCAATCCATGCCCAGAATGTCAGACTCTTCCTGCACCCGGCATTGGGGGGTCTGGCTCAGACAGAAGGGGAATAAACATGGGAGAGTGATTGTGACTATGGAGGAGACATACATGCTTCCATCACGCCTAGTGTACCTGCTGCGGACCACAACTATCTCCACACCTCCTCCAGTGAGATGGAGCAGAGCCCAGCAGCTAAGCAGCTGCCACAGGCCAGGAGACAGGACTGCAGCTTTCCTACCCCCAGGCAGACTTCACTTTTACAGACCTCACTGCCACCACCCAGTCCAGCAGCCTCATTCCACCCCCAGAGTGCTTCCACCTCCTCTA